>NC_050069.1:221889229-222199206 GCF_009764565.3 Dermochelys coriacea | reverse complement strand
AGTTCCTATTTTCATGCAAATGTTCATATCTCAAAAATAATTAATGGAAGAGAAATGCAGAAAATGTCTGATACATAAACATAAAAATGGTTCTGAATAGGAAGTTGCATCTGTGGCAACTGCAGATCTTTAATAGAAAGACTCTCTTTAGCTCCTGCATTAATATATACTGTAAGTAACGTATGCAGTAATCGGAGATGCTGCTGATTTGAAAACTCATCTTTGGCACAAACAACTTGTCAATACTTCTAATATTGCCCTTACTTGCTGATCTTCACACTTCAATAATTGTTTCCCAATAATTATAATAATGATCCGCCATAAGGCACCAATTGGTTAATCCGGCATCTGGGGTTTAGGTGAGGAGCATGGAGAAAGAAAATGACAGAGGCATTTGTATATACGTTTCCTCAGGGCAGTTATTTATTTGAACAGCTGCTTGTGAGGCACAAATCAGCTTCATAGGTGAGCCCAGTCTCAATAGTATGATTTCTATTTTCTTTGTTTCTTTTTTCATATTTGAGTTATGCATTTCACCAACTTGCTTTCCTTGCTGGTATTTTCTCTAAATTAAAGGTTGCTGCAGTATTTCAAACCTGCCAAAGGTTGCCAAAACCTGCATTTTGGCCACTGCAAAAATGACTCAGGGATTCAAATGTAAGCACTGAGTGCCAGATTTCAGCTGATGAAAGGATCTCAAAGTCATTTGTGAATCAGTATGTTATCCTCCATTAGATTTCATGAGAAGAAAAGGTTTTGGTGTCTCTCTTTATCTCTTTATTTCACAGGGGGGAGTTGTTTTGGTTTGTGGTTATTTTTATTTTATTTTATTTGTCTCAAAGCAAATTTAAAAAAACTTTAAAATACTTTGTGTTGTTTTCTGGTACAGCCTATTAAAATAATTGCAGAATACTTTAATGTATACAAGCTCTACGATCCCAGAAGCTGTTGCTATGTATCAAATATTTAACACCATGCATTTTGGGCCTGATTCTTGAATCTGTTACCATGGCATAAAGCCAACTTAAGTTCATTTAATTCAATGGAGCTGAACTAACCTAAAACCTGTGTAAGGAAATGGAGAGTCAGGTTCTCTGACCCTCATCATGCTGCTTAAATTAAAAAAAGGAGGGAAGGGGAGCATTATAAAATCAACCCACCAACCAGGGGTGAAATCTTGTCCCCACTGCAGTCAAATGGGAGTTTTGCAATTGACTTCAATGGAGCCAGTATTTCACCCTTGCCTATTCCTCCTGATAGAACAATGGGATAGTGAGAGTGAAGATGTATTATATATATTATGATATTAAAAATGCAAAGCAGTACACACTAAAGGGAACCTCCATTACCTAGGTACTAAATTAACCATATCAACCCAAGAAAGGGACCTAGACATCATTGTAGACAACTCAATGGAGATCTCTGCTTCAAGTGCAGCTGTAGTCAGAAAAGCAAGCAATTAGTGTGGTGGCATAAGGAATGGGATGGTGAATATTACAGAAGATGCCTTTATAAAAACCAATGGTGCAGCCCCCGTTGGAATACTGTGTACAATACTGGTCACCCCATCTCCAGAAGGTGATGGCAGAACTGTAGGGGTTTCAGAGAAGAGTGACAAGAATGATCAGGTGCTTGGAAAAACTCATATGAAGAGAAGATTTGAAAAGCTTGGGAATGGAAGAATGATACAGTAGTTAGGCTGCTAGCCTGGAAATTGGGATACCTAAGTTTAATTCTCTGCTCCACCACAGATTTCTTTCAGACTAGATGATCACAATGGTCTCTTCTGGCCTGGAAATCTATGAATCTATCCTGGAACAGGTTATGTTTGTTGTGACTTGGGCAAAGGTCTAATCCACAGCTCCAGCACAGACCGGGATGCACGAAGAGCTGAGAATACCAATGCTGGGGAGGGAAACTGATGCAGAGAGTGGCAGATGTTCCATGCTTGACCAAAAGGGGGCACTATAGCAGCAGCCATGCCCCTATGACAAGGGGCCATGATAAAAGTATATAAAATAATGAATTCTTTAGAGACTGTAGAAGGCAAGAACTTAACAAGTTTCAAAGAGAGACTAGACATTTATATGGATACCAAGGCTATCCAGAGTTGTTATCATTTATAACAAAAATGTTGTGGAAATTATATTAAACTTTTTGCCTCAGAGTTTAAACCAAGCTCTAACTATTAGACATCAGAATGAGGCCCATGCGGGAAGCAAATTATCTCACATCTTCTATTGTGGGGTTCTTACATCTGGTGCTGGCCACTGTTAGAAACAGGCTACTGGACTAGATGGACTCAGGTCTAATCCAGTCTGGCAATTCCTATCTTCCTATACGGTGGCTGGTCCTTGCTTTTGGCAGCTTGCAAAATTTAACGGCCTCATTTTAAAGAAAAAGAAGGGGTGAGAATCTTTGGCATGGCATCGGGGTGCCTAAGTGATTTTGGAGCCTTCATTATTTATTTTTCAAATGTGACTTAGGCACTTGCAAGTCTAAGCCCCACTAACATTCAATGAGACTCAGGCTCTTAAGTGTCTATGTCTCTTTTGAAAAAAGCTCTTAAGTCACTTAAACAATTTTGAAAATTTTACCTGGAGGGCTGTTTTGGAAATGTCTCCCTTACTATTTAATCATAAATGTTTTAGCCTGGGTTTGTGAGACTACCCTAGTGTACCCAAACTTTGTACTATCTTGCTGTTTTTGAATAGTTCATAAAAAGGGAAGGATGCAAATTGCAGGATATTTTAAAAGAAACAAAGTACAAATATCTATCCATGGATCAACATAATAATTTAGGCTCCACGCTTGCAAGGAGTTCCGTGCAGACAGACCCCTAGCCCATGCAAAAATGGTCGCAGAATCAGCAGCTTAGATCCAAGTAGTTGTAACAATTTCAGCATAGCACAAATAGAGCATTATATTTGATATGTACTTTTTGCTACTTTTGTCTTTTGTTTCCTTGTTTTTTTAAAAAAATACATATCTTAAAAATGAAATTATATCAAATATATATATACATATATATACACACATCACTTGACATGTCAAATCCTGGTTTCCTACATAAATTGTGTAATTTTGTCAAATGGTGCATTTACAGAAGGTTGTTTAAGGTAATACCATTAATTTGTGAAGATAAAGTGTATCATTTTGTAAATGTATTCTAATCCTTGATGTAGTTGCAAGGTACAAATAGGCTAAATGTAACTGATGTATAGAGAATTTATCATAATCATTTTGTAATTTATCATAATAATAGTTTGTAATTTGTCCCACCATCATCATCTTTCTCTTCAGTGGCCATTTTACATTCTTCCTCTGCCTGTTTTTTGCCTACTTTGAGTCATTTTAAAGTTTTCCCTTGCTTTTCTTCCGCTGATTTGGGCTAGTGTTAAGTCATAGCTTTTCCCTTACTTTGTTAAACCCTCTTCAGAGTCACCTTGCCTCTCTTCAGTCACCTTCTTCATTGTTTTAAATAGTCCCCAGATTTTCTGCATTACTTTAGGCTTAAAGTTAGGCACCTACTTGATGAATTGGGGCCTTAGAGTAGTTCTGTTTAATCTTTAACCAGCCACACATTCTTCTCTTAATTTCCTGAGGTCTTCAGTAACATTCTCTTCTAATGGGGGTGGGGGTGGCCATTCTCCATCCATTTTGTACTTGCTTCTCTTGTTAAACTTATGTGAAGAAGTCATGAACCTGCTGTCAATGGTCAAGTCCTAGTTGACATTCAGCCTTTCCCCAGAAACCATGGGTCAAATTCTGCCCAGATGTACAGTCCATGAATCGCTGCCCCCAAAACTGCAACCTGACCACACTCCCACCCACAACAATTATGAACGTAATATTGAACAGCAAGGAAACACTGTCACTTCTTCCATAGAGATAATGTTTCAAATACAGAAACCAATAACTGCTGTGGAAAATTATGTAAAAAATACTACTGCTACTCAGTCTCTATGGGGCCTTCATCCAAGGATCAATATGTGCACCACAGACACTGAGTCAACTACACCCCCACTGATACTG
The DNA here is from genome assembly GCF_009764565.3 of Dermochelys coriacea. Lineage (NCBI taxonomy): Eukaryota > Metazoa > Chordata > Testudines > Dermochelyidae > Dermochelys > Dermochelys coriacea. The sequence goes on along the minus strand of NC_050069.1, from coordinate 222,195,171 downwards.
TTTTGCTTTGTTTACTTCCTGGTCTCTTATTAATGCCATCCTCTCCTCCACTTTGACTTTTTCTTCCTTTCCCCACCACTCAGACTACCCCACTGATCTCCACATCTAGCTCTTTTCCCCCAGCAACCAGTCCCTCCATTCCTGCACTGATTTCTCCCATACCATTTTGCTGCTCTTCCTTCACCTCTGCCATCTACCTAAATAAGCATTTTCAGTTTTTTTCCTTGACTGGCCCATATAATCCTCATTCCTTCTCTTCCCCAGCTTGCTGTCTCCCTGAAACCCCCCATGTATGCTGGAGGGCAGGAAGCACAGCTCCACAGTAATCAAGGGAGCAGACTGCCTGCCATCCCTGTTCCCAGTGATACCAGTTTCATTGGGTTCAGAGCCCTCCTGAGGGGAGGAGGAAGAAACAACAATGACTCTTTTGAAAAGCGCCGCTATCTTTCAAATAGAATGTGCGAGAAAGCAGGCTTAGTATTTCCAGTTGCTTCAGTCACAGGTGCTGGAACTGAGGGTGCTGGGGGTGCTGCCGCACCCCCTGGCTGGAATTGGTTTCCATCATATACAGGGTTTACAATTTGATTCAATGGCTCTCAGCACCCCCACTATATAAATTGTTCCAGCGCCCCTGGCTTCAGCCATTTCTTCATTCTCCTGTTTTGTTCCTTGTTCTGTCACATGCGTTCACTCTCCTGTACCTGTTTCCATGAGCACATTCTATGTCTGCCATGAGCAATAGGTGCCACCACAGTGGTGATGACAACAATTTCAGTGTAGATGGGCCTAAACCCTGTTTAGCTTTACCTCCAGGCAGACTGGTTCCCAAAGAGGCTCAGTCAGGTTTTCTGCAAAAGATGCCAACCATGGCTTGGTTCTGTCTACACATGCAGTTAAACCATTTCAGCACAAGTTCAGCTTCACTCTCTGTCAACAAGGCCAAAGAGAACTGATATGCTGAACAGAGATACTAAGGCAGTGGTTCCTATGGCAACAGTATCCAGGTGAAACTTCTCAGAACAGATCCACCCCCTCCTCATGTTTCCTTTTCTTTTCAGTGTTTTGCATGGCAGGGGGTAAGCAAAGGGGATGCTTACCGGCCAATTCACTAGCCTTATGTTATCCACACATAATGCATGTTGCCTGATTGTTGTATGCCCCATGCCTCCAATGCAGAAATCAGTTGTGTATTTACGTGTAAGTCAGATAACAGTGACTGTACATGTGAGTGATCAACAAATATGGAGTCCGAAAATGTCACTCTTTTTTTTAATTGTTGTATCCAACTGACTTTTTAGATTACTACCGAAAATGCTTACTTCAGTTACATTATTTCCATTGTATGAGACAGACACAAGTGGACTTGACTCAAACGGTCCTCCAACAGAAATTTCGGCCTCCTCCCACAAAGTATGGCAAAATAATAATAGGGTGATAGAAAGCTAGGCAAGGGTCTTAAGAACTCAAGGAAGGAAACTCTTAAGAACAAATTCAATGTAAGGATTAAGAATGAAGAATGATAGAGAGATCTAAATGGAAGGAGTCTATGTCCATTCCCCTTCAGTTTAACACTCACCAGTGTTACCATGGTCAATGCAGTGAACATATTGCATGCACTGATGACTGCACCAAGTCTCTTCTCAACTACAACTGCACAGTATATGATAACCTGTAAAAGACTGCATGCTCACGTAGTGAGACATCCATGAGCCACACAACATCTGCATACTCTTGAGGTATAACTAGGGACAGGAGATCCCTGTTGAACTCCCGGATAGTAGGACCTTCTGGAACCAAAACGTGGAGGGTTGATAGCGAGATACAGCACTGTGAGTTGTATTGGGGCCCAATCCAACTCTTGTTGAAGTCAATAGAAAGATTCTCAGTGATTTCAATGGGAGTTGGATCAAACCCACAATCATCATGCATTCAGTGACTGAGGGCTAGTTTACACTGAGAACACTACAGCAGCACAGTTGCAGCACTTCAGTGTAGACACTCACTACAGCAATGGGAGTGGTTCTTCTATCATTGTATTTAATCCATCTCCCTAAGAGACAGGAGCTAGGTGAATAGGTAGAATTCTTCCATCAACCTAGTACTGTCTGCACTGGGGGTTAGGTTGGCTTAACTATATTACTCAGGGATGCGGATTTTTCACGCCCCTGAGTGATGTAGCTGGAGTTGACTTAGCTTTTGAGTGTAGACTGGCCTGAGTTTTCAAACTAAAGTGACTGAACTCCTAGAGTTCCGACCCAGCATTCAAATGGGCTCATTGTAAAACCTGGGATGGATTATTTAAAGGCAATATATTGTTGCCCCTTTTGGTCCAGGTGGTTTGTCAATATCTGGGGCCTTGCTGGGTTGTTTCTGTTAGGAATGGAAATTGACCATAGGAGTTAAGTATTTCTTTGATCCTATTTAGCTACAAAAAATGTACACGAAGCCCTGTTTCCCTGAACATAGTAGAAATTAAACTGTAGGCAGATTCCTTATTCAGAAATCTAAGACTGTGTTTGCAGCAAGAGCTGTGCCCATAAGCAGTTTTGGCTTCCTCCCAGGTCCATGCTCACCACAGCTTCTCTGATTTTCTCTTGGTTTTCTGCTGGGTTTTCTGCTCTTCACATAAGCAGAAACACAGCTGCAACCAATCAATGCCCCAGCTCCTGTGTTTGCATTCAGTTCCCCAGGAAAACTCCTCAGCAAACATGGCTTGGGCCCTTCCATGCTAACCAGTGCCCTGGGTGGTGGCTTCTATTGTTTTAGCCATCACAGCACAAAGGAGCATTTAATTGCTCCTTCTATTTATACTGAATGAAAGGAGCTTAGTACCCCACCACCTTTAACCAGCTCTGTGACTGATGGTGGTCCTTAGAATGTGAGCCTGTGTTCTACATTTTGTCTACTTTTGTTTTGCTTTATACTACTCATGGGGAATGCCACAAAAAGGCATCACACTTAATACCGCATGGAGGACTATGATGGGTGAAAACAACCTGCTGCACACAAGGATGACAATGATTCCAATAGGTGCAAACTAGCAACGCACACTTCCCACAAGATGATCTGCCCATCTCCAGAAGAAAACACCTACACCTGCAGTTGCTGCTAATATGCCATGACTGTTTTATGACCTCCTTTTGCACCAGCCATTCATGCATTCATGTCCTGTGCCACTCCTGGATGAACAACAGCATATCAGGCTGGACAGCTATGTCCTTGCAGAGTGGCAAGAACTCTGAGTGAGAGAGACCAACATGCTGATGAGTCTCAGAAGCTCTAACTTCCACCCAACTGTTTGCAACCTGGACTGGGCTTAACAGGCTGCTGATTGGAATGGCCTGAGTGGCTGCCACAATGCAGAAATTTGGCTTAGCCCAATCTTTACAGTGTGACCGCAGGGGAGCCATGCAAACTGTCAAACATGAGGTGAAAGAGTGTATACATTAGAAGATTGGACTGCAATACCTTGCTACTCTTGATGATGCAGCAGTTAGATGGCCGAACAATCTAGATATTGGCTTGTGATGCCTAAGAAAGAAGAAGACTGAGGCAATCATTAACACCTTCTAGCCTAATCCAATTCTTAGGTAGTCCCAAAATTAGAAGTCTGGAAGAGATGACACCCCAGGATATCACATATCTCCTTCATGATGCCCTTTGTTAGCAGCCTCAGCCCCACGGTGAGCCAACAACAAACTTTTATTTGCAGCCATGGGAGTCAGTAACTTAGTCTTTTTTAAAAAGTGAAAGCTAATAGTATCATATAATAACATGACTACATGACTCATGTACTAAGACGCTCTGGGTGTCTCTAAACCTCTGACTGCCAGAAGCTGGGACTGGATGACAGGGGATGGATCACTCAAAAATTGCCCTTTTCTGTGAAGAAGACAGGATAGTGGGCTAGATGGACCATTGGTCTGACCCAGTGTGGATATTCTTATGCACCCCAGGCCCAGAAGCAGGGGCTTTAAGAAAAACACAATATATTGCAAGACACTATAAAATTATCAAAGTTGTCAACACTTAATTTGTTTAAAAAGCCCAATCCACATTCTACTGAGGTCAGTGAGAAGCTTTCCATTGACGTCACTAGAAATTGGATCCAGCCCCAAATTCACCATTTCCATGAAGATCTCTGCCATTTAATTTAGTTGCTAGAATATGTGTGGAAATTGACCACAAAAAGAGTTGTGTTTTTGATAGTCAAAGTGAGTTAAATTTTAAAAAATTCTATATTAATGTATCACTATTAGCACTACTAGTTTTTGGTAGCATTTGCTCATCTCCAGATTTGAAAGTCCTCTCTCTATATATTTCCATTGCCAAGCTGATTCTCATTGCTCAGGTTTTTTTGATCCTGGACAACCTCTGTCTCTTTGCATTTTCACAGTAATATGGATAACTATCAGATTTAATACTTTGAATGTAAATACTCCTCTTTGATTGATAGAGAGATGCCTGGGGGGGGGAGTAGGATGAATGGTTTACCCTACCTTCCTTTTCCCAAACTTCAGTAAATCACATCCTTTAACTACTTTGCCTTTTAGAAGGCTAACACCCAACAAGTGTCTTCTGTCCTGGGCCTAGATAGCCAACCCACTGATGTTTTGTGCACTTTTGTGATTTCCCTATTAGATGCACAACCCACAATGGGACAAGTCTAACTAGGGAAGCCTTAGAAGTGCCTGATTAGATTTACACTCAGTGGATCTGCTGTCCAGACCCTGCAGGCAGGAGACATGCTGGGACATATTAAAGAGTTTCTTTAAATTTGGGGAAGCTGAGAGAGTGGTTGGTTGGGACTGGGAAAGGAAGAGACACTGATGGAGCCAAATAGCCTCAGCGCCCACAGTTCCCACTAAGTTTTCATAGTACAATATTCATAGCAGTTAGTATTTAGTATATGGTTTCATGCACAGTCCCAGCTCATGACCTGTTTGCTTTCAAGATTTGGTTCTATGCACAAACTGATTTTCACAGCGTATTGCAGCACTTCCTTTGTGTATTGTCCCCAAGAGATTTTCAACGTACAGCTCTCTTGGCTGAACAAACAGTGATTGCATCAAAACTTTCCCATAGTTTCAGTATGAATCAGCTTTCAAAGACTTTCGCAGTCCCAAATCTTGTTGCCTTCTGGCTTTCCTGTTGTCATCACATTTTTAATTCTAGATTTATTTTCCAGATCATCCATTTTATCTTTAAAAATATCAAAGCCAAAATCAACAAGTCCAGCTCCAACTCCTTCGTTCTAACTTCATCTTTAACTCTCAGAAACAGTCTTGGCCTGTCTCTTGGACAATGCTGTATATCTTGTGCACTAAATCCATGCAGTTTGCCATGTAGCAGTTAAAGATGAGGAGTCCTGCCTGCTATTCTGAGACGTTAGAGGAAACATGGAATGATTTTTTGTCCTCCCTTAAATTTTTCCCCCTGTAATCATTTATTAGAGTGTTAAACAAGGAAATTACTAAGATGTATTTAAAAAATATTTGAAAATATTTCTCAGTCTGTTTATATGAATTGAGCAGTTGTGTAAGCCATGGAAGCTGCCATCTTAATGATAATTACAACATGTAACCCATTTCTTGACATGCATCAGGACAGGAAGGTCAGAGTCAGAGACACAAGAAGTGGCAGCTACAGTAGAAGAAAAATAGGAGATTGCCACAGCTCTTTTAGGTCAATTGCACATGATTTTTCTGGTTAACTTTTTTCAGTGTTTGTTGTTTTTTTTTTTTTTTTTTTAAAATTCAGAATAAATGAAGCCAAACTTCTCTAAAGAGCCATGTCCACTTCCTGATGTCCACATGTCTCTGCCTGCAGTGTTGATCTCTTAGTTTTGATTCATTTTACTAGGCCACCAATATAGCTGTTTCTTGCTACATTGTTTCATATTTAATGTTTTTATAGAGGGCATTTTAAGGAAACAGTTATTTGTGATTTCATCCTGTTTTAGATTAGATAAAGAGTCTGGAAATTTGATATTTCCTTCCAATTTTCACTTGATCGCTCACACCCAGCAATGGAGACATTCCAGTTGTAGCCTGTGTACCTGTCAGCATGACAAAGTCGACGAGAGCTTTCCGTGTAGGCATTTCTAGAAGTCAGTAAACACCAAGAACTCCTAATATCAATGCCAGGAACATACAACTCAGAGAAAGAAACAGCATCCTGGAATAGCATGAAAATGAAATGGTGGTAGGGAGGTAGAGTGGGAACCTAAATTTGTTATAGCCACTGTATATCCCTAAAGCCTGGTGACTTTCATGTCAGCTAAATTACTGCTGCCACTCTGCCACCAGGAGAGATCCATGCAATCTTTTCCTCCTATATGATTCACATCGTAAGAGGTTTCTGTGTAATAGAGATCAGAAACTCTCCACTTTCCGTTGTCAGAATAAGTGGCTTGAGAAATGGAGCAAGAAGGGCAGTGTTTTCCTCCAGGGAGTTCCTAACTGCATTATATAGTGCCACAAGTACTCCTTTTCTTTTTGAGAATACAGACTAACATGGCTGCTACTCTGAAACAGGAAATATAATTCATTATAGATTATCTTTGGTAAGAAACAGTACTCACATTCTGAGGTTTGCCCAGCCTTACTGAAGTTGTGCGAGTATCCTATTGCTAAGTCCCTAGTTTGAGGTAACACAGATGATTGGCTGCCATTCTGTGCTCTCTTCCCTATACCCATGGCTCTTCTGTTACCCCTACCCCGTCAAATGCAATGTCTAAGGTGAAAGCCTTACTTTAGGATTAAGAGATCATCTCTCCAGTGATTTTTCTCTCTAGAAAAAAGATCAATAAAACATTGCACCATTTTCTTTTCTATTTATTTGATGGTGGTCAAGGAAAGGTGAGGGGTGAAAGGACAAAGGAGCGCATTTGAGGAATGGGATCAGAAGTGTACTTTCTTTTCTGAACTAAGCAAGTTACATAAGCAAATATGACTTAGTGATAGAGATGATGGACCAGTTTCTTATTTGTGCTAAGGCCCCTTTATTCCACCTTGGGAGCATAAAGGGGCAGTAAAATGGAAGCAGTTTACTTAGTGCAAATGAGAGTTTTGTCCATTTAATTTAAAGATGGACATTTATTACTTCTCCCCTCCCCACCAACACGCAGTTGTTTGACAATTAAATAATGTATAAAAGTGTGCAGGGGAAAAAAAACAAACATTTTCAGAACTTCCAAAATTGGGCCTTTTGCATTTTATTTCAGATGTTCATAAAATATCCCCCAAAACAAAAAACAAAACCAAACAAAAATACTGCAAGTACTACTATGTCCATAAATTCCACATAGTATTAGTGACTGTCAATTAACCTTACATCACTGAGAAGGAATAATCTGAACCTTTAATAAAATACACAATACTTGATTCACATTTATCACGCAAAATAAATACATGTAAATGGGAAGAGCTTCCCCCGTTTAGCTACATAGAAGGCCTGCTGAAACCCAAAGCATACATTCATGAAGTTGCAAGTGATCAGAATCAAACCCAACCTCTTTCTGGGCTTCTGACACTTGCTGTTGGTTCAGGAGCTGAGTGAACTTATCAATGCTGAGATATCCATTGTCATTCTGACAGTTGGAAGCGGTGAGAGGGGAACTTTAACTTAAATGCATGCTAACTAGGGCTAGGTGAATGCTTTTAGATAAAACTTCTTTGTTTGAAAAATGCAGATTTGGGTCAACTGAAATATTTCATGAATTTGTGTCAAATATGCTGAATTGGGTCAGTAAAATACCCAAAATAGTAAATTCTAAAAAAACCTGAAACATTCTGATTTTTCAATTGGAAATGCTTTTTGTTTCAAATTGTACTTCATTTTTATTTAAAAAAAGGTTAAAAAACCTTGCCACAAAGCCAAGAATACATTTCTTTCCAAGTTGAATCAAATATTTTGTTCCACCCAAAATGATTTTTTTTTCAAATTTTTCAGTTTGCTGAAAAATTCAGAGTTCTCATTTTTTGGGTTGACCTGAAACGATTTTTTTTTTCCATTTTTCAGTTTGAACTGAAAAATCAGTTATTCACACAGCTCTAATCCTAACATTTGCTAATTCTGAATGACTTAATGGTTGGATGCAAACTCCTCCTTCACTATTAGTAGTTGACAATTGGGATTTTTCAAAAGAGCCTAAGTGATTTAGGAGCACCAACCCCACTAACTTTCAAGCCACGATTTATGTCTTGACATACGTAGACTAGATTCACAATAAGATCCCAGATTACACAGCGGACTGAAAGTCATTGTTCTTTAAGCATTCTTAATATGCCTGTTATTTGACTGACTAGCTCTACTGTGGTATAGATACAATCTTGTACAAATTAACATGACTATATTTTTTAATCTCCCATGTGTCTTAACACTTTGTTCTGTAATTTTCCCTGTTTAATTTTCTTTCCACAGATTTACCTGCACTGAATTGATTTTTCTCTGCAGCACATACTTGAAAACACCTGCTGAAGAGAATCTGGGAAAGGCTGAGACTAAAACAGCTGACAAGAGACCAACATTTAACCATGTAAAAAACAGAGTAGTCAAAATTTTGTTTGATTTTCCTCCCTACTGGAGAAAACTGTTCTGGCCCTGACTGTAAAAGAATGATTTCCATTCTGACATGGTTCAGATCCTTGTCAGTTTCATAACATCAGCTGTAACTAATTGGGAGCTATGTGTAATGGTTCATATGGCCTGGACAGTTTGCACCTTTGACTCAAACTGATGCAAGGAATTAGCATGGTCATTCTTAAGAGCAAATGTTCATTCATTATACAGGTACAATCACCACAGAAGATTGAGGGGGACATGTATACTTTTTTCATTTAAAAAGGAACTGATTTTTTCTGTCCACCAAAAAACAACCAAACCCCTCCCCCACAAAACCAAAACCAAACACCCCTTGTAGATGTAAAACCAGTGTTTCTAAGATCTTGCCTTTTTCTCTGAGCAGTGATTGCAGTATTACTCAGTTGAGATTAGAGAACCAGTAGATAAAATAAAAAAACTGCCCAAATCTTGAATCTTGAGATTCAAGAACATGTGGTTGACTTTTTTATTTTTCATTTGCATTTCTGTATTCCCAGTGGCACAAGGAGAAGGGCCAAAATATCATGAGAAACTGTTCTCAAAAAAATATTACTAGCCCAGAGAGTAGCAGGAAGTGCTGGAAATCTTTAAAGAAAAACTGTTCTCATAAAATTTACAGCTCAATATCACCTCTTCTTTACAAACAAGAATCCCCTACTCCAAGGTTTGTCTATTACATCATGCTTTCAAATGTTAGTTTTCCTGGCTGGAGGTGCTAACTTGACTCCAACTCATTTTCTACCTTGTATCAGAGTTTAAAGAGTCAGATTCATAATTTATATTATTCTCCCAACATTAGTTCTACTCTAGATCAGATACAAATTATTAACGAATCTATATCAATTTGTCACAGTACATTTTTTATTAATAGTAAAATGGATCTCTTTAATTCCTAACACTTTACAGGACTTGACACCTTAGTCCCCATTAGGAAATTTTTAAGCAGAGGAGTATTGATTAATTACACAGGATGAAATGTTTCCAGAGGTTTCAGATTTTTTAAATGTAGAATCATAGGACTGGAAGGGACCTTGAGAGGTCATTTAGTCCAGTCCCCTGCACTCATGGCAGGACTACATATTATCTAGACCATCCCTGACAGGCATTTGTCTAACCTGCTCCAGAATTGAGATTCCACAGCCTCCTTAGGCAATTTATTCCAGTGCTTAACCACCCTGTCAGTTAGTAAGTTTTTCCTAATGTCCAACCTAAACCTCCCTCGCAGCAATTTAAGCCCATTGCTTTTTTTCCTATCCTCAGAGGTTAAGAAGAACAATTTTTCTTCCTCCTCGTAACAACCTTTTATGTACTTGAAAACTGTTATCATGTTCCCTCTCAGTCTTCTCTTCTCCAGACTAAACAAACCTAATTTTTTTCAAATTTCCCTCATAGGTCATGTTTTCTAGACCTTTAATCATTTTTGTTGCTCTTCTCTGGACTTGCTCCAATTTGTCCACATCTTTCCTGATATGTGGCATCCAGAAATGGACACAATACTCCAGTTCCACCGACTGCATCCGATGAAGCAAGCTGTCGCTCATGAAAGCTTATGCTCAAATAAATTTGTTAGTCTCTAAGGTGCCACAAGTACTCTATTTCTTTTTGCGAATACAGACTAACATGGCTGCTACTCTGAATACTCCAGTTGAGGCCTTATCAGCGCGGAGTAGAGTAGAAGAATTACTTCTCATGTCTTGCTTACAACACTCCTTCTAGTGCATGTTGCTATGTCAGAGACAGCCAGCACTAGTTCAATTTACTAGAGTTTATTCCTTTTTCAATAAGCAGACTATTAATGTATTAGAAGACTACTGTCCACCTAGAATTGTAATGATTGTTTATTTGTATTGCAGTTAGGCTTAGGAGCTCTAGTCACAGACCCAAACCCTGTTATTCTGGGTGCTGTACAAATACAGAGAAATAAGACAATCCTAGCCACCAGAAGTTTACAATCTATTGTAAGCAAATTATTGTTACTAATTTGTAATGGGATTCACTCTCCACTGGGGCACCCCCTTGTGCCTGGGATTAAGGATTAGCTCTGATCTGGTCTAGTACCCCCTTCTATCTCTCACTTGCCTGACAGCCCATCTCACTCTCCAGGACTCTGGGCATTCTCCCTTCCTGACTCAGCCCGCTGGCCAGATCACTATATAGTTTTCCCTTTCCAGGGCAGGGAAGACCCAGCAGACTATCTGCCCCTGCGCCTTTTAAGTCAGTCTTCTGTAATTCCCAATACGTATCACTTTCTTAGTGGCTGGCAGGGGAACCCAGGACCAGCAGCTACTCCAGGTTCCAGTCCACCAACCTTATCAGCAGCAGCCAAGAACTATACAGTCTCAAACCTCACTACTCTTTCACTGGTCTTCTTCCACCCTGTTGTCCACAAGCTTCTTCCACCCTGTTGTCCACAAGCTTCTTCCCTGCGACGCCTCTGGATAAACCCCTTCCATGAGGGGCAGGATCCCAGGGTGCTTGCTCCCTCCTGGGTTTCCTCCTATCCATCCCTCTGTTCCCAGGAAGCAACTGCAGCTTCTATTCCTGTAATTCCCTTCTGCTGTCTACTTCCTTCCTTTATATAAGCCCAGCCTGATCCTGCCCAGCTGGACTTCATCTTCAATTAGTGCTTATCAATCAAGCTTGCCTCTCCTCAAGATGCAGCCTATAAGGTTAATTGTCCCCTTCTGAGCCACCTTGACCCCTTCACACTAATATTATTATCAACTATTTTATTAAACTAGAACCAGAAGACTCCCATCAAAGACTCCACTGTACTAGGAATACATATTTGTACCCTTTTCCTTCCCCCTATTATTCAGCTCAAAAGTTGTGGAAATTAAATTTTCTTTTATAAAAACACCGTCTATACACAGAGCACACAAGGAGTCAACCTCCATTTATGAGTGTAAACAACAGTCCTATTGTATAAAATACATGCATGGTATAAAATACATGCGGTAAATATTTATGCATGTTAAAAGGTAATTGGCCCCTTTCACTGAAAACTTTGATGTGACAGAAAACCCAGACTAATGTAGATGGTACTGGTTCTGGAATTTTGTATGTCTAACTGTAGCCTTTTTATTTTAAATGACGTGCAGAGAGAACACCCAGAATCACAACTGTTATAGGAAATCTGCTTAGAACAAGATGTTTTATTCTGTCAAAGGGACTTAAATATTTCCCCTCCCCCCAAATTAATTTGTTTAATTATAAGAAATTAAAAGAAACAGAAAATACTCTATCAATTGACATCATCTTTCAGGAATGTTACAAAGTCAATCTGGTGTGCTTTTCAATAAATAATAATAGTAATTATGTGCATTATAAAGATGCCTCAAAGTCTATGCGGAGTACCTGCAATTTGTACCTAAACTGAATTGCAAATGTTTGATAAGTATAGCACAAGGCACATATTTCCTCATTCTTCTCCCAAAATAGAAAAGCTGTTTAGCTCTTTGTAAAACATGCTACATGAAGTTTGCTCTTTCCCATAGGCAGATATTTTTTCTTAGTTTTGTGCCGCTGAAATGTTTGAAAATTGCATGAGCAGAGCAATTTTTGGCACTTCAGCTGGGAGCACAAACTGTTAGCTAATCATTCTGAAAGGATCTTAAGGGTAACATTGGAATAATATTCTGTGTGACAGCGGATGCATCTTCATTTTACCCTATTTACATATTCACAGGGAAAAAAAATGTGTGGTAGTTATAGTCTAAAGGGGCCTATTTAGGAGGAAATTGCATACACAATTTTTGAATGCATTAGTGGGGAAGCATATTCTAAACACAATTCATAAAGAAGAGCATAATACTTTAACTAAAGGGCTTGCAGGAGAATGTAGAAGAGATTAAGGTGAATGCAAATGGTTGACATGGGGGAAATGAAACGATGCTTGGGTCTTCATTGGGGATTTCGAGTCCTTCCTGTCTGCAGTGAAACAGAAAAGCAGCCATCACGTATTGGTGTGCTTAGTCTCTGAACTAATACACATGGTATTTATAAAGGTACAGTAACTACTCTGATTAGTGAGCGCAAAGCATGCTACATTTTTATACACTCATCCATACATCTCCTTATACCACTCCTCCACCAACTTGATATCTGAAACTCCTTAAGCCTGGACATGAGATACAGTTGCCTTGATGCTGTAATTTATACAACTAGTGGACTGGTATTTTAATTACCTATTTTTTATTCTCATTTGTGTTTTCATCCTGTACCCCCTCCCGCCTCTTACTTTGTTGCTTTTGGAATTCTGCACATTACTGAGTACAACTGAGTGGTGGCCACTTACCATATTGATAAAGGATATTTGATGAATTACACACAGACTAATCAACAACGTAAATAGCAGCCTTTGGGCCTGATTGTGCTGTCTCAGATACCAGTTGTATATCAATGATGTCAAAGGAGTTACTCCAGATTTACAGCAAGATAAATGAGAACAGGATCAGATACGTTAAGTCCAGGAATAATTTTGATAGTGTCAGGTGATAATACAGAGATTATTTTCCATTAGCAGTTACATAAAACTCTACAAAATGTTTTATCAACAGTAGTTTTTAGTAGTACCAAGTGGTTATCAATATACGGTATTTTTTGTTTTCAACAGATACAGGGCACAGTTCTATAGATTTTACTCACATAATCCATCCTGTTGCTTGAAAAATTAGGCCCATACATTTTAATAAATAAGTTCCCTTTTGGAAGGATTTTAAACTTTTCCTCTAGAAGTGCCCTTTGTAAGATCACTGTTTAACAGTACATATATTTCAGGGTCCTAATTAAAATCACAGATGTTAACTCTGTTGGTTAGAAAAAGTTATTGCTTAAACTAGTTCCCAGGTGTTGTCTGAACACTATATTTAAAATCCTGAGCATCAAATACAATTATTTTGTTTGGGCTTTGGAGAAAAAAAGACATTTGAGTCTGAGTTAAAGGGTACTGCTTGGAAAAACTAGGGTCTCTGCTCATATAGAGCAACATCTGTGATAAGCAGAGCTGAAAGGGAAATTTTAACCTCCAGGGCTGATGGGGACTGAAATGATGAAAGGATTTTTTTTAAAATGTGAAAAGATGGATCAAGCATTTCACTAGAGCCTGGGTCTAAGAGAAGGTTGAAAATTGCCTTTGCTCTGACTCTGGGAGAGTTCAGCATGAAGCAGGTGTGCTTCACATCTTGAACATTTTACAGGATTCCACTTTTCATTTTATTTCATTTCCTCTATTCTAACTGTCCAGTCCCTAGGATTTTTTTTATTTTGTTTTTGTTATGAAAAAATTTGGCTGAGAAATAAAGTTGATCTCTAGAACTTGTCTGATTTAAAGAACTGATTAACTGATTTTGTGCCCATAATTATTAAATCTTGATGAAGTAAATAGTTTTAAAGTCTGATCCTGGAAACATTACAGCATGTGATTCAAATTACTCACAGGTAAATAAAGTTACTGGTTTGTGTGTTTGCAAGCTCAAACCTTTCATATGCTATTTTCAAACCCAGTCTCCTCTGATTTGTATCATTTAAATGACTGCATTTACATTTCTATTGAAATGAAAATAGAAAGAAGTATTGTGATGAAGAATTGATCTTGCTGCTGAAACTGAAAGAATCAAGAAATTTATCAAATTTTAACAGGAGTTAGCTGTCAGATATGCATATTACTTAGATACTTGTTATGATTAATTTTTATAATAACATGGGGCCACAGTGAGCTATCTAGCTTAGATGTTTCCATAGGATCCATCACTGTAGCATTTAGCCATATATCACTAGAAGGAATGACAAATGAATTCAAAATGAAGGCATCTTCCTCTTTACCAGTGGCTGAGACAGGGCAAGCCTGCTCCTTTGCATGAAAATATTTCAAAGCAATATTGGGCATTACAAACATTACACCGATCTTGGTTTGTCAAGCACAAACACAGCAGCTCTTTTCTATAGTGCTTGTGAGCAGGACCGAATAGTGGAGTGCTGGGTCTGTCACAGGACACAGTGAATGAAAAGTCAATGTGATCATAATAGTATATATAGTCCCCAACTCATAGCCAAACTCAAGAATTCCTTTTGATTTCTTCTGTAGGGGAGTTTCAGCTGGTTTGTAAACCACAAAGGTGAGGATTTAATTGGTAATTCTTATGTTTCAGAAAAGCTAAATAACAAAGTCACAATGTCTTGGTATTTCACAGAAAGAAGGAAGTAAAGCCGCACAAAGCAGCTTCCTGCTGAAAATTCTTCAGTGGCATCAAGTGCAGCTCATTAATTGATGGCCTGGCTGACATTAAAGACATGCAATTCTTCTGGTGTGGTTCCCTATGTTAGTAATGGCAATACTCCTCTTTGTGTGCTCTGAATGGCTCTCCGCTGTGAGGCCTGAGTAGCCACTGACTTCCTTTATGGAGTGGGCAGGTCTGGGCAGGACAGTCATCCAGCAGCACTCAGCAGCCACATGCTGGCAACGTCATTCTGTCCTACAAGGGACTCCAGGGGAAAAATACCATCCTTCTATTGTAGAAAGTATTAAATGCTTTTAGCAAGCAATGGCCACCCTTAATGATTTCCAAGAGAGGAAATGAACCTCCAATCAATTATGACACTTGATTAGGTTATTTAAATTGCTGAATCTCCAGCAAAAATCAGTAATGCCAACTCTCCCGCACTTTGCATGTGATTCAATGGCTCTTACAGTAATGCAGCTCTGTACACCTCCTGTTTTATAAGTTATTTTCTTTGCTCTTATTCAATGTCCATCGCATTATTAGAAATCGCTGGATAGCAGCTCTGTTGTAGCTTTACAATAAGAGTCCTATTTGAACATGGCTTGAGTCAATTCATGCTTATTTTTATCCAGGCTATTTGCTTGAAGCACTGATAAACATTGACGTTAAGAATAACAATCCCATACTGCCTTGCATTATTACAACAACTGCTTTGCTCTTAACATGATCCAATAGCTGGAAGTTGAAACTAGACAAATTCAGACTGGGAATAGGAAACAGTGAAGTAATTAGCCATTGCAACAACTTTCCGAGGGTAGTGTTGAATTCTCCGTCACTGACAATTTTTAAATCAAGATTGGATGTTTTAGTGAAAGATCCACTCTCTGAATTATTTTGGGAAGTCCTATGGCCTGTGTCATGCAAAATGTCCCCTCTGGCCTTAGAATCTATGAATATTGCAAATTTGATTTCATATTAGAAGGAAACAAAAGTTCAAAGCTACTAGCGAGTACAAGAGAAATCAGTGGCATCTGGTAACAGGAAGGATCATTTCAACAATAAACACTCATGTAGGGATTTCTAATTATTGTTAATAGTATTTAACTTATCTTCCCTTATTTTTTACTCTTATCAGCATTGTATTACTGGAGTGTCACTGCTAGTAAGCATATTAAAAATGACACAACATCCTACTGACACTTTGAATGCACTGTATTCTAATTTCTCTCCTCTCTTGGCCTTCTCCCCACCACATATATCCCCCCCAACTCAGCTGTGGCAGCTGAAACACTCCCCTCCTCACTCCCATCTCTTTTCCCCTCAAGCAGGCAGATACTTATTCGCTGCCATTTTGTGCTCTTAACTCCAAGCCACTGCTCGGCCACCTGCCTCTGTTGCTTCCTAGGTCGAAGGAAGGGGTGGAGCTCAGCAGTATATGGGAGGTGGGGTAGGGAAAGAGGAGATTCTTGGTATAAGGCTGGGCAGGGCTAGTCACAACTTACTACTAGCAGGAATTGTATCCTGGACCTAATACCCAGCAGCTACAACTCATCCCTCCTAGCGACCTCAGCCCAAGTCAGGAAAACAGTTTGTTCCCAAGTGACTACCATTTGGTAGCTGGCCAGGTTCCTGAGGGTTCATTTAGTACACACACCCTTCTGCTAATGGAGACACAAACTGTTACTGTATTATCTTGTAGTCATTAAAGCAACCCAACTGTACCACTTTGGGTTGCTGAGTGAAAGGCAACATTGACAAATCATCATCAGCCACAGGATTGGCTGCTACCCTTAGTTACTGCAGTGAGCCTGCACAGCTGTGACTGATGGTAGAAATTGGCTTGTGGTCTTTAAAATGTCAAAACCTTCAGGAAATACACAGTCATCATTCCAGAATCAATACTAAGAGACTTTTTTACCTACTGTGTTTTCTTAACACCACACACTGCAAAAGTGTGGGGGGGAGGGGGAGCAGGAAACTGTTGACAATCACATCTACTAAATCCTCTGATTCAGGTGTACTGGCAGATGGCAGAGAGGAAAATAGAGCATACAAGAGCCAGGTAAACCGAGGAAGGTGTAATAAAATACAAAACCAGCTGGGTCTAGTCCCAGTGAGAGATGTTATTTGTATTTAGGTTGAACCTTTTGTCCAGTTTGTCTGACAGCTGAAAGACAGCCCTGCCAAACTGAAGCAGAGTCTTTGCAAGGCAAAGCAAAGAGTGAAGTATCTTTTGTGAAAACTACAAATTTCAGCTAAGCAAGTATCAGGCAAATGAAAACAGTAAAAGTAACAGAGGAGTAAATTAGCCATGCTTCACAAGGCCATGCCCAGATGAGCTGAATGAGAGGCTCTCAGACTGTGAACCACATAGCAGGGGGCAGCTCATAAAGGGCTGAGGAGGTGCTGATTGCCAAGGTGAGGGCACTCAGCACCTTGCAGAATCAGGACTTCCTTGATTCAGTACTAGTTAACACACTCCTTTGCTCCCTGGGGATTGATTCCCTGATTCCAAGCTCACATTAGTTTTGCATCTGTGTCATTCCAGGAACTTCATTGGAATTACTCCTGATTTACACTAGCATATGTGAGATCAGAATTATGCCCTGGGATTGCTACTGGCACGCTGCTTCCAGATCCAGGAGAAATACTCACCCTCTTACTCACACTTCCTTCATAGTAAAACATTGCCCAGACATTCAAACTCCAGACTGGCTAAGAGCCCACATCTTTCAGTAATGATTGGGTTAATGCACTTTCATTTTATGGTTTTTGACGTGCTTTCAGTATGTCTGACTGGTAGACAGTTTTCATCTTGGATGACACACAAGGGATTGAGGGGGGGATCTCCATAGATGACACTGTAAATTTGGGATTAACAGTCAGGCTCTCAAGCACTGGAAGTTGTAACAGACCCATATCCTCTGTCGACTGGGAACACATAATACACACTGACTTGTTGATTACACAAGCATATCAGCCCCACGTTCTTTAGAGCAGTGGTCCCCAAAGTTTTCATGTCCCCCCCCGAAGGAGCCATGGTCAGGAACTGGGAGCTGGGCCATGGCTCCCAGGGGGGAAAGGCGTGGACAGGGGTAAGATGGCCGAGGCTGGGGCTGGAACCGCAGCTGAGCTGGGAGTGAGGGGCTGAGGCTGGGTCTACAGCTGGGGGTGGGCCTGGGGCCAGGAGCAGGGCCGAGCCAGGAGCAGAGCCACAGCCAGGGTCCAAGGCTGGGGCAGTGGCATAGCTAGGTGGAGCGAACAGGGGCAGCAGACATAAAAAAAGCCACTTGTACTCACCGGGTGGCGCTCCGGATCCTTGGCGGCACTGAAGGCCCCCACCACCGAAATGCCGCCAAGGACCTGTAGTGAGTGAAGGCCGAGGGCAGTGCCACAGCCAGACCTGGGTCAGGACTGGGCCCCAGTGATTGTCCCTCTGTGCTTCCCCAGCGGGGTGTACCCACAGTTTGGGGACCACTGCTTTAGAGTCAGTGACAGTCTCCCATTGACTTCAAGAGTATAGGAATGGACTCATATAGCACAGTACAGCATGCAGCTATCTGCCTTCTCCATGGTTTAGGCTACCACGGGCACATTAGGCCGCTGCTCAAGGCCCTCCACTGGCTCCCACTGAGTGCCCAATCTCCGCTTGAGACTTTAGTTCTAATCTGCAAAGTATTAGTGGATCAAGCCCTAGTTATATCAAGGACTGAAATTCAACCAGTGAATGACCATGGCAGCTGCACTCCTCCAGGACAATGCAGATCACAAAGCCCAGGACGAAACACATCCGAGCTGGGCATTCTCAGTTGAGGGAACCCAGCTAGGGAGCAAATTTACAGAGGACGTTAGATGAATCCAGAGTCTGTCTATCTTTAGGAAACACTGAAAACCTTCTTCTCATTCCCCCCATAAGAATGACACTCATGACCCTGACATCTCTTTCTAGCCAATGAACCCTTATAAGAACAACAAACATTTACAAAATCAAAAGCCCAAACCCAAGCAGTTTCTGCCCAGAAAAGGGAGAAGTACCAGACACTCCAGGAATTTCACGAGCCACTTTGCTATTTCTATCAATTTCGAAGGACTTGTCTAAACAAACACTTATTGCCAAGCAAACTGGAGCATAAATCTACCCCCACACTAATGTGCCATGCACTACATGTCTATGTGGACCCTGCTGCTGTGCACTAAAAGTTCCCTAGTGTGTTTTAATCTACTTCTGTTTCAAAACTTTCAAAGCACAGTAAGGGAGCATTTAGTGTGCAGTTGCAGGGTCTACGTCAGTGATGAGCAATCTGCGGTCCGCGTGCCACCCACAGCCCATCAGGGTAATCCGCTGGTGGGCCAAGAGACAGTTTGTTTAAATTGACTGTCTGCAGGCACGGCTGCCCGCAGCTCCCAGTGGCCGCAGTTCACCATTCCCAGCCAGCGTGAGCTGCGGAAAGCAGAGTGGGCTGCAGGGACATGTTGGCCGCCACTTCCCGCAGCACCCATTGGTCGGGAATGGTGAACCGTGGCCACTGGGAGCTGTGGGAACCCATGCCTGCGGACAGTCACTGTAAACAAACTGTTTTGTGGCCTGCCAGCAGATTACCCTGAAGGGGCCACATGTGGCCCATGGGACGCAGGTTGCCCGCCACTGGTCTACATGGAAACATAGTGTGTAGCAGGCTAGTGAGGGACATATTTGCACCGCAGCTTGTCACAAACTTAGTGCTCATGGAGGGAGGCAAGGAGATAAATAGATTAGATACCTTCTATTGTCATTTGTGGCATTGCTGTAGCTATGTTGGTCTAAGGATATGAAAAAGACATGGTAGGTGAGGTAACATCTTTTATTGGACCAACTTATGTTGGTGGAAGGGACAAACTTTCAAATTTTGTGAAGCTTGAAATCTTGTACCTTCCACCAATAGAAGTTGGTCCAATAAAAGATATTACCTCACCTACTTTGTCAGATAGATAAATAGACAGATCCAAAATCCTGTAGTTCTTCTTCAGACCTTACTCAGACAAAACACCTGTGTTACTGAAGCACAAGGAAGGACTGTAAGATTTTACTCACATAGATTTCACCTATTTGTAAGGCTGTTGTATCCATAACACAAGAAAATGATGTCTCTCAATTCACCATTATTTAGTCCAGGGAATAGGGATCGGCAACCTTTGGCATGCGGCCTGCCAGGGTAAGCCCCTGGCAGGCTGGGCCAGTTTGTTTACCTGCTGCTTCTCCAGGTTCAACTGATCGCGGCTCCCACTGGCCACGGTTTGTCACTCTAGGACAATAGGGGCTGTGAGAAGTGGTGGCCAGCACATCCCTCGGCCCGCGCCGCTTCCCGCAGCCCCCATTGGCCTGGAGCGGTGAACCGCGGCTAGTGGGAGCCGCGATCGGCTGAACCTGCAGACGTGGCAGGTAAACAAACTGGCCCGGCCCACCAGGGGGCTTACTATGGTGGGCTGTCTGCCAAAGGTTGCCGATCCCCGATTTAGTCCATTAGGCCCAATGACTGCTGCTGTTTTTTTCCACCTCTTATGTTTTTCAAACCTCTCATTTTATTGTCTCCTCAATTCCTTTCCTTTCATGTCAGAAACCCAACTTAACATATGACTTTCCCTGTCCCTCCCTCTCCACCACCAAAAATACCTAGTAGATTTATTTTCAGGTTTTAACACTGCTAAATTCAAGTGCATCAACTCTGCCTTCATTAGTCTTGGTCAGTTTCACCAATCACTTAAAGAATTGCTAAGAGCAATCAGTGTTGACGATTAACAGCACTCAGTACAGAGCTGATGCTGAAGTACCTCAGCTGATCAGGGTTCAGAGCTCATCACAAGTATAAGTCACCTGTAGACAACATGGAAACAGAGATCCTCCCACAAATCTTCCAAGGCAAGAATTGCATCTTTCCACCCATTCCCCACCCAGAAGGGGATAGCTATATTTACAACAGGCTAATCTGTCAAGATTAGTTAAAAAGACAAGATGGATGAGGTAATATCTGTTATTGGACTAACTTCTGCTAGTGAAAGTTGGTCCAATAAAAGTTATTACCTCACCTGCCTTGTCTCTTTAATATCCTGGGACCAGCGTGGCTACACCACCACTGAAAACAAGACTAGTTAAATGTTTTAAAATAAAACTGTCTGATTGTATTTCACTTTGGACAGTATTCCCTCTGACTGAGGTTTGCAGTTATGCTGCAAGGACTCTTACCCACAGAGCAAACCCTTTCATTTCCTCCTCTGAGAGGTATTTTTCTCAGTATGTTACTCCTCTTGCACATGTGACATTGCTGGAACTGAAAGAAGACTCTCTTTATATTGTGAGAATAACAGTAGGTGAAAGGGAGTACCTCTACCAAATCATTTTGTAGGGTCTTCTCCAAACCCTTTCCAACTGGCCACTATCCTTTTTGAAATGAAAAGTGTGTCTCCTGAATCTGAGCCATTCTGCATTTGAAGAACCCCACTCTTGAGCAGCATCAGCTATGATCTTCTGTGGGTCAGGAAGAAGGGGTGCCGACTTCAAAATGGTACTCTCACTCCCCCAACTTGGATCCAGCAAGCTTTGTTCTAGAAGCAGAGGCAGCTTATAGTTATTCATGGGTTTTTTAATCTTGCTCTCTATACTCAGAAACCTCCCTCTTCTTCCTTTCTTTTAAATCTACCCTGCAGACCCATTTTGACACTAGTTTTCCACACTTTTACTCATCCACCACTGACTGCTCTGGCACTTTATCTTTTGTAACATAGCCATTCCAATTTGATCCTCAAAGCAGGGACCATATCTACCTCTGTGTTTGTAAAAACACTATGTATATCTATGATTTATCACAGTGGTTCTCAATCTTTTTTGGTTCAGGACCCATTTGTAAATGTTTATGGCCTGTTGCAATTTTTAAATAAACTGGGGGTGGAGGCACTGGGGCAGAGCCGTAACTAGGTATTTTAATGCCCAGGGTGAGCCAGCATATTTGTGCCCATGACCAGAGGCAATGTGTGTGTGGGTCACATGGGGTCACATGCGCACACCCTCCCCCCATTTTTTTGGTTGCATGCCCCCAAATACAGACAGGCTAGATGGCTCACTGAGGTGAGTCAGGGGCTGGTTTTGACACTCCCTCCCCATGCAGTGCAGTGCAGTGCTGGCCCCACTGAGCCCTGCTGTCCAGTCACGCAGGGCTGGCCCAAGCCAGCTGGCATTGCTGACCGAGCTGCCCCCTCAGCTTTGCACCCTGGATGGCTCTCCCACTCGCCCCGCCCTGGTTATGGCCCTGCCCTGGAATGGTTTTAGTTGGATCCTGCCCCTCAAGGGGATTGTGTCCTGCCCAGCACTCAACCCACAGTGGCGGTTCCTGTACTGTGGGGCTGGCTGGGCTTGGCTCTCAGCTCTGGGCATTGCAACCTCCGGGGTTGCAGCATTGCTCAGGTTTGCCCCCCTTTACCGAACTGGACCAAGTTTGTGTGAGTGGAGTTGTGACCTGGTTCATGGGGTTGCAGTGCCACTCACTCAAATTTGGCTTGCCCGGGCTCCCATCATCATGACAGCTGGGCCAAACTTGAGTGGTGCTGGGACCCCAGAGGTTGCAGTGCCTGGAGCAGGGAGGCGAGCCCAGCCATCCCAGTGGGCCAGGAGCCACAGGAACTGCTACATGACCTTTGAAACATTCTAGTGACCCAATTTTGAGTCCCAACCCATGGCCTGAGAAAGCCTGATTTAATGTACATGATTTTATATATATATAAGCTGAATAAATAACTGAGAGTGCAATCCCAAAATATCTGCAGAACATCAAAGCTATTTTTAAAAGAAAACCAATTTCTAAGTACATCATTGCAACCACAAAAAACAGCCTATTTATAACTGTGAATACTGAGTATATTCTCTTTAAGATGAGTCACATTGTCTCCGCAGTTTCTTAGAATCATAAGACTGGAAGGGACCTCAAGAGGTCATCTAGTCCAGTCCCCGGCACTCATGGCTGGAGTAAGTACTATCTAGACCAGGAGTAGGCAAACTTTTTGGCCAGAGGGCCACATCTGGGTATAGAAATTGTACAGTGGGCCCTGAATGCTCACGAAATTGGGGGTTGAGGTGCAGAAGGGGGTGAGAGCTCCGGCTAGGGGTGCGGACTCTGGGATGGGTCCAGAAATAAGGAGGTCAGGGTGTGGCAGTGGGCTCCAGGCTGGGGGAGGTGGTTAGGGTGTGGGGGTGTGGGCTGTTGGGTGGGGTTGGGAATGAGTAGTTTGGGGTGCAGGAGGGGGCTCTGGGCTGGGACTGACGAGTTCAGAGAGCAGAAGGGGGATCAGGGCTGGGGCAGGGAGTTGGGGAGCAGGAGGAGGTCAGGGGTGCAGGTTCTGGGTGGCGCTTACCTCAAGCAGCTCCCAGAAGCATTGGCATGCCCCCGTCTGGCTCCTATGTGGAGGTGCGGCTAGGCGGCTCTGCGCGCTGCCCTGTCCGCAGAGGCCACCCCTGCAGCTCCCATTGGTCTTGGTTCCTGGTCAATGGGAGCTGCAGGGGTGGCACCTGGGGTAGGGGTAGTGTGCAGAGCCCCCTGGCTGCCCCTATGCGTAGGAGCCAGAGGGGGGACATGCCACTGCTTCTGGGAGCTGCACAGAGTGGGGCAAGCCTCCTACCCTGTTCCCCAGCTGGAGTGGCAGAGCGGGGCAAGCCCCAGATCCCCGGCGGGAGCTCGAGGGCCAGATTAAAATGTCTAGAGTGCCTGATGTGCCCCTGGGGCCATAGCTTGGACCTAGACCATCCCTGACAGGTTTTTGTCTAAACTGCTCTTAAAAATCTTCAGTAATGGAGATTCCACAACCTCCCTGGGCAATTTATTCTAGTGCTTAACCACCCTGACTGTTAGGAAGTTTTTCCGAATCTCCAACCTAACCTGCTGGTTTTGTTATGATTATTAATTATTTATATTTCCATAGCACTTAGGAACTCCAGTCATGGACCAGTATCCCATCGTGCTGTGTGCTCTACAAACACTGAACAAAAAGATGGTCCCTGCCCCAAAGAGCTTACAATCTAAATATAAGATCCACAAATTGATACAGACAGAAGCAGGAGGACAAGGAAACAATGGAACAATACTGGTCAGCTTGATAGACAATATTGGTCTCAGCCTACCAGCAGCCCAGCTGTCAAGTTTTGTAGGCATCATGGCAAAGGAGAGTTTTGGGGAGAGATTTGAAGGTGGATAGGAGGTAGCTTTATGGGTGTATGGGGAGTGTCTCCCAAGAGTGTGGCAGTCACTAGTGCTGAAGAGTTTACAATCTAAATAGACAGAAGCCTTAACTTATCATAACACTAAAGAGTGACAGACCACTGAAGTCTGGCTTTTCAAGATGGTGATTACCTTTAATTTTAGGGGTGTTTGGGGGTTAGGCAAAGTGATTTTCCCTCTCCCCGATGCTTAGTGCAGCACTTTACCTTTAATCAGACCTACAGTATAATCCAATGTCCACTTTTATATTGTGCACTCAGACATTTTTGATAAATCCAAAAGGGAAAAACACCAAAAGAGAAGATGGCCTTGCAATGCAATTGTATTTTTGCTGTTTTTTACATTATAGCTAGGGCCCTATCAATTTCACGGTCATAGGATTTTAAAAATCATAAATTTCATGATTTCAGATATTTAAATCTGAATTTTGATGGTGTTGTAATTGTAGGGGTCCTACCCGCAAAAAGGAGTTGTGTGTGTGTGGGGAGGGGAGGGGGGGTTTGCAAGGTTATTGTAGGGAAGTTGCAGTACCGCTACCCTTACTTCTGCGCTGCTGGTAATGGCAGCGGCTGTTGACTGGGCACCCAGCTCTGAAGGCAGTGCCCCGCCAGCAGCAGTGCAGAAGCAGGCAATACCATACCATGCTATGCTTACTTCTGTGCTGTGGCTGGTGGGGCGCTGCCGTCAGAGCTGGGCGCCCGGTCAACAGCCACACCCTCTGGCCACCCAGCTCTGAAGGCAGTGCAGAAGTAAGGGTGGCAATACTGGAATCTCCTAAAATAACCTTGTGCTCCGCCCACAATCTCCTTTCGGGTCAGGACCCCCAGTTTGAGAAATGCTGGTCTCCCCCATGACAACTGTATAGTATAGGGTAAAAGCACACAAAAGACCCAATTCACGGTCCATGACATGTTTTTCATGGCCATGAATTTGGTAAGGCCCTAATTATAGATCTTATGATGGAGGTGGGGGGCAACAAAATTGCTATGCACCACTTACATCTCAGTTATGCTACCATAAAAAGATTAAGTGGTACATGGTCCTTGTGCTGGCCCTCTGCTTAAAGGTGAATTTTACCCCTTCAAAATATTTAAACAAGGCTTATTCATAGTAGTTATCAGTACATTTTCCATGGGAGACACTGCCTGGTACTCTAGGACCAAAAAGTAGATTTTGTAAAAAAAAGTAAAAAAGTGATTTTACAATAACCAAATACCACATGATTTGATTTTGAAACATTTCAACAAAAGCAGTTTGCTTGGATTTGAACTCTTCCCCCACAATGCTTTCAACTCAGATACAGCAGCCTGGGACTAATGTATGAGAAGCAGAAAAGACAAGAAACAAAAGAAAACAGATTAGTTTATTTTCACCATTCATATGAAGAACGTACAGGGTAGCAATAGCAAACATGGTAAAATGTACATTCATTTTGCCAAATTCTTTGTTTTAATGAGCTGTTTTATTAGTAACATGGGTACTTTTATTTTGCTTTTATTTTATTTAAAAATGTAGCTTGATTCTGTATTCATAGATGCTGGTGTAAATCAGGAGTATCTCCACTGAAATCAGTGGATTTACACCAGAATAAATCTGGTGACATCAGAATCAGAGCCAGGATTTTTATTTAATCCGGCTGACTTTTTAAAAGGGAAACGGGCCTCCCACAAAAAAAAGCTGAGTGCAAAGCCACAGGGGCTGAAAAATGATGAAAATAAAATGTAGGCGGCGCAAATATGCCTGCTTGCTCCGGGCACTAAAATGCATAGTTACAGCTCTATCTGTGTAAAAACAGTAGGCAACAATATCCAGCTCCTGCCAGCTTCACATGGACATTAACAGTCTGGGGACATTTTCTGTATGAACAGGAATTTAGGTGTGTCCCCTTTGCTCGTTTCAGGCCTGAGTCAAATCCCTTTAAAGAAATGGACAATACCTCCACCGAGGTCAGTGGAAGTTTCATGATTGCATCTTTGTGCAGTCTTGTGTAAGTGCCAAAGTTGCCACAGGGATACCATTCTTTAACCCAGGAGAAGTGGCTGCATGTCACTGGCTTGGTACACATAGAGCTTGCAAAGTACATCAACTTCCCAAAAGTACTCTCAATTCTTGAACTCCACCGAGCCTACAAAAGGAGAATAGCCAGAGTTACGTCCAAAGAAATGAGCTGCATTCTCCTCCTTATAGACTGTTTCCTGAACAAAGCTGATTTTACTATTTAGCAGAGGAAAAAGTTGAGGTACTCAAAAGATCAGGCAGACAGGCCTATCATTTTGTTCACTATTGAATCACAAGGAGAGTGCCATGGAAGGGGTTACTAAACAATTTACCAAAAAGAACTGCACAGTGTGACAAACTAATTCCAGTACTTCCAAAGGATGTAAGTTTGTGAGCTGAAAATAAAGCATAAGGCTAATACACAAGAGAGAAAAACCTCTTAGCAATTCAGGAGATGACGATAAACAAGGATGATTGTATTTATAACAAAACGTTCCAAGGGGAAAGTTACTGTATATGTCCCTCTTTCAGCATAGCAATATGTTCAGTTTATCCTGTTTCCATAGATAGGATGTTGGACACTTGTGCTGGATCATTTCTCCATGTTCATTGTATTAGGAGCCTATAATAACAAAATGAAAAAAATATTCCTTAGTTCATAGTTTCAAAGGCCAGAAGGAACTATTGTGATAATCATCTGGCCTTCTGTGTAACACAAACCATAGTGCTGTACTGCTACAAAAGAATTCCTGTTCGAACTAGAGCAGATCTTTTTAAACAACATCCAATCCTGATTTTAATATTGCCAGTGATGGAGAATCTACCACAACAACCCTTGGGATACTGTTCCAATGGTTTATTGCCCACACTGTTAAAAACATATGCCTCATTTCCAGTCTGAATGTATCTAGCTTTAACTCACAGCTATTAGATCTTGTTCTAGATTTGTGTGCTAGACTGAAGAGCCAAATATTCTCCAGGTAAGTACTTATAGACTGTGGTCCCCTTAACTTTCTCTCTTAAAATAAAGAGATTGAGCTGAAGTCTTTCACTATAAGGCAGGTTTTCTAATCCTTTCGTCATTCTTGTGGCTCTTCTCTGAACTTTCTCCAATTTGCCACCATCACCCCTGAATTGTGAAAATTTACCTCACTATATCTTGCCCTCTGCAAATCTTTTTGACTCTGATCTCTCCAGGGCAGACAATATTTTGACATTGTGTTTTGAATAGCATCCAGCACAATGCCGGTGTAAAGCAAATGATAGGTTCAACTGAAGTCTAAGGGGTTGAGCATGGGTCAGGAATTTTATTCCCAGCACTACCACTGGCTCTCTGCGTGCCCTGGAGTAAGTCATTGAACCTCGGTGCCTCAATAATTCCAAAGGTAAAATAGGAATAACTCTGACCCTCACTTCATAAGGCACTTTGAGATCATTGCAGAGCCAATAAAAAAAATACAAGTCATTATCTGTCACTCTATATGCCTTTAATACCCATCCATTCGCTTGGTATTTTGGTACTTTCCCTCTTTCCACCCTGGCTGTAGGCCAGCCCATTGAAGCATATTAATCCATCCTGTACTTCCCCACCACTTATTTTTCCATGTGCCCTACAGATCAGCTGCCTGTTTACATGGGGTTTTACAAAGCAGCATAGACTATGGCATGGCCCCTGTCTCAAAGAGTTTATACAAATAGAATAGAAAATCTGCGAAGGTGTGGAGAGGTCTTTGGGTTAGGAGAAGGTAGGAAGGATTTATGGGGCAAATGCATTTTAAGGAGGAAAGAAAGAGCTGTCAGACAAGAGGGAGAAGATTGTTTGAAACATAGGGGCAGTCTGAAAGAAGGTGCAAAGCTGAGAGGGAAGGAGGGGAAGGAGTAGTAGAGACAAATCATTTGCAGAAACATAGCAGGATGAAAAGCATCCCTAGGCAAAGTCCTTTCCTACCATCAGAGCTATATACCTTAAAGTATCGCTTCAAGGCTTTAAAAGAGAAAGGTCACATTTCTTTATTTATTACAAGTTTGCCTTTAACCTCCAAGCCTAGTTGCAAATGACCAACTCAAGAATTGTTGAAATTAGTTTTAAATTACAATTACTTGTAAAACACAAAGTCACTCTGCTGACAAAGGACAGTGGAGGAGAGATTGGAATATTTAAAATGATTTTAACACGTTTATTTGCTACAACATGTTTTGCAAATATTTTACATATATATCACACATTTCACCCCGAAGGATCCTAAAGTGTTCGAATTGTTACATAAAATTCAGACTTCAGTAAATTTTCACCACAAAAACTTTATTGGCATCTGTTCATTTCTTTTTTCCCTGAGCTAAATCCAATTCATTTGTATAATTATACACACACATAAAATAAAACTATGTTAAAAGAACATTATTGAGGTTGCAAAGTCAAATATCCAAAACATAGGAAAGATCAGACTTATGGTTCTCCATGCAACCTTAATTCACCCCCCTCGTGCATATGCATTTGGTCCAGTTCTTATTTACATGACCAAAGGCTATTTTTTCAAAAAATCCCTGCCTCATTTAGTGCACATACTGGACTGTGCTCATCTGATGAATAGCCATTCAGTAGCTTGTTTACTCCTCACTCGTCAGTGTGTGGTTCCATGCATTAATGATTGTACTGCTCTGATAACAAAATTATTAATTTCCTCATGAGCTTTTCTATGACATTCATCACTACCATATGAGTGCTTCATGAATATTAGTGAATTAATTTTCACAACATTCCTGTGAGGTGGGGAGATATTATCCCCATTTTACAGATGGGGAATTGAGGTATTGAGAGATGAAGGACAAAAGTATCTGCTGATTTTGGGTGTCAAATCTGAGGTACCCAGAGCCTGATTTTTCCAAGAACTTGCATTATATAGAGCTTCATATGTTCAAACCACAGCTCCCAACGACTTCAGTTGCAGCTGTGAGTGCTCAGCAAATCTGCAAATCAGACCTCAGGGTCTCAAGGCAGATAGGTAAAAAATGAGGCACATCCAATTAGTGACCACCTGTGAAAAGTCTGATTTAAGTAGCTTACCTAGTATCACATAGAAATGCTGTGGCAAAGGCAGGGATATAAACCAATTATCCAGGGTAGCATTCAACCTCATTAACCCTAAAATCATCCTTTGTCTTCCTGCAATCCCCTGCCTCATTCACTGTGTACCTTCCAATCTCTGCAGTAAATAAAGCAGAGGTCCTACAGGCAATGGTCTCCTTCATGACACAACCCTGATGCATCCCTGGAGCAGAGGATTTGAACAAAGCACGGGTTTTAGGGATGGTGGGGTGGGAATAGTTCAATATGTAATTAAAGGCCATATCATAATGCATGTATACAAGGGGGCTGAATTAAAGTTGCACAGAAACTTTAATTTTGGCATATTTTAACTTGAGTGTTTGACTTTGCAATCTTAATAATGTCATTTTTACATTTTACATTTTACGTTTGTGTGCGTGTAATTATCTAGGGTTTTTTTTGGAAAAAGCAAACTGAAAAAGCACAATTCCATCATGTGGCATCATATTGACAGCCACATAATTCATCAAGTAGGGGTTGGAACCTTGGAAACGATCAAACAAACCTCTGCTGCTTGAGGTAATGGAGTAACATAGCAGTAGTAGGTTGCTATCCTCTATGTGAAACAGCACTAGACAAGGGTGAGGCACACACATTGTCAATGGGTTTCACAGACATTTGCTTACAGCAGAGGAATGTGGAGACTGAAGGGATGTTCTTTACTGGGCACAGGCTTCTGCCAAGTCCATTCCAAACTTGATCGCTTCTGCCCAGAAACCTCCAACCTGTCCCTGTCCAGTGCTGGATCATCAACACTCCTGGCTCCTTGTCCCAGTACCAATCTCCTCACCTAGCCAGCCCCAGTCTCCACTCCTCAGGCTTCTCATCTCAATCCTTGTCATTTCCAGTCTCTCCTCCTTGCACTCACCAAACCAGTCACCTGAACAACTCCCAGTCACCTTGCCCAGCTATCACCAGTTACACCCCCTTATTCCCAGTTTTCTTGCCCAGCTAGTCTCAGTTCCTCCTCTCCTGTCTCTCTCTCCCTCACCCTGGCCTCCATTCACATGCATACCCAGACGCCCAATCTCAATCTCCCTGCGCTCCTCATCCACTCTGTGTCTTCCCCCACACTCATCATCCCAGTCTCTTTGCCCAGCCAGTCCTGGTTCTCCCTCTGGACACAGGCTCTTCATCAGATCTGTCTCCCCTCCCCTTCCCGTAACCTCTGTTGTAATAATTGGGCCTACAAATTTATCCTGATGGTGAGCTTAGTTGTAAAAAGTATGTGAAAGTTCATACGATGTTACAATAAGTTACAGTAACAAATGCTGATGGAAAATAGGTCAAGTTGTTTTCAATAATTAATGTTACAAACAGGTGCAAGAGAACCAGACAGGGAAACTAAATTAGTTCAGACAAAAAGGCCATGCTGCTGTCATACAAGGACTATGTGGGAATCATTCTTGGTAAAAACAAAACGAGAACCAGAAATTAACGAACCAAAATTGGTGGGCCTAATTGGTAGACAAAATAATGAGGGGATATTCCACCCATCATTCCCTTTTTGGGTCATTAAAGAGACACTTTGGTGAGGGGAGGATAGAAGAACAGATGGAGGCTACTGAAGTGAGCTTCACCATCATGGCTGCCGCCTCCACCATTTCCTGGAATCTGGACCTTGGTCATCCTGATCCTGAGAGATGTACTGACCAGAGCAGGACCTGGATGTCATGGCCACCTCTACCAGCTCTTGCTGAATCCCAACCATCACCTGAAATGAAATTGGGTCGACTTTAACATCAGCCACAACAGCTCCAGCTCATCTCATTTAACTTCTCGTCCCCAAAAGGAGTTACCACTATCTTTGATACCATCTAAGGGACTGTCCAATGAGGACTTTTTTCCTTCTTAAAACTCTCCAGTTAAAGGAAAAGGGAACAAGGGATGTTTTTAAAATGAAAACCTTATTTTATACTTGACATTTTAAATGTTTTAATGTTTTTTCCTCTTTTTCGGTATCTAATAAAAGGTTAAACTGACTTTTAACGGTGTGTTTGCCATGGTACTAAGCAGGCTGAGATCTCCAAATTTGTTTATCATTGGACAGTGACTGGGTTTACTTTTGATCCCATCTGAATTAACACAACTTCTTGCCCTCTCCTAACCCCTGCCCTGTTTTTCAGTCCCAATTTCTTTGCCCAACCAGTCACAATTCCCTCCCAGTCTCTCTGCTCAGCCAGTCCCAGTCTCCACTCCCACTGTCTCATTATCTATCCCATTCTTAATGATTCCCAACATTGTTTGCTTTTTTGACTGCCGCTACATATTGAGTGGATATTTTCAGAGAATTATCCACAATGAATCCAAGATCTCTTTCTTGAGTGGTAACAGCTAATTTAGACCCCATCATTTTATATGCATCATTGGGATTATGTTTTCCAGTGTGCATTACTTTGCACTTATCCAACTGGTAACAGTTCTAATAGTTAATTGTTCTCACTTAATCTATGCCTTATTTCAAAATCTGATTTTGTCTAGCTTCAATTTCCAGCAACTGTATCATGCTAAACCCTTGTCTGCTACACAGAAGAGGCCAATATCAAATATCTGTTTCCCATGTAGCTACTTATAGACTGATCAAGACACTCCTTTACTTTCTTTTTGTTAAACTAAAGAGATTGAGCTTCTTGAGTCTGGTTTTCTAATCCTTTAATCATTTTCATAACTTTTCTGAACCCTCTCCAATTTATCAACATCCTTCTTAATTGCTGTACCAGAACTGGACACAGTATTCTAGCGGCAGGTCACACCAGTGACCAATAAAGAGACAAAATAACTTCTTCACTAATACTCAAGATTCCCCAATTTATGCAGCCAAGGACCACATTAGCCCTTTTGGCTACTGTATCACACTGGGAGTTCATGTTCAGCTGATTATCCACCTTGATCCCAAATCTTTTTCAAAGTTACTGCTTCCCAGGATCTCTAAAATAGTCCTCTCTCTAACAGGGCTGGAGGAGCGTGCACTTTGGCTTCCTGTGTTGTTCTTACCTCTAGATGAGCAGAAGCCTTTATCTTGCAGGGCTATCAAACTAGCTCTCACCAGCATATTAACTAAAGAAAAAGCACATGTTTTTAAATATTTTAACAGATTAATATTTGTTAATCTACCCTGTATTCATTCCCCGTGCCCACACACATTGCTTTCATATATTTTAGTCATTTTTGTTGGAATATAACAGAAATTTTAATTGCATTTCCTTCTTGCATTTGTATCTTGTCTATATCTACCCAAGACAAAAGGTCTGCTATTTTTCAATTCTCTTCTTACTGATGCTTATTTTGTTCCTATTGATTTTAACGGGACAGGCTTCAGTTATTTAAGGATCATCAGCAGCATTATACAAGAAACCATGAACACAGCTGCACAAGCCACATAAGGATTGATTTTTTTTTTTTAAATATCTCATCAATAGAACAGAAGCTGAAAAAATGCTGGATATATAAAAGGGTTTTGATTAAAATTTTTATTATTTATACAAAATCAAAATAAATCAATGCAAACTGATAATGGATTGAATGTATCATCTCGTGTCCCAGCCTGTCTTCTTTTTTCAAGAATTCAATCTACAGTTCAATTTTAGATTATTCCATCTTCACTGAAAACTATGAGGTCTCCATCTTGTATCCATGTTTTTCTAGTTCAGCTCTGTATAAAAAACAAGAACCAGAAGTACGATTGAGGCACAATAAAATACTGGCAGATATTTGCAAAGCTCTTTAAACCACAACAAATGTTAATCAAGAACCTAAATATTATCTGGTAAGAAAACATTGAATACTAATATGCTACTTTCAGAGTAGCAGAAGTGTTAGTCTGTATTCACAAAAATAAAAGGAGTACTTGTGGCACCTTAGAGACTAACAAATGTATTTGAGCATAAGCTTTCGTGAGCTACAGCTGTACAGCAGTTCTTAAACAGCCATAGCTTCCACCCAACTTGTTTTGACTGATGAATAATTGTGATAGTTTAGATAAGGAGGTTATCTGAATACACAGAATGAATGAATCAATCTTTTTTGACCCAATCCAGAAGCAAGGATGGATTTTCATTACTAAAATGCAAGATTAATTTTAGGACACTCAAGCCAGTTGCATTTCAGGATGGCTTAAACATAACAGGGATAGCCCATGGATTGTGATAGAGGAATGCTGTTCCAACCTCAGACTGGAGTCTTTAATTTAAATAAAGAGATGAGGACAGATTATGAATTCTTTACTATAAAATGTAATTAAGGTATAGTTTTCACAGTCCAAAGCATCATGTATTGAACGTTCTCATACAGAATTTTCTGCCAGACTTTGAGGATTCCTGTAATACTGTTGAGACACACAGTCTTTAGAGTGGTAATATATTTAAGACGTGCAATTAACTTGAAACTACCTTTCAACTTGACAATAAGCAATCACACAAACAGGATTTACTTTGATACCCACTACCTGAGGGTCACCTTAACCTTGTGTCTAAAACAAGGGAATCAGTCCAGTAACTGTCTCAAATCAGGCTACATTACAGATATTTCATTACCTGTACAATGTATGGAGAGATTAGTGATAAAGCACAAGTTTGTACTGATGATTCAAACTCCTTAAGTTATAGTTAGGCATCAGTAAAAGATTAACTGAAACTAGAAGTGACCTACAGAAAGGAGGGTTAAACAACTGGATTAGAAGTGCTCAGCTCCTATCCATAGGTATTTTTAGATTTTAAAAATTTACTTTGGTAATTCTCCTCCCTGTAATAAAGTCTATGACTGCCACTAGAACTGGCCAGGAATTGCTTCACTTAATTGCTCTTTGCTGGAAGACGACTCCTCATTACAAGGAAACTTTTTGTGGGAACGTATCAGTATTGACAAATCTTTTGTCTGGTAAGGTTTCTCAGTTCAGGATGGAAAGTTTTTGAAATCCTGAAAAATTTTACAGGATGTGAAAGCTGTTTCCTGCCCCACTCTAATCATCACACACACCGAGAGGTAACTGAGGGTTATTTCAGTGTTTATAGCATTGACACTAAAGTACAGAGGCTGGTCACCAGTAATAAGGCTAGTTGAGTTATGACAGCAAATGCTGCTTTTAAAAAACTCTTTGGCAGTAAAGCAGAGATTTGCTCACCTTTTTCTTTCAAAATTTTTTTTTAAAGTCACAGATTCCACCCAATTAAAAACTACAGACTGAAAGTTTTCTGTTCAACTTCTAACTGTAAATTAAACTCCAAGATTACCTTAACTGATTGGAGAAGTCATCTTCTACATTGTCATCATCCCAATTGTCTTCCCAGACATGTGCATCTTCATCTTCATCTAAACCAGCCCAGTCTAAGGACAGAAAACAGACAGTCCAAATATTTTATGTTGTATTGCTTTGGTACCATTAGGTCTGGCCATTAGATGCACTGAAATGTCATCAATACCAAACATTTCCTCTATGTTTATAAAAAAAAAAAGTTCTGATCATGTTAAAGTGTTTAGAAGAATAAAATCATTACAAGATGCTATTTAAACATCATAACTTCTTGAATTATAATCGAATACAACTTTATAAATAGCTATAAGCTTAATGTTCTGGATTCTAGAATTATTTGTTCATAATGAGGATATTAATTAAAAAATGATCACTCAGAAGATCTGTAACAAGATGGCACAAATATAGAAGGTAACATGTTACCTATTTTCCATTAATACATCTAAAGACTTTTAGAAAGTTTGCAATTCCTCGGGGTTGCATGAAAATTTTAAAATGTTGAGTGCTTTTATTGTCAAGAAAACTCAAAAAAACTCCTTTACTCAATCCACTTAGACCTTCCATTTCTTCTTATACAAAATACTGAAGTAACTAAAACAAGAAGGGTATGCAACTATAGCAATAACTATACAATAAGTAGCTTCACATTATTTTTAACCCTTCCTCTCACTTTTAAAGCTACCAGTTCTATTTTTCATATAGGCAAAGTTTTGTGTTTTTCTACAGCTGCAGAAGTAAAGATAATCAGAAGGGTAAATTGCAAGCTTTGTCCCAGTATTGCAACATGGAAACTGTTTTTGGTCCTCTTATTAATACAGAAAAGTAGCAAAGCACTGCATGTGAAGTAAGTTCTCCTGGAGCACCAGAAAGGCTCATGGTAGGGAATATATTTTTGGTATTTGGCATCCATAGTACAGATTTATAAGATTACCTCGCAATATTAGTTTTAAAAATATTAAATTTGAGAACACTGCAGTGCTCTTTCCCAACCACCAAATGGTTTTGAATGGTGCTGCGTCCCACCATAATTTACAATCAGTTTTCTACCAACCCAGAAAAACCAAAGCTTTCCAGCAACCACCAGGGTCGAACTGTACATACAAATCAATAACAAAAGGAAACTGACTGTGGGAGGGTCACAAACAGATCCAGGTGGGTTGCAACCACTCTTCCTCTCTTTATGAGGATAGGGGAAAGGGAGGTCCTGAAACTTTTTCCTATTGCAACAAGTGGTCACAATATGGAAAAATTTGAGAACCACAGGAATAGAATTATCCATTCCTAGCCAGCCACACATGTAAAGAATTTGCTGCCGAAGATAAGCGACTAAGATTTAGCTTCACAAGCCATAGAATGGATACTTTGTGTGTGTGGAAGGGCTGGGCTGGAGACCCAGCAGAAACTAGAGAAAGAAAAAAAGGGGTGGAAGGAGAAGAGAAACCCCTTGAGCTAAGGACCATCTTTATACTGCATTTGTACAATGCCTAGCACAATGCAGTCCTGGTCCATTAATAGGGCTCCTAGGGGCTACAGTAATACTACTACTACTAATAATAATAATGCAAAAGAAATAACTAATTACTCTATTATCCTTTTCACTAGGATAGTCGCATTCAATTCACAAACAATTAAACTGAGTTACAGGAGAGAAGATGGCCTTAATTCAGCACTACTTACAACAAACTTAATGTTTATTTACACACAGTGCATTTAACATTCAAATTTAATGTTCTTACAAAGACTATAAAACAGTATTATATCAACTATTTAATTTACTGTATTTATATTTCAAAGACATACTCATTCCACAACAAATAAAAATTTGCTTTTGTAGGGTAAAAACTGACCCAGAATTCAAGCATTACATTAATTGTTGACAAGCGTCTCAAATGATTTGAGATGTTACAATCAGGCACAATGGCTCTGAGAGGTTCAACCATAAAAGGATAGTTGTCAAGCAGACTGACACTTCTTTATTTATGAAAACCCGCATTATGCTTCAAGAAGTGGGGCTAAGATATCTTCCACATTAAAGTGGGTGAAAAACTGATGAAAGTGATAAAAAAAAGCCTAAACTATGCTCTTATTCCTGTAGCTACAAGACTTTAAACTATTTGTATGTTGACACTGTCTACTAGGCTTGTGTATTGAAGTTATTATTCCAGTTACATTCTATGCCTGTGACTGGATAAAAATAAAAAACGATATAGCGTTATCTGGGATTTGGAAGTATCAAAAATGTTTGAGAGAGTTGACTACCATTAAGTATTATTACATAAACTAAAGTTACAAAATCTATTTTGACAAACTAGTCATGATGGGAGTCTTGTAAAAGTATTTTAATATTATGATCACAGCGTAGCGTATTCTATACTTAAAAATAGAAACAAAATAGGTTTTTGTACTCAGCCCTACAATACCCAAAAGCCATATGATTTTATACCACTAAAGAGGATCATAGAAGTCAAAAGTGACCAATTCATATTATACCATACATCATATCATACTAAACTTGAAATGAAACGCTCCATTAAGATAGAAAACATCTGTTTCAGATTCAAGAAATAATTATACCAAATTTTTAAGTAACTGAGTTGAAGTAGGAATTAAAGAAATAAAGAATGCTTATGTAATGTAATTTTTGTTATGTTTTAACACAAGTTTGCATTACCTAATTTCCCTAGGTCAGGGAAAGAGTATCAGACGTAACAGAAAACTAACAACATTAGACAAGTAGTATAACTTGGAAGATTAACAGTTTGAGATAACTTTAGTAAAAGTTTTTATAATCTAATATTTATCCAATTATTTTTGATTAAGCAATAAAAAGAAAACACTCAAATAGTATTTCTGAACATTCTTTATGATATCTCAGCACCAATATCTTATTGGAAGGTTTAATGCTTTATAAGTTGGGTTTTTGGGTTTTTTTTTTTTTTTTTTTTTTGCAAACTACATCAAGAAGCCTTTAGTGCTTAATCAGCAGACACAATATATACAGAATGATTTTTAAAATGTATTTCAATAGTTAACATCTACATGAAACTTCAATCACAAACTGTAGGAGAATCTGGAGTTACTTTTTTTGATAAAAATACTAGTGTCCCGTATGAAACTTTTTCAGAATTTCTTAAAACTTAGGATGTTTAACAAACAGTATATCCACATTAGTAAGAGGATTTCACCTCATTTGGTTTATAGGTATATTACCATAATCTAAGAAGGACAATGCGGTGCCCAAATAACCACCCTCATTCTGACTTTTGAGATGTTTTGATTTTTCCATTATATTATTTTCTCAAATTTATCAGAGCCAGGTTCTGATATCTGCTTCTTTTTCTACTGAGGCAGTTAAAGAGGATTTCAAGGAAGGTCAGTTGAGGTTAACACAGAGGTATAGGAAAACTCAAGTATTCAGAAAGGTCCACCAAATCCTAGTTTTCTCCCTGTGTGAGGGTGTGGTTTGAGACTTTTAGAAATAAACTCAAACATTCATTTTTAGTGGCCATATTTGTCCAATTCAATATGTATAGTGCATAGATTCCCCACCATCCCCAGCATTTAATTCACACTTAATGGGGAAGGGGAAGATCAAGAAGTAAGAAGCCTTTTCCCCTCCCATATGTGTTTTCTAAACAAGCCTCCTGTGATCTTCTCAGTGCATCTAACCAGTTAATAGAACAATTACAATAACCTGTTTCTCTAACTGGAAATACTATATTTGACAAAGCTTATTTGATACATCTGGAACTCAAAGTTATGTCAAGGACAATTAAGAGAAGATAGCATAGCAAACACTGTGAACATCCCTACTCACCATGATCTACACCAGCGGTTCTTAATCTTTAGTAACTTAAGGGCCCCCTTTTTGATTTAAAAAATTTTGTGGACACCCAAGTCCCCAGTTCAGCTCTTGGCACCGCCCCCACTCCACCCCTTCCCTGAAAATCCCATCCCTGCCCTACCTCCACCCTTGCCCCTCCATCAAGCGCACCCCGTCCCAGTGTACCTGAACTAATTTGTTTCATGTTGCGTACCCCATCCCCGCTCCTCCCCTTCCCTCCCAGTGCCTCCTGTATGCCGCTGAACAGCTGTTCCCTGGTATGCAGGAGGTACTGGGAGGGAGAGGGAGGAGTTGATCAGCAGGGCCTGTGGACCCCTTGGAGTATCCTCAAGGACCCCAGTTTAAGAAACACTGATCTACTCCATCAGCAATTCCCTTCATTCACTAATACAAGCCATCCCTTTAACCACTAAAACTTTTAAGGGCTTAAAGGAAATTGACAATAATGCCCTACTCTGAAGTCTCCCAAGATTAAAGCCAGGGCACGACATTTTTATTTACAAGACTGTAAGGGAAAGTTCCTTATTTATAATTGTTTCTCTGCACATATAAAATGCTTTAGTAAAATCCAGAAAGGACATGTATTCCCTTTATTCACTAGCTTCATAATGATCAAAAAAGCCATAGAGTGTGTGTGTGTCAAGATTTACTCTTTAAAAGATAAAGCTACTATCCGCTACTGTAATTGAGTCCTTTTATTACCTTCCCACATTACCCCATTTTACATGCCTCACTCCCTTCCTCACCTTTATTAATCTGGTTAGTCTGGAATTAGAAAATGTTTCTTAGTATTTGTTATTAATAATTTTGTGCATGATGGCAAAATCAAGCAGTTCTGATGAAGTCCAGCAACATTAGTTTAGGTACACAAAGGCAATTTAGCAAAAACTTAAATAAAAAAATGAAAGGTTATAGTGCCCTACCTTGTGACTTGTGTGCAGGAATGAGAAAGATACCTTTTTAATGAAAGATTTAATTTGCATCTATTATAGACTAGATTACAAATATGGAGAAAAACTAATCGTTACATCACTTGCTTATAAATCGTTAAGTACCTACTCTCTGTGTGTGGGGACGACGACGACTGCTGAATTACTCCAATTTTTGCCTCTGTGGAAAAAATGGGCATTCTTCACAACAACTGTAAAAGTTAACTACTAATATATTATTTCCCCCTTTCCCTATGTTCTTCATATCTCTGTTGTAGCCCTAAGGATCTCTGATGATTTGGAATGTTGATGAATTTCTTCAGCAACAAAGTTTATTCAATATAAATTGACCATGATGTCCACCCTTTCTGATTAGAGAAAATGCAAGTGCAGGCTCTGGAATGCCTTTCACCAAATACAGCTGCATGCATGACAGGTGTGTCTTGCCTTATTCCCTAATAAACTTAAAATATTCATAAGCAAAGATTAGTTTTTCAGAGAGTTTAACATATACAGACAGTATTGTGACAGTGGTTTAGGATTTGGCAGAATAAGCATGGCAGGCAGACCAGCCCGAGTTCACAGAGAATTATTCTAGTTAAGAAGTTAGCCAATAACAGGCTGTTGTCTTTTCTTTTCTTCTCTTTTCTTTTCTTTTTTTGATGCAACTGGACGTCTCCACGTCGCGCGGAAAGCCGCAGGCTGGGGAAAGGCTCTCAGCAGGAGGTGCCAGCTGCTCGACCCGCACACGGTGCTACAGGAATAGCCCCCTTACTGCACATGGCTAGACATGGTGAACGGGGCAGCCCACATGAAAGGCGACCAAAGCCCCAGCCCGTGCCAGCGGGGTCCACAGGCCCGGCTCGGCGACTCAGGGAGGGGAGAGCGCTCTCCACCCCTCGCTAAGCCCCGGCAGCTGTGGGGAGGTCAGAGCCAACTGCCCAG
The DNA here is from genome assembly GCF_009764565.3 of Dermochelys coriacea. Taxonomy (NCBI): domain Eukaryota; kingdom Metazoa; phylum Chordata; order Testudines; family Dermochelyidae; genus Dermochelys; species Dermochelys coriacea. The sequence continues at coordinate 222,155,037 of NC_050069.1, read as the reverse complement.
GCGCGGAGCCGAGCCCCCCCCCGCGACTCACACAGCCCGGCCTCCCCAGCCACAGCCCAACCCCAGCGCCCGCCAGCCCAGGCCGCCGCGTCCCCACCCGGGCCAGGGCAGCCCTGGGGACACCGCCGTCACCTTCCGCCGGGAACTCCTCGAACTCGTCATCCTCCTCCAGGAGCCCCAGATCCACGGGCTGCTTCTTCTCGGACATGATCGGCCTGGCTGCTGCCGCTCTAGCGTCCGAGCGGCTGGGGAGGCTACGTCTCGACTGCTCCGCGGGGCATGACGGGATGTTGGCGGAATGAACGATAGAAACTGCGCATGCGTAATAACGGAGTCGACTAGTCCGAGTCACCGTCTCCGCCCCCTTCCCCCCTCCCCCACCCGAGACTTCGCCCTAGAGCGCTTTGGACGCTTTCTCTCCCCTCCCGCCCCGCCAGCCCCCTCGTCCTCCCCTCCCCTCCCCCACCCGCCCCGCCAGCCCCCTCGTCCTCCTCCCTCCCTCCCTCCATCCCAGCCCCTCCCCTCCACCACCCGCCCCGCCAGCCCCCTCGTCCTCCTCCCTCCCTCCCCTACCCGCCCCGCCAGCCCCCTCCCCTCCCCTCCCCCACCCGCCCCGCCAGCCCCCTCGTCCTCCTCCCTCCCTCCCTCCCTCCATCCCAGCCCCTCCCCTCCCCTCCACCACCCGCCCCGCCAGCCCCCTCGTCCTCCTCCCTCCCTCCCAGCCCTCCCCTCCCTTCCACCACCCGCCCCGCCAGCCCCCTCGTCCTCCTCCCTCCCTCCCTCCATCCCAGCCCCTCCCCTCCCCTCCACCACCCGCCCCGCCAGCCCCCTCGTCCTCCTCCCTCCCCTCCACCACCCGCCCCGCCAGCCCCCTCGTCCTCCTCCCTCCCTCCCTCCCTCCATCCCAGCCCCTCCCTCCCCTCCACCACCCGCCCCGCCAGCCCCCTCGTCCTCCTCCCTCCCTCCCAGCCCTCCCCTCCCTTCCACCACCCGCCCCGCCAGCCCCCTCGTCCTCCTCCCTCCCTCCCTCCATCCCAGCCCCTCCCCTCCCCTCCACCACCCGCCCCGCCAGCCCCCTCGTCCTCCTCCCTCCCTCCCTCCCCTCCACCACCCGCCCCGCCAGCCCCCTCGTCCTCCTCCCTCCCTCCCCCCTCCATCCCAGCCCCTCCCCTCCCCTCCACCACCCGCCCCGCCAGCCCCCTCGTCCTCCTCCCTCCCGCCCTCCCCTCCACCACCCGCCCCGCCAGCCCCCTCGTCCTCCTCCCTCCCTCCCTCCCTCCATCCCAGCCCCTCCCCTCCCCTCCACCACCCGCCCCGCCAGCCCCCTCGTCCTCCTCCCTCCCTCCCTCCCCTCCACCACCCGCCCCGCCAGCCCCCTCGTCCTCCTCCCTCCCTCCCTCCATCCCAGCCCCTCCCCTCCCCTCCACCACCCGCCCCGCCAGCCCCCTAGTCCTCCTCCCTCCCTCCCAGCCCTCCCCTCCCTTCCACCACCCGCCCCGCCAGCCCCTCGTCCTCCTCCCTCCCCCCCCATCCCAGCCCCTCCCCTCCCCTCCCCACCCCCCGCCAGCCCCCTCGCCTCCTCCCTCCCTCCACCACCCCCCGCCCGCCCCCCCCTCCCTCTCCTCCTCCCTCCCTCCCTCCTCCTCCAGCCCCTCCCCTCCACCACCCGCCCCGCCAGCCCCTCGTTCCTCCCTCCCTCCCTCCATCCCAGCCCCTCCCCTCCACCACCCGCCCCCTCCCTCCCCTCGTCCTCCTCCCTCCCTCCCAGCCCCTTCTCTCCCCCTCCACCCCTTGCCCCCATCCTCTTCCCTCCCTCTACCCCGCCAGCCCCCTTGTCCTCCTCTCTCCCTCCACCCCTTCGTCCTCCTCCCTCCCAGCCCCTTCTCTCCCCCTCCACCACCCGCCCCGCCAGCCCCCTCGTCCTCCTCCCTCCCTCCCTCCATCCCAGCCCCTTCTCTCCCCCTCCACCCCTTGCCCCCATCCTCTTCCCTCCCTCTACCCCGCCAGCCCCCTTGTCCTCCTCTCTCCCTCCACCCCTTCGTCCTCCTTCCTCCCAGCCCCTCTCTCCCCCTCCACCACCTGCCCCGCCAGCCCCCTCGTCCTTCTCCCTCCCTCCCTCCCTCCATCCCAGCCCCTCCCCTCCACCACCCGCCCCGCCAGCCCCCTCGTCCTCCTCCCTCCCTCCCTCCCTCCCAGCCCCTCCCCTCCACCATCCGCCCCCTCCCTCCCCTCGTCCTCCTCCCTCCCTCCCAGCCCCTCCCCTCCACCACCCGCCCCCTCCCTCCCCTCGTCCTCCTCCCTCCCTCCCAGCCCCTTCTCTCCCCCTCCACCCCTTGCCCCCATCCTCTTCCCTCCCTCTACCCCGCCAGCCCCCTTGTCCTCCTCTCTCCCTCCACCCCTTCGTCCTCCTCCCTCCCAGCCCCTTCTCTCCCCCTCCACCACCCGCCCCGCCAGCTCCCTCGTCCTCCTCCCTCCCTCCCCTCCACCACCCGCCCCGCCAGCCCCCTCGTCCTCCTTCCTCCCTCCCTCCATCCCAGCCCCTCCCCTCCCCTCCACCACCCGCCCCGCCAGCCCCCTCGTCCTCCTCCCTCCCTCCCTCCATCCCAGCCCCTCCCCTCCCCTCCACCACCCGCCCCGCCAGCCCCCTCGTCCTCCTCCCTCCCTCCCTCCATCCCAGCCCCTCCCCTCCCCTCCACCACCCGTCCCGCCAGCCCCCTCGTCCTCCTCCCTCCCTCCCAGCCCCTCCCCTCCCCTCCGCCAGCCCCCTCGTCCTCCTCCCTCCCTCCTAGCCCCTCCCCTCCACCACCCGCCCCGCCAGCCCCCTCGTCCTCCTCCCTCTCTCCCAGCCCCTCCCCTCCACCACCCGCCCCCTCCCTCCCCTCGTCCTCCTCCCTCCCTCCCAGCCCCTTCTCTCCCCCTCCACCCCTTGCCCCCATCCTCTTCCCTCCCTCTACCCCGCCAGCCCCCTTGTCCTCCTCTCTCCCTCCACCCCTTCGTCCTCCTCCCTCCCAGCCCCTTCTCTCCCCCTCCACCACCTGCACCGCCAGCCCCCTCATCCTCCTCCCTCCCTCCTAGCCCCTTCTCTCCCCCTCCACCCCTTGCCCCCCATCCTCTTCCCTCCCTCTACCCCGCCAGCCCCCTTGTCCTCCTCTCTCCCTCCACCCCCTCGTTCTCCTCCCTCCCAGCCCCTTCTCTCCCCCTCCACCCTGCCAGCCCCCTCATTCTCCTCCCTCCCTCCACCCCTTCGTCCTCCTCCCTCCCAGCCCCTTCTCTCCCCCTCCACCACCTGCACCGCCAGCCCCCTCATCCTCCTCCCTCCCTCCCAGCCCCTTCTCCCTCCCTCCACCCCACCAGCCCCCTCGTCGTCCTCCCTCCACCCCTTCGTCCTCCTCCCTCCCAGCCCCTTCTCTCCCCCTGCACCGCCAGCCCCCTCATCCTCCTCCCTCCCTCCCAGCCCCTTCTCTCCCCCTCCACCCCCGCCATGCCCCCGTCCTCCTCCCTCCCTCCCAGCCCCTTCTCCCTCCCTCCACCCCACCAGCCCCCTCGTCGTCCTCCCTCCCTCCACCCCTTCGTCCTCCTCCCTTCCAGCCCCTTCTCTCCCCCTCCACCACCTGCACCGCCAGCCCCCTTGTCCTCCTCCCTCCCTCTCTCCCTCCCAGCCCCTTCTCCCTCCCTCCAACCCCCGCACTGTCAGCCCCCTCGTCGTCCTCCCTCCCTGCCCCCTCCCAGCCCCTTCTCTCCCTCCCTCCACCCCCGCACTGCCAGCCCCCTCGTCCTCCCTCCCTCCCTCCCTGCCAGCCCCTTCTCTTCCCCCTCCACCCCCCGCACCGCCAGCCCCCTCGTCCTCCTTCTTTCCTCCCAGCCCCTTCTCTACCCCCTGTACCATCAGCCTCCTCGTCCCTCCCTCCCTCACCACCAGCCCCTTCTCTCCCCCTCCCGCACTGCCGTCCTCCTCCCTCTTCCGCTCCGTACTGCCAGCCCCATCGTCCGCCCCCCCCATGCTGCCAGCCCCATCGTCCTCCTCCCTCCCTCCCTGTGCCTGCTCCTCTTTCCTACTCCATTAGACCCGTTTCTCTCCCTATTGTATTCAAGCCATGCCCCCACCGCTCCTCCCCTGCTTCCACCATCCACCTTCCCTCCCTACTGCCTTCCCTCCACTGTCCCGCACTGCTTCTTCCTCTCTGGCACTGCCTCCTACCCCACTTCTCCCACCACCACTCCTTCCCTCCCTACTGCTTTCCCATCACTGCCCTCACTGCTCCTTTTCCTTCACCAGTGCCGCCTTCTTCCCCACTGCTTCTGCCATCCCCCTTCCCTCCCTACTTCCTTCCCCATGCTGCCCCCCACTGCTTTTGCCCCTCTGCCACTTCCTCCTCCCCCACTGTTCCCACCATCCCTTCTTTCCTCTCTACTACCTTCCCACCCCACCACTGCTCCTTCCTCTCTGCCAGTGTCTCCCCCCCTTCCTTCCTACTATCTTCCCACCACTGCTCCTTCCCCTCTGCCACTGCCTCCTCCTCCCCCCACTTCTCCCACCATCATCCTTTCCTCCCTACTGCCTTCCCACCACCGCCCCCACCGCTTCTTCCCTTCTGCCACTGCCTCCACCTCCTCCACTGCTCTCACCATCCCCCCTCCCTGTGTCACCGAGCCAGGCCTATGGACCCCACTGGCACAGGCTGGGGCTTTGGTCACCTTTCGTGTGGGCTGCCCCATTCATGGTGCCTCACCATCATCACTTCCCTCTTCACTGCCTTCCCATTCACCCCTTCCCAACAGCCATCTGTGACCATCACTTCCTTTCCTCTTCCTACTGCCATCCTCATCCACATCACCTGATGATTTTCTTTGCCACCCTATCCTCTCCCCTCTTCTAATGCCATCCCTATCATCACGCCCCTCTCTTCCTAGTATTCCCATTCCCCTCATCTTTTCTCTCCTGACATCTTTATCTCCGTTCCCTCCAGCTCTCTCCCTCTCCTCCCTCACTGCCATCCCTATCCCTTCCTTCCCTCCCCCACTGACATCCCCATTAGCTCCCCCTTTTTTTCATTTTTACAACTCTGTAACTCTAGCCTCAATCTTCCTCATTGTGCCTTCAAACAATGCCTGATTTACAGATCTTACTCTGCTGTAATGCCCATCCACAATGGGATGGAGTTGAGTCATGCCTTTTTTTCACTTCAGCTTCTGAGAACAAATTGCTAGTGGTTGAGCCTTAGCTGAATCCTTGCAGAGTGTAGGTAAGAGGAGGTCATAGAATGTCATATGTCTATAACTGTATCGCTGTCCCCTTTTCATAAATGTTCTACGGTTACAGAACCAGAGGGTTACTGATTGGATTGGGTGAACTACCCACTGCAGCTGCTGGCAGGGAGTGAGATTTATCACTTTAACATGAAGTTGGATGCAGCAGGAGTTAGTTGAAATGTAGCACTGACTGCAACTGAGAGAGAGAAGATATATTGTATGGAAAAAGTAAAATGTATTTTCAATAATGTAGGTAAAATAAATCTATTGTCTGCTACAGCAACAGTAACAGATTTAAGTATTAAAGCCTCCTCCTATATCTCAATACAGATACATACTTTTTCTCTACAGTCTCTCCTTACGACAGTTATCTTCAATATGACTATATTACTTGTATATTGTCACTATGTTACTTATATAGTCACTGATTCTTCATCCTAGCTATCCCTATATTTTCCTCCAGCATTTTAACAGTATTTCAAAACCTAGGTCTAATTTTTGATGATTAACTTCCATTGTGTATCACAGCAGAGGCAAGGGAACAGCTTGAGGAAGAGCATGAATGTAAAATATAAAATGGGTTAGGCTGCTATGTGAAAAATAAGTGATACATATATAGGGTACCATAAAGTAACATTCATTTGGCATAATTGTGGATTCTGCTGCTGATTTAGAGCAAGGCAAAGTTCAGTGCCTACTGGTAAGGACAAGTTTGTGGTGGCTCTGATGTCTTCTCTCTAGGCAATCACTTCACTTGCCTTAACAGTATTGCCAGGTTGTTGAGCTTTTCCTTGAACACTGAGAAGCTGATTCATGAGACAATGATTTGCACAGCTGGGTTATTTACACTGTGTCCTGGATTTAGAAAAATATGAGCAAGAACTGAGGTGGGAACTTATATGTAGTTCAGTTTCAAACTTGTGTGAGCATGTTCTGGTATATGGTCAGAGTTTAGGGAAAAGTGGAAAAATCAGAGATGAGCACAAGCCATTAGCTCTTTTTATTAGATATAAGCTCTGGTTGCACGGTCAAATTTTATGCGATGGAAGGACTGATTGTATGATGAAATTTATGGGGACTCCTGTTTAATAAAATAAGAAGCCATTCACAGATTTACTGGAACTTTGATCATTTCCCGGCCCCTTTCTGCAGATGTCCTTGTGAGCCATGACCCTTGGAAAAATAAATGTCTTACCCTATCCCAGAAATTGCAAGACAAAGTCACTTAGATTCCAACATGACAGGAACCTTACAAATATCTATGATCGTATTATTCAGAGCCACATTCAAGCCCTGGTGTAAAAGGGCTCAGAGTTCTAACTTATATAGGGCTAGACTCTGGCTTTTGCAGCCAATAAGGGGATGTGGAGATGTCACACTGCAGCTAGTGCCTCCAAGAAGAAATACGGCTGACCCAGCCAAAATCAGTCTTGGGGGCTCTCAGGGAACACACTGGACTCAATCAACCTAGGAGAAAGGGCAGCATGTACTGTGGCAGGCCAGCTCCATTGTTTAGTGTGGAGACAAGTGAATTTATAGCCTCACTCTGTTTCTTTTTGTCCTTTAACTGCTAGCTAGGTGCTTGCTGAGGCACTACCAGTGAGCAGGGCCTGTGCTTCCCAAAAGGATTCGTAGATTCATAGATACTAGGGTCAGAAGGGACCATTCTGATCATCTAATCCGACCTCCTGCACAGCACAGGCCACAGAATCTCACCCACCCACTCCTACGAAAAACCTCACCTATGTCTGAGCTACTGAAGTCCTCAAATCATGGTTTAAAGACTTCAAGGAGCAGAGAAGCCTCCCTCAAGTCACCCATGCTCCATGCTACAGAGGAAGGCGAAAAACCTCCAGGGCCTCTCCAATCTGCCCTGGAGGAAAATTCCTTCCCGATCCCAAATATGGCAATCAGCTAAACCCTGAGCATATGGGCAAGATTCACCAGCCAGATACTACAGGATTATGGCCAGCTGCTACATGGGGGCACAAGAAGAGCAGCAGGCTCGTGGAGCCATATTTCATGTGACTGACTAAAGTCTGTACACTAATTAGGTAATATGCTGTCCTATTCCACTCCCTATTAGAGGATTGGACTTCCTGGTTAGTAGTGTCAATATTATGTCAAATTTTAGTTTCGTATGGCTACATTAGAGTTGCCAGTTTTGGTTGGATGTATTCCTGGAGGTTTCATCACATGACATAATCTTTAATTAAAGATTAATCTCTAATTCCTGGGGACTCCAGAACAATCCTGGAGAGTTGGCGACCTTAGGCTACATTAAACTGGGGGGTTGCCAACACTGATGATTTTATTGCAAGTCTTGGGATATTTCGTGCTGTTTTTAAAGCTGCGGATCCTGGAGTTGTGTGACTACATGAGACTTTCAGCTTTTGTTTTAAAAGGAACGTAAGTTTCTAGCCCTCATGATTGCAGAGAAAAGTTTGAAAACATGATCCCAACAGGTTCAAAGACTACAATGCAAATAAAAAGAACCCCAAATTTATTATTTTTTAAAACCCCATTATTTTAAGCCAGCCTCATGATTTTTAAGCAGTTGAGACTGGCAATACTGAATCTACTCCCCTCCAAGGAATGAAGTCTGTAACTCCACCCAATCTGATTACAGGCTTATATGACTGGATTCGTTGTGATGAGGTCAGGAGATGCACTGAGCTCAGTCCGAGTTTCCTTAGTTTTCACATCTCTAGGGATTGAGTTCTTGTTGGATCATTGGTGTCATCCTCTGAAGATTCTTTTAGAAGCTATGGCCCAGATCCTCAAAGGTATTTTGGTGCCTAATTCCCACTGAAATCAATAAGAACTAGGTTCCTGATACCTTTGATGATCTTGGCCTTTGTGACCAGAAATGGTGGTCTCCCAGCTTCTTATAGGGAGACAGTTTTTCACCTCCATTGTGCAGTTATCCTCCATCTGCTCTGCTGTTAGGAACTTCTTGGATCACACTTTGTCTGGAACCTCACCCTTGACCGTTCTGTCATGGGTAGCCCTAAGGGAGTACACAACTCCAAGCAGCGTCACTTTCGGGGTCATTGAGACACGCAAGTCTCTCCACCACTACAAGCTGATGATCCATGGAGAGCATACTTGAGTATCCTGATGACAACACAATCTTTGCCTATTCTGAGAAAGATCTTCAAACTATCTTGAACGTGTTTGCTGATGCTTACACATGTCTTGGTCTCACTCTTAATATCAAAAAGACTAAAGTGCTCTATCAGCCCTCTCCAAATGAGGTACATTCATCTATCCAAAATCAATGGAGTGGCACTGGAGAACATCGATCATTTCCTCTACCTTGGAAGTCATCTTTCATCCAAGGCAGATATTGATGCAGAAATTCAACATTGCCTGATCTGTGCCAGTGTAGCTTTTTCTCATTTACGGCACAGGGTTTTTGAAGATCACAACATTTGAACAGACATCAAGCTTCTTATTTATCAAGCTGTTCTTCTCCCAACACTGTTGTATGGGTCTGAAACTTGGACAACCTATAGACACCACTTGAAAGTCCTGGAGAGGCACCATCAATGCTGCCTTTGTAAGATTCTGAAGATCAAATGGGAAGACAGGCACACCAATATTATTGTCCTGGAAGAGGCAAAGATCACCAGTATTGAGGCAATGATCATCTGTCAGCAATTCTGCTGGACTGGTCACATTGTCCAGGTGCCAGACCATCGCCTCCCAAAACAGGTCCTGTTCTCTCAGCTGAAAGAAGGGTACCGTAACGTGGATGGACAGCGGAAGTGTTATAAGGACTTACGGAAGGACAATCTAAAAAAGTATAATATTGATATTGACACCTGGGAGACACTTGCCCAGGATCGCTTAAAATGGAGTGAAGTCCTACGTGATGGTCCCATGCATTTTGAACTTGCTCACCGACAAGCTGAAGAAGACAAGAGGCACAGAAGGAAGGAGAGACTGGCTTTCAGTCATGGTCAACAGCCTCCTGCTGAACCTAAAAATATCTGCCCTCATTGCACTAGAACTTGTGGTTCAAGGATTGGCCTTATTAGCCACCTGAGGACACATAACTCCCATGGAAGATGATCATACTCAGTAACAAGTGATCGCCCATCATCATCATAGGGAAAAGAGTGAGTAAGGGCCCATGAGGCAGAAAATTTCCCTTCACAGATGATCACAGTGTTAAGGGGATGATTAAGGATGGAAGAAAGAAGAAAAGAGCTGTCCTGCCCCAATTGTGATGGGGACTTGGGAGCCTCACCACTTGCAAATGGACAACTGGGGAAAAGAGCCTCACTCCAGTTTCCATCCTGCATGATTGGAGCAGGAGAGGTCACCAACTCCCAATCACAGTTTTGTATTGACAGTGTTTTTAATTTTATCCCCTCTGTGCTGCAACTTGTGCAGCCTCCATACATTCAGTGGGACAAAAGAACACAGCCGATGAAGTGAGCTGTAGCTCACGAAAGCTTATGCTCAAATAAATTTGTTAGTCTCTAAGGTGCCACAAGTACTCCTTTTCTTTCTGCGAATACAGACTAACACGGCTGCTACTCTGAAGCCTAGGGAGTGGTGCTGCTTGGGAGAGAGGCAAAGAACTTCACAACTCCCCAACATAGAGTAGGTGGGCTGATTTCTTCCTTTTTCAGCCCCTGCATGACGATTTACATATATTTTGAATAGATTGAATTGGGGTGAATGTGTCATACATGGCCTTCTTGGGCACTTCTTTATTGAGGTCCAAATTCTATTACCACTGGAATCATTGGAAACATTCCTGTTGATCTCAGTGGGATCATGATTTGGCCATGATTGTGTAAGCTAGACCCTTACCTTAATTATAGTTTAACTAGTAGAATGTTTAATAGAATAAAGACTATGCTGAGAAACTCATTGTCAGTCCCTCTGTTATTCTTTCCAGAGATGTACAATATTTATTTAAACAATATGATTTTCATGTCTTATGTTATTTATTAATCACCATGTTTTATGTATTAGTACCAGAAAAGCTGCATCTTCCTCTTGGTAAGTGTAACTGCAAGTTGTTGAGCAGGGAAGAGAGATTATGTAGATTTATTTATTCAAAGTATGATTTGCATAAATGAAGAATGGAAATAGAACACTTTTCTGAATTGGAGCCTACTTTTTTTTTCTTCATGATGAAATAAAAATTGCTTGTAGTTCATCAGTTCATTTTTTTTTTAGGTAGACTATTGGCAATTTGGATGCCTGGGCTTGTTTGAACTGAGTGGAGTATCTTGGATCTAAAGTGAACACATTAATGGCTAAAACCACATTCTGAGGAAAAGATTAAAGGGAGGTGAGAGACAGAGAAAAGAATGAATGGTGTGGTATAAGGTGCAAATTGCCATTCATTTATAGGTAACCTCTGTTTAGGGTGCAGGTCTGTGGAAAAAATAGCTCAATTAAAATACCAAAGGTTTGATGCAGCTATACCTTTGTAGATTAAGATGGAAAAAATCCAAATCCTTTATTCATTGCTTCTGGAGGTTAGGAATGAATTTATTTTAGCCTGCCCTATTGCTTCTACCCTAGCTTTGCTGTAGTTCGTACCCATTGAATTATACCTGATGGTTACTGGACTCTGGATTTTACAGTTTGTGGGAGTTCCTGGGGGAGGGTTCCCCCCACATTTATTTGTCCACAGAGGTTCTCCTTTTCACTCCATCTGTTTATTCTGTGTGTTACATTTGTTTGGTTTTAAACAAGTAGTATACCTATCTGTCTCATCTACAAGTTTACTTTGAATTGCTTTTCCATTGTGTATAGTTCATAATTTATTTCATTTATCTTCCATTGCTGCTTTAATCCTGATATGCTTCTATGTTAATGATGTATCTGGCCTGTTAAATGTCCCTTTTTGTGGGGCAGTTGTTAAGTGCTTTGCTGGTGATCCTGTGTTCCAGCTTCTGTGCTGCCTGGGAATGCAGAGTGTTCATTTAAGATGCTAACACTGCGTAACAATAAAATATTGCAAAAAGAAAAGGAGTACTTGTGGCACCTTAGAGACTAACAAATTTATTAGAGCATAAGCTTTCGTGAGCTACAGTAGCTCACGAAAGCTTATGCTCTAATAAATTTGTTAGTCTCTAAGGTGCCACAAGTACTCCTTTTCTTTTTGCGAATACAGACTAACACGGCTGCTACTCTGAAACCTGAAATAAAATATTGATGACATATCTTCTATGTTAATGATGCATCCGATGAAGTGAGCTGTAGCTCATGAAAGCTTATGCTCAAATAAATTTGTTAGTCTTTAAGGTGCCTCAAGTACTCCTTTTCTTTTTGCAAATACAGACTAACACGGCTGCTACTCTGAAACCTGTCATTATGCAAGGCACTGAATTTAGCCGTATAGAGTGGAAATCTATCAACTTCATGAAAAAACTCGTACAGATACAGACAGACATCTTCTTCCTCTCCAAATGCAAACAGATGGACATCATACCAAAAGGACTGAAGGTCAAAAATCCATTACAATCTACATACCACACAGACTATGCTGACAGCTTGTGCCACACACTCTCAAAGAAACTGCGGAACCACCTGATCAACATCCTCTACAGCAAACAGGGAAAGATTAAGAATGAGCTCTCAAAACTGGACTCTCATAAAGAACCAACCTTCTCTGTGTTCCTCTTTCCATCCATCTCAGCCTTCTCTATCTTTTTCCCTGCAATCTTATCTCTCTGTCAGGGACTTGGACACCAGTGCAGCACCCACTTCTGATACAGGACTTCAAATTTCTCCTCATGGTTGGATTAGCATGAGATAGATGGCTGCAGATCACAAGGAGCAGAGATGGGCTACTTCCACCATTTACAATCAATATAGAGTCTGATTCAGTTGCTTGTTTTTAATTAATCTAGAGGTAACTAGGCAGTATTGTTACTGGAGCGGGGGGAAAAATTCTGCAAATAGTAATTTTGCTGAAAAATGCATTTTTCGGGGATCTGGAACTATTCACAATTTGGAAATTCACAAATAGTTTTGGCTGAAAATAATGAAAAACACTGGAAAATGTCAATGACCATTCAGAAATGTTTCATTTTGACTTTTTTGGTTTCAAAACGGCATTCCATTTAGAAATTTGCCCAGTTAAAACACACAACCACACATACACATAAAGGAGAAAAACACCTGAAAACAACCAAATAGAAACAAACAAACAAACAAACAAAAAATCAAAATAAAATTCATTTTGAGTTGAACGAAATATTTAGGTTGATTTCAAGACAAGAAATTTTCAAGATTTTCTATTGGACAAAAAATTTCAAAAATTGGTTTTGCTTTGAATCAAATCGATTATTTTTTCGGTTAAGCCCCTGAACCAAAAAATCAGTTATTGGCTCAGCTCTAATTGTTACAAAGCTCTACCTAAGTGTCACTGTAACAAGGTCACTATGTTTGCCTCCCTCAACCCATACCTTGTTCCCTTCCTCTGTCCATCTAAAGACAGTCTTCTCTGGGCTGCCAATGTGATTTGTTGGGTTTAGTCCTACAGCCAAACCTTAATGAGAGCTCTGCCCTTCTTAGAAGATGCACAAATCCAAATGCAAACAGACAGTCTTCCAGCCCAGTGATCCAGTAGCCCTCCTCCCAGACTCCTGATCTCCTTAATGCAGCCCCCCCCCCATGGAAGCACCAGCCAGGGCTTGCTGCTATCCAATGTCTGGTACTAACAGCAAGCTTCTCCAGCACTATACTCAGTATTGCCAATCTCAAGAAATCAAAAATCATGAGTCAGGCTTCCAAAATCATGTATCCCAATATAATATAGTCTTTTGATTTCTGAACTCCCATGCCCATCCCCAGGATGTGTGCATGTGACAATCAGTGTTGGCCACTCCCCCAAATGCAGTGGGTAAGATGATTTTGACCCCCACTGCGGGACCTCTCACCCTCACATCTGTCCATCCCCCTGCACAGCAATTAATCCTGCTACCCCAGGACCTGCCTCAGTTCTGCTTGCTTCCATTTCCACATCTGCTCAGTCCCCACCCAGCCTCTCATCAGTTCAGCCACCCACCAGGCTCTTATTAGCCCAGCCTTCCATCAGTTCAGTCCTCCTCTGCCATGTAGCTCCAGGGACTCTCCCTCACTTCCCCTGCCCAGGTGTTGTGGGGATGGAGATGGGGATGAGGAAGGAAGAAGCAGAGCTTGGTGTGACATTCTGTACCTTGAGAGAACACCCTGCACTCCCATGTTCATCCTTATAATGTGATTGTGTGGTATCCAATGCAAAGTTTGTCATGTCGGGTGTCTTCGGAAGGCTCATGATGCACGGAGCATTGTTATAGTAATGTTATAGGTCATAATTTCATGTATAGAGTTATGAGGCTGAAAATGTGTCCTCATGGCTTAAGACAAGCCCAGGAACTCTCCAGGAACAGAGGGGCAGTTCACACCTCATCAAGGCATGTATGGGACAAACCCAGCCCAGCCTCACAGGAACAAAGGACACTGGCCTAGGCAGCAACAAAGGATCTGTTGGACTCTCGAGTGAGTCACCCCCCTTTTCCGTGGTCAGTGTGGGACTACGATGAGGTAATGCTCACCTGACCTGAAGGGGGAGCAATAAGAGCCTGGTGGGTGGCTGAACTGATAAGAGCCTTTAAACCTGGGTATAAGTGTTCCTTTCAGAAGGCTTTATTCAAGGTGGGGGAGACACTGCTGTAAAATAGAGTGCTTGGCTTCTTGATGGGGTGCTTTGAGTGACCTCCTTATCTCATTAAGGGGGAGAAACTGAAGTAGGTCATAGCAAAGGAACACTCAACTGTAAGGGAGTGCTTGGGAGTCAGTGGTACTCCTTCTACAAAATCATTATCAGTCGAACATAAGAACAGTAGCATAGTATGGTTAAGCAATATGTGCTTTGTTTAACAAGCCCCGTTTCCAGGAAAAATTTCAAGACTCAGTGCATATCTTGGAATAACTGTTGAAAACAGCATAAGTATCTCTTTCATATCAATATAGTATCTCACCATGCAACTGATTTTGTATATTCTGGCAAAATGTATTAGTGAAAAGTGCATGAGAGAGCTATGTAACGGCATCAACAGCAGCCGATAACTAATGGTATCTCTATTGCAACTGTGTATTTCCGTATGAGTCAATAGAAGCCAAGTAGAAGGGGCAGTCTTTTTTTAATATGCATATTATCTCCACCTCTGCATCAAAATTGCATTGAACCTGGATGGGGTAGTAAACTACTTACCCAGCGTTGGCCAAGATTCGGATGTGGCTACAACCTAGTGTTATGAAGCTCAAGCCAGAAAAAAATGAGGCCTATAGCCTGGAAAAATTTATCAGGGTTTATTTCCACTTCCTTGACTGGAGGAGTATGTTAACAAATGGTTATTTGGGTTTACAAACTAGGAATCTTGTTAGATCTCTGTTTCTAAGTGTCCTGGAAACAGCAGTGGCTGAGAATGCTGTTTTCTATCTCTGAGTGATGAGCAGATTGTGACCTTTTCTTTTGGACCTTGTGAGTTAGCCATCTCTAGAAGAATTACTGCAGTGTAATCTAAGTGGGGCTATATTTGAAAAATATTCAAAAACTTCAGGAAGTGCAAAATAAAGCTGCCTGCTTTCTTAGTGGTGCACTTCTCATACCATGAGCTTCACTGGCTTCTAACGTGTTTCGAGGTGGTGATTGGCAGAAGAGCATTTTCCATTAGGAATCCTTAATTTTAGAACTTGCTTCTCCCATTGCTCTGCTGATCTTTATGGCATGCTCAATAACTATCTATCTAGTCATACAGGACCTGATTATCTGGAGTACCCACATCTATTAAATAAAGTCAGTTCTAGGTAGGTATACTCAGCACCTGTGAAAATCAAGCTGTGAGGCTTTTGAGAAACAAGTGAATTTAGACAGATGTAGGTGGTTTAAAGGGGTGATGAAAATTCCTAAATCCTGATAGGCTAGGTGGGAGAAGAAAAGTTTGCTGTTGGTACCGGTTTACTTTCTAGCTTTGGAAGTGTTTTTATTGTGCACATGCATCTGGAATGCAAAACAGACAATTTATAAACAGAAAAATACAACAGAAGGGCAAAGTAGCTGGATAAGATGCATAATGATGTTGTCTAAACTGGAGTCAGTGACATAATTCGTTGACCTTAGAAAGCACAGGATAGGGACCAAAGTTGTGGGGGTTTTTATTGTAGCAACAAAGTGGGAACCTGCACGCTTTTGCTTAGTCACTTAATGTGTGTCTTCAGCTGTTAAAACAGGATAATTTTCTCTCTGAAGACCCAATTAACTAGTAATGCCTTCCTCAATGCACTTAGAGGTTCTGATGACCCATCCAGTGGCTTTCCAGAAAAACAGATGACGAAAGACTGAGCCAGTACCAGGACTGTCAATTACAGTTTCTCTAGTGAAGAAACTTTAGAGAACTCTGCCCTTTTCCCATATTAGGTCATCCATTTTAGAACTAGAATTTATTAATTTTTACAAATCATAACTATAAACCCATCTAACCCTACTGCATGACTGTAACTGAGCAGATTTTGGCCAACTGTACGTACAGCTATACCAAGCTGACAGAACTTTTTTCTAGTTCACTGACTACCTTTTTCTGAACAGTATTTTTTAAAAAAATTTGTTTTCTATGGCACACTGATTTAATATAACTCATTTTGAACTATGAAGCTAATTGATGCAGTTGCAAAAAAAGGTTAATATTCTGTGGTGTATTAAGAATGTCACATGTAAGGCATTGTACGTAATGGTTCTCTTCTGCTTGGCACTGGTGAGTCTTGAACTGGAGTATTTTCCAGATTTGGGCACCACATTTTAGGAAAGATGTGGACAAATTGGAGAGAGTCTAGAGGACATCAACAAAAACGATAAAAGGTTAGAAAACCTGATTTATGAGGAGGGGTTACAAAAACTGGGTATGCGAAGTTTTGAGGGGGAAAAAATTAAGGGAGGGACCTGATAGTCTTCAGAGATGTAAAGGGCTCTTATAAAGAGGATGGTGATCAATTTACTACTTCTCCTACCTTCAGAGGACATAAAGAACATCTGCTTAATCTGCAGCAAGGGAGACTTAAGTTTTTCTATTAAGAAAAAATAGAAAAAAATGGTGTGCTATTATTTCCATAATCACAACTGCCCATATTTTTTTAACTATTCCTCAAATGTAGGACTATTCCCGCCACCATGAGAGCCTAAGAAGTAGTAACTACCAGTTACTGTGCCTCAGCACAGATGGCTGGACTAGATTATCTCTTGAGTCCTACATCTTTAGTCTAGCAGTCCTACATTTCTCTAATTTATATTAACTGTATACTGATAGTGACAATTGGGTACCTTTCAAAAGTGAATATCAGAGTAGACAGGCAAGTCTAAGTCAAAGTGCTCTCTGAAATGCTGCTCTTTTTTTTGTAGTACATGTAAAGGAGGGTCGTTTAGATTGTTTATATATTAGGCCACAATTGACTGAGCATATGAGCTTTCAAGTTTCTTTAATGTATTTAGCAAATTAAGGCAATGTAGGCCTGGATCCCATACAACAATATATCTGATCACCAAGTTAGAGTCCATTATTATCCAGGCTGGCTGAGAAAAACTAAACAATCTAAATTGACTGTAAAATGAAGGAGGGCATTAAGAAACAGCTATCCCAGTTTTACTGTTTCTAGGTGTATGTTTTGTAACACATGATAGGGGAGTCTTTTATCTGATTTGCTTTTAGTGCTTTAGCACAATCAAAAGATGAAGGTATTGTAAGGAAAATCTGTAAACTGCAAGAAAATGTCTTGCTGTGACATCCTTCTATAGCCTATGGACCTGTCTTTCAAAGGTGCTGAACACTCAAGCAGAGCTGTAGGTGCTCAGCACATCCACAGATCAGACCTTGGCAGTCTAAATGTAATATTAAAGATTATGTTCACATCTTGCTTTCATGTTCTTACAAACAAGTTGGTTTCTGGGTGTGATAAAGGAGGCGATTTTATTAGTACTGTTCAGAACAGATCCTACCTTGTCTCTTAGAACAGATCTAGACATTCTAAGGTGTCAGTCCTGCAAGACTTGGGTACATGCTTAATTTTAGATATTGAGTAACTCACTAACTTCACTGGGACTTCACCTATGCTTAAAATTAAGCAAGAGGAAATAAGACAAAGCCCTGGCTGGGATAATTTAGTTGGGGTTGGTCCTGCTTTGAGCAGGGGCTTTGGACTAGATGACCTCCTGAGTTCTCTTCCAACCCTAATCTTCTATGATTCTATGAAGCGAAAATTTCCAGTGGTACCTCATACCAGTCAGGTTAAAAAAATGTAGGTAGATTAAATGGAGATAAAAGTTGGAGAAATTGAGGGAAAGAAGAGATATGCCTATATGATGGACTTGTCTAGTCATTAGAGTATTGGGAGGCTATCTGTAACCAAATATCACAAATGGATGGATATTTATTACCAAATGGCCATTTGGCAATCCTCCTTGGGCTTCCTAGAGGATATGGTCACAGAAAAATAAATGACAGAATTAATCGCTCATCTGCTAGTAACTACTTGTTAGGCTCTCATGGTGGTGGGAATAGTCCTACATTTGAGGAATAATTAAAATAATATGGGCAGTTGCGATTATGGAAATAATAGCACACCATTTTCATACCCAACAAATAGACAGAGGACAGATACTTAGATTTTATTCAGTACACAAAGTACATTAACTAGCACACTTGTCCAATTTTTCTGAATATTAACACTTGATTGGAGATACTTGTGTGTAGAGATTTCACTCAATTTAATAAAATCACTAGAAAAGACGTAGGTATTATGATGCACATTCTGTAATGCAGTAACATTCTGTTAAATAGAAAATCTGATTACTATATTCCTGTATAATGACTGTTTAAACAAAAGCTAACTGTAATGATAGTTTTGTTTCTGATATTTACATGGCAAGGATTTGTAAACTTCTGAAAAATTCCTAAATAAATAGTTTAAAAATAAATTAAGCACAAGTCTTTGCAGACTGAGACACTAGATAGGTTCTATGGCCTCTTTCTGCTTGGAAGTGTTGCAAGGGTTTTTCAAAACTTATAGTATGTCAACATCAAATGATCATATATAATGGCATATGTGACTGATTAGTATGTCTGCATGTATCTATATCCATTTGCAACTTCCATTTTGTTTTGGAGATGATTCATCACGATTGTCTGCTTTCAGAAGTGGTTTGAGTCTGAAACACAACTCTGTATATACAATTTTCAAACTTTGTTTTGTTAATGTTTATGTAAACCACACTAAGGAAAAAATAAATATTATGTGCAGGTCTGAGAGATCCAAACTAAAGCAGGGTTCTCTGATTCCTATAAACATGCCGAAATTCAAAATGTTATTTCCCAATCTGTTATCACACCTACTGTTCATTGGTACAAAGTAAATGAACATACCCCAAACACCAAAATCTTGATTTGTATGAGCTGAAACATAGCAATAAATGGGATACATTGCAAATAGTGATATGCTTTAGTGATCCTTGGATCAAACTACAGGCTGGTCTTGTGTGTATCATACCATCCCAGTACTCCAAGACCAAATTTACAAATATCTTCAGGCATTTAAAGATGCAAATAGGTGCATAGTGGGATTTTCAAAAGTGCCTAAGCAGGTTAGCTGTCTAAATTCCCATTGGAGTTAGGTACTTAATCTGCTTGGGCACTTTTGAATGGCTGAGATCCATTTACAAAGATATTTATAGATACCTGTGTGGATTTGGGGCTAGATGCCCACCTGTATTTCTGGGTGCCTCACTGCCACTGAAAACTTGGCCCCTAAATGACTAAAGATCTTATTTATATCTCTTGGGATTAAAGCATATATAATCTATAATGTTTAAGGAGTGCATTCCTTGCTGATATTCTGAACTTCTAATTAATAAGCATGTATGACAATATGCAGCAATACCTCAATTTTTGAAACATCAGTTATCCATTCTTTACAGAGCCTCCGTTCATCCAGCAATAGACACTCATGTCTAGAATATCATATAACAGCCATTCTGTGCTGGATGTACTAGACCAGTAACAGCTGTTCCTTATGGGCTAAGCTATGTTTATGATGCCCCAGTTGACCTCCATGCTATGGACTGCTTGCCTGGATGCTCCATTGCAGGGTACTGTATATGTAGGATATCCAAGTCTGCCAGGCATATCTGAAGCTTATGGACTAGACCAGGAGCAAAGCCAAATTACCCTCTCAGGTGCTGAATGGGCATCCTTCTAACCACAGTCTCTGTTCTTTCTTCATCAGGTACCACAAACTGATCTGGAGAAACTGAGGGGGGGCCTTGGGAGTTTGAACAGAGGGCTAGGTCATAGGTGAGGAAGAAAGTTTCTGAGTGTGAGGGTTGGTTTGGAGGCAGAGGATTCTTAGCTTGGTGGGGATTAGATGGAAAAGGCCTAGAGGTTCTGAGTCTAGAGATCTGAGCTGTGGGATGGTTGGTGTAGGAAGGCATGAGAATTCTTGGTATGAGAGGGGTTTTGAACTTGCAAGGGGCAAATCTTGAGATAAGTGTGACCAGGGGATTCTGAGCTATGGGGGTGGCGACTTGCAGGGGTTCTGAGCTGGGATGGGGACAGGTTATGTTGGAAAGGGAGAATGGAGAGAATTGGTAAATGGTGAATTAGGGTGTGTGGTTGGTGTGGAAAAAGTAAGATGACATAGGAAAGCAAAAGCTAGATTTTGGGGGGTCAAAAGAGAAAGAAGAGGCTGGGACAGAGAGAACAGCAAGTGAAAATACTGGGGAAAATACTGTTTTCCCATCCTGTCCTGTAACATGCCTCCGTTTTTTTTTTTAAATCTGGACGGGTGAAAGTAAAATGCAGATTTTACTGGTACGGGGCCGCTCTGGCACCCCAGAAAGGGGTGAGGCCTTGGACAGAAGGGGCAGGGCTGGGGGGTCAACATCCCCCAGCCAGTCCGTCTGTGCTCACTGGCCCGCGCCGCCCATGGCTCAGCAGTGATTTAAAGGGCCTGGGGCTCTGGCCGCCGCAGCCGCAGTAGCTGCAGAGGTCATGCCCTGCTACAGTCCTCCCCCCACAGTAGACCGCACCACTGTCCGTTTATTACTTGAAAATATGGTCACTCTGCAGGGGGAGAGCTGAAGCTGGTGAAAGGAAGCAGTGGCCGCAGTAGCTGCAGATTCACCACATCTATGGGATATCTGTCACCACTGCACTAATTCTTAGGAAAAGAAAGAAGAACATAGCCAATGAAATATGTTAAGTAGGCAGAATACACACAGTGGAATTTGGCCAGGACATTAGAATTCACACCTCTGTTTTACCAATGAGTACCAAGCCAGATGTAAAATGGAGGTCTTTACAACTTAAGACTCTCTAATGACCATAAGTTGGCAAAACCTCCATTTTACACTCAAACCTCCAACAGCATAATACTTCTGGTACCATTCTGGGGCACTGGCTAACTACAACTTGCCAAAAATGGTGCTGCTGATTGAATCATCATTATCACTCCCTGTACCATCTGTGTTTTTCCATTGGATCTTTGCCAACCAAATATGGATCAGACCAAAGCCTGTTCAACATCCTGTGGTAATTTGAACTGTTTCAATGCTGCCCAACAGACAAGGCTCAGGCAACGAAACAGATACTACTTCAATGCCCCATGTACCTTGCAGTGCGAATGTTCCACTGAAATACTTACATTTTAAAAGAATATGTCTCTGATAGTCAGTGGCAGTGCATCAGCGAAGATGTCAACCGATGAGCAACATAACTGAGTCCATTTTCTACACTTGTCTTATATTCTTAATAAAAGCCAATATACTATGTTTACATGACTTATGTGTTGTAGAGAGACAAGGTGGGTGAGGTAATATCTTGTATTGGGCCAAGATGAGATGGACAAGCTTTTGAGTTTGCTCTGTGTAAGCTCAAAAGCTTCTCTCTCTCACCAACAGAAGTTGACCCAATAAAAGATATTACCTCACCTACCTTATCTCTCTATTATCCTGGGACCGATGTGGCTACAACACCAGTGTATACATATATGTTGTAGGCAATTCCACCTTCTTTTCCTCCAGAAATGTCCATAAAGTTTATGAGAATGTTCTTCTGTATGGCAGTTTGCTGATTTGACTGACAGAACCATATAATATACTTTATTGTTTTAAATTATATGACAATTAGAGCAGCATATGGTATAAGTGAGAACAAATTATGGCTGTAAATGTAAACTTGTTAATACAGTGTTGTGTTCCCAGTATAATTTAGTCATCCACAGTTTTGCTTCCTGTTTATTTTTTTTATGTAGTTGTGGTAGATGGTTCTTTGAAGCTTCTTTGTAAACTTGTTTTAGTTTAGAAAAGGAGCATATTGAAACATAGGGTAAAAACCTAAATTGTGTATAATAAATGTTTTTAAATGACATTCTGTAATTTTCTTTCAAGATGTATAAATTTATATTAAAACATGACTGAATTGGACAATTTTCCAGTGGAGTTTACTTCATGCTAATCTATTAATTTGAGAATAAATGAAGAGTTTAACGGTGAAGTGATGTAACCAGAATGTATTCTCAAGTGGCATGTTAGATTTATCAATCAATGAAAATTGTGCACTTGAGTGTAAGAGCACATCTACCCATGTGATTCTCCCTACCTCAGTTAATTGGAAACATTTTCCTATCCTATTATCAATACTTGAAAAATAGCCCAATAAAGTTATTAATACCTAGCTATTTTATAGCACATTTAATCATTAGATCTCAAAGTGCTTTACAAAGGGTCTGATCAGTATCGTTATCTCTATTTTGCAGATGGGGAAATTAAGGCTGGGAGAGTTGAAAGGATTTACCCAAAGTCATCCAGGAGTCCAGTGGCAGATCCAGGAATAGAAAGCCGTGGTCACCTGAGTCCCAGGCCAGTGTTCTATTCATGAGGACACACTGCCTTTAATAGCTGCTTTATTAGTTCCATATGAATTGCATGTGTTTGTGATGCAATGACAGTGATGCTACTGCTAAGTGCCAGTTCTATAGGCTGCAAAAGCTGCCCTGTCGGGGTCCTGGGTTGGGAAGGGCTCAAGCAGAGGGGTGTAGAAGTATGGGCATGCTCCTCAATCCTCTATATCCTATAAGAAAGAGAGAGTGCCCTAACCTGGCAGGGCCCTTAGTTTCCATTGATTTAAGTGGAAGCTGAGGGTTCTCAGTATCTCTCAGGATCATGTGCTAGAGTAAGCAGGTTGTGCTTCATTCTCTCATGGGAAAACCTCTGATACCTGCTTGCTCCAAGTTTAGTCAACAAAACAGAACTTTCTGGAGGTGCTCAAATTTGCTGCCTGCTGAGGCCCTCACCCCTCTTCCAGCCTCTTTTCCACTCCTTCTCTTTTCTTCCCTCCTCTACTCCCATGCCTACGTTTGCACACCATCTGTTTCCCCATGGTCTGTCTCTAGAGTTAGCAGACAGAGGTGGTGTGAAACTCAATGTATCAGTGGGGGAAGGGAAACAAGGCATATGAGATGTGCCCGAACTGGCCCCACCACTGTCTTAATGAACAATGCTGGGGCAAATCCTACTAGAACTGCATCCATTGAACTGACTGCTCACATGAGTGAGACCATCACATAGAACAGAAAGGGAACAGCATGTACTTCACATCCACCAACTGTCCTAATGGTTTGGGGTGAGATTCTTCTGTACTACATGTATAATTTTAAAGCTAGCATGTTTAATATGCTCCTCTTTTTTACAAAAGGGTATGTGGGTAGGTCTGGCTGCAGGGAAAGTTTCTGTATTTCTGAATTTGACCAGCTATAGGTCAAATATGGTCACTTGATAATTGCTGTCCTATATCTTTATCTGTTTTTTTTTCTTTTCTTTGTCTTCACTTTTACTCTGTGTCTTGTCCTGGCTTTCAAATACCAAACTGGCTTTCTAATCTTTTCTATAAAAATGAAATAACAGAGAACATTTTACTAACTGAATGAACTATTTAAATAATACAAATACATTGATCAGGATTATTTTGTCTTCAGGCTTAGCTGCTGGGAGAACACTGGTTTTATCTTTCTTACTACTAGGTAGGTTTGATATTGCAAAAGATAGGTCTAAAACTCTGGACTGGACTTTTTGGATAGGCCAGAAGCCCTTAACAGAGTCACAAATGTTGCAACTGATTTAGATATGATGCCTAAAGCATTGTGTGCAGTTCACAAGGAAAGAGCAGAATGTGCTCAGGTTATTTTTGTGTGTGTTGCTCATCAACCAAGTAGTCCAACAGAGAAATAAATTAGTCCCATATATAAAATCTTACCTAGCTGTTACAGATGAATAATTACTAATGCAGAGGGACAGGGCAGGAGATGAGTATGATTTGTGGCCCATCTAATGTAACCTCCTGGATCCTCTTTCTTGAGGCACTGAATGGAAAGGTTTGTCTCTCTACATCTTACTGATGCCACCGATCTCACCAGCAGGAAGGCTGAAGATATATTCAAATCCCTGTTGTGGCATTTGAATTTGGCCCAAGGTAGTTGGAATCGGAAGAGTAATTATGTTTTTTTCCTGTTCCTAATATTTCTTATAGTCTTAATACAAGGCTCTAATGTTTACATACACTATATTTTGTTTACATTTCATATATGTGGTCCCTGGGGATTTCACTTCTGTTCAGCGATTGCTCAAGTGATGCAGACTCTGTTTTAAGTCCTTCGGTGACCATGCTGATATAAGAAAATCCACGTGAGTTGAGGGCTCAACTCACTAGGCCAAAGGCAACTTATCTGGCATGCCTGAATAATACCTCAGTCTCTGAAATATATAAAGCTGTCATATGGCTGTGAATCACACTTTTCCTTAGCACTGTTCTCTTGATTTAGGGGCCAAGTCAGATGCTCACTTCAGGGGAGCAGTCCTTTAATTCAGATTTAAGTACTCCTCAACCCTCCTCCAATAGGTTGTTACCACTAGTCAGTCTCCTAAGGATGAAGATTTGGAGCGGCAATTTTCAACAGGGAAAGAAAGTTACTTATCCTTTGTCTGAATATATCACTGCTTCAGATCCACATTCTGTTGTCCTGCTTCTCAGTTCTTTGGAGCTATTCATGATCACTTTGAATAATGGATCCTTAGAGCAGTTTATTGCTATAGTCCACTACATACCTTTGCAGTGATCGTTGGTGTCCATGAGGTAGCATGAATACCCATTCCTTGGTCATCACATTCTAGGTGGTTTGGGGCCTTATGGTGCCAAGATGCCTGCTCCATCACATGTAGGGTCAATGGATCAGATACTCAGCTGGTGAGGACATCAGTGGAGCTATGACAAGTTAGATCATGTGAGGACCTGGTTCACTATATATGTAGAAGCAATGTACTGACATAACTCCTATTACAGGTGAATAAATAACCTTCATTTCTGGCATAAAAGCATGATTCAGGTGGATTGTGGGATAAATGAGAAGGCTGGTTTGAGACCATCTATCAGTAAACTTACCAAGAAACACATGGTGCAGCTCTTATGACAGATTTTGTCCCTACAAGGGAAAATATGCTATATACAGCCCTCAGTATGAAAAGTCACAATGGGAGTTCACTTGCAGATCAAGGGCATTATATGGCTTAATGAGAGACTGACAAACCTAGCTTATATACAGGAAATTACAGACAGGTGGCTCAATGTTATTCTTTGGTGGAAAAAGGGGTATAATAAAGATTGGTGTTTTACAGTATTTGAAAATGTATGGTTTTTCTAGTCAGGGGAAAAAAGCTATAGGTACAGTAGAAAGACAGGGCGAATCATAGCTGAAAGCTAGCAAAACTTGTGAAGCAAAAACAGTGAAGAACTTGCCATTTACAGCTCTTACATTCTCTCTCTCAAAGCAGATCATTGCTATAAAGATGTATTTTACTAATTTTAAAGGTCTTGGCCCATCACAGCTAGTGTTAGATTTGGAATATAGCTTTTGTTGCCAAGGTGACAAACACTTATAAATATAACACATCTTCTAATGTGCTTTTAACTTAGTATTTTTATGGCTTTTAAATTGATACCATTAGCAAATATATTAGGTAATTTAGCTGAAAGACCATTTTCTACTAACACTTTTTGTTACATTTCCCCAGGTATTTCAATAAATGTCTGTTGTGACATTCCAGTCCTGGTAGGCTTCTAAGGTGTAAGGATACATACAGTACATCTGCTAAAGATTAACATATTACCTTAGGGGTTTTTTTATTGATCCTTACAAAATATATTTAAAAAAACATTTAGGATCTGATCCTACAGTACTTGCTCAGGGAAAGTCAAGGGGAGTTTTGCCTGATAAATGACAGCAGGATGGCCAGAAGTCTGTTTGTGGATTGTTCCTATTGTTTTTGACTAAATCCCCTTCCCCCCCCCCGCAACACACTTTTTTTTTTATAGCACAGGGATGTGGTTGAAAACACAGAAGGAAATGGAGCACTTTTATATTAAGGCCCATTCTACAAACAAACAAACACCATCTAAATGTTTTTTCCTTGGCTATTGAAAGGAAAGCTATGTAGGAAAACAATTACAATAGCCCATCTGAACAGCACTAGCTACTAATAATATTAGGGACCATAAGGACCATTGTTTAAGGCAGAAAAGGGGGTTTAATCCTGTTACTGGTATTGTGGGGTTTCAAATGAGATGATTCTGATTCCATTATACAATGGACATATTTATCTGCATATTTGGTAGGAAACCAAGAAACATGTCATCAAAAGGCCGTCTAAATAGTTGTAGCTACTTTAGCAGGAGCAACTGGAGTTGAAAGCAATACAGCAGGGGATTTTTCTTCAAAAGTTGGATCAATATGTTTGGTGTTGAATGAATCAGGTGAATGGGGAAGGACTAAAGTATAAAACTCCTAAGTAAATGGTTCAAAATTTTGAAGCAGTAGTGATTGCAAACGCTGTGACAACACTCGTGAAAGATGTGGTGTTGTATCATTACGGTACAACTCTGCAGGATTTAGTTTAATACGGGCAGGGAATAGTTTCTTTGTGAAAGGCAGTAGTTAGAACAGCCCTGAGCGCAGATTAAATACTTTTGCATTTGGCCCCAAGTACATTTTGCTCTCTTACCAAGATCTTAAATGTTTTAACCACAGACAGTTGTAGGCAGAAGTGCCCGGAAGCTGGGCTCATTTTTGTGTCTGCAAACCTGGGAGATGCTATCATCTAAGTGGGCAGCCTCCTTGTAACTATCAGGCATCTCTCTCTCTCTCTCTCTCTCTGTGTGCTGAGGCTGCCAGAGGTGGGAACGAGCTGAAACTGGCTAACATACCTGAGGCGGCTGTTATACCGGTGGCGCCTGGATTCTTCTCTCTCAGACGCAAGGCTGGCTCCCCTCATCTTTCTCCTCCCTCTCTCTGTCCCACAAATCTTTCCTTTACCTTTCATGGGAGCTTCATTCCGAGCTTCCCATGCGCCTGGGATGCCAGCCCAGTCCTGCAGTCTGGCATTCCAGCGCTGTCTAGCTGGGTGATGATCGCACGCCGGCCATGGCCTGAAGCTTTGAGAAAAACGACCGTCATCGCTCTTATCGTCTCTCTCTCTTTCTCTCTCTCTCTGATCGCTGATTGAGATTAGGCGTAGTATTGCCATGGCAACTGGAGAAAGTGACAGTGGCGAGCCAGGCGTATCTTTTCCTGGTGCCTGGGACTTCGCTTGAGCCTTTCCTTCAGGCTCCATCAACAGGCGCTTGTCAACTTGACCTGCCTGGAGAGGCCAGACTCCGCCGTTCATTAAAACAAGGGCTCAAGATGCGAGTCCTGAATCTGTGTCCGCTTCCTCTGGGGAAACCCTGGGGCGACCCAGGAGCCACAAGAAGGGATGGGTGCGGGAAAAGCCCTCAAACACAAGAATCATTTTGCACTAATCGTGTCTCTCCGCCCCCCCCCCCGCCTCCCCCCAACACCACCACTTCCCCGCAAACACAGGGGCGCCCTTTTGGTGTCTCCCCCCGCTTCCCCTTCAAACATATCATAGAATCATAGAATCATAGCATATCAGGGTTGGAAGGGACCTCAGGAGATCATCTAGTCCAACCCCCTGCTCAAAGCAGGACCAATCCCCAATTTTTGCCCCAAATGGCCCCCTCAGGGATTGAACTCACAACCCTGGGTTTAGCAAGCTAATGCTCAAACCACTGAGCTATCCCTCCCCCCCCCCTTTAGGGCCCCTGCTGCGGGCCGAGGGCGCTGCGAGGGTAACACAACGCCCTGGGGAGCCGTCTCGTGCCAAGGTGCCGGGCAGCTCCCGGGGGCCTGAGGGCGCTGACAGTCCGGCCACCTGCAAGGCATGGCGCTGCGCCATCCTGGCGGCCGGGGATCGCAAGCCCTGGACGGTGCAGTCCTAAGAGGAGGGCGTGTCTGGAGCCGCTGCTGCAGCCACTGGCCGAGGGGGGTGGAGAGGGGAAGAAGGGGCCTGGTGACAGAAAAGAATAATTATTTCTGGTCGTACATTTTTAATTTTGACACAGCTCGCAGTGGCCGAGGCTTAGGCGGGGTTAAGAAGCTAATTAGTTAGCTGGCTACAATAAGAACAGGAGGACTTGTGGCACCTTAGAGACTAACGAATTTATTAGAGCATAAGCTTTGGTGAGCGACAGCTCACTTCATCACGAAAGCTTATGCTCTAATAAATGTGTTAGTCTCTAAGGTGCCACAAGGCCTCCTTTTCTTTTTGCGAATACAGACTAACTGCTACTGCTACTCTGAAACCTGCCTACAATAGTAACTTGTCAGCTTTGGTTGGAGAACCCCGCTCCAGTGGAGACCCAGCCAGGAAACATCTTTCAGGCCTGCATATTACATTTAATCTGCCACCCGGGCCTGCTAAGGCTTGGTACGCATCTGCCCAAGAAAAGATGCTTATTCTTTTTTAAAAATCAGTCTGATTGAGCAGCTTGCTTGGTAAAGTTGATAGGTAGGCAGAGACCTGAAGAGATACTTATTGTGTGGTTACAAAGAGCTGGTTTTAAGAGCTCCCCACAAGCTATAGTGTGTGTGTGTGTGTGTATTTCTTCTCCTTCCCCCCCCCCCATCCCCTTCCTCTTTTCATTCAGCGGAGTTATCTGTCATGAAGAATTTAAGTTTCATATTTTCATCTGTCAGTTGTGAAAAGGCCTGTCAGCTGAGGCTTACACTACAGTTTGCCAAAAGGCCTATAGCCCACAGCGACAATACAATCTTATATTTGTGCTTCCAGGCTCCAGATAATCCCTTCACTTTCTTCCTCAGCAGTCCAGTTATGATCAGGTTTAAATTGCATATTTCATGGGGGGGTTAATCCAGTTTTTGCTGATAAATGCTATCAGCGGGAATGAAATGAAATATAGCTTGGTTTAGCTCTTATTACCAGCGTCCAGCCTGCTATGGGAGTTTTGTGCTTGCTATAGAGACAGTATTCATATTAAACAGTTTAATGTCTTTATAGTCACAGGAACTAAAGACAGAAATACTAATATCAGCTTTTACCTACTTTGTCTTTTTGCCATCCCTGAAATTTATGATGTTTTTGAGTTTGTTTCTTTAGTTTGGATTTCAAAGCCAAAACTCATGGTTATAAATCCACACACAATTGTGTTCATGCTCAGAAATGGTAAAGAAATAGTTGTATGTCATGAAAGGAAGGAAGTGCTGCTATCGATCCACAAAGTACACTGTCAAAAACTAAATCCTGCCATATTTAATTTGCAGCCATATAAAAATTGTTTTCAGACTTACGTAGAAACACACAATAAAAAGGTAGTCACCAAACACCTCACTCTAACGTATGTTTTGTGTAGGAGAGCCCTGGAGACACACTCAATATACATTTAGAACTGAACAATAAGTTTTGATTCTGACACCCAAGAAACCTCACAGTGAAAAATAATTTTGGCATTGCTTCTAAATCTAGATTGCTTCATCTGAGTACTACAGTGATGCAGAGAACAGTTACTTAGTTTAAACTGTAGCAACCTTGTTTGTTAGAAATCATTTGTATAGCTGTAATGCAATCATTTATTTAACTCATTAAGAGACTTTTAATTGCCTAATTTAACTAGTTATGATTCAATTATATGTTTTATGCTAGTAGCAAGATTATGTCTGTGTTATGAAATAACTTTGTAGTTATTCCTTTTTAAAAAAACATTTATACACATGCTTAATGGGGAGTTCCATTGGCTGACATTACTCACGTGCTCAAAGTTAAGCATATGCGTGAGTGGGTTTTTTTTGGTGGGGGGGAGATCAACCTAAAAGAGTCATGATACTACTGAAATTTATTTGTTCTGGTAATAGGCAGAGAACTGAAAAATGAAAATAGACGTTTGGTGTGGTTGGACTGGAACAAAGTGTCACAGTTTTGCTTCTAATGCATTATTAATTAATATTAACATTGTGGTTGTGCCTGGAGATCCCATTCAGGAAGTCTTTGTTCAAGTAAAACAAATAGTTCTGGCCCCCAGAGAACTCACAATCCATCATTATTATAACACAGAAGAGCATAAATAGACAAATAGGGATCAAAGGAGGGACAAGGTAACAGTAAAACTGGTGTCTTTGTGTAAATTTAGTGCTCACATGGTGAGAGATGGCTACCAGGCTAACTGAGGCCAGATGGTAGTGATTTGTATCTATCAGGACAGAGGTAGGTTTTAAGTAGGGTTGTAATTGTTTTTGTTTTTCAGATTGTAAACTCTTTGGGGGCAGAGACTGTGTTTTCCTAAACGTTTTACCTCACCAAGAAGACCTGATGAAGAGCTCTGTGTAATCTCAAAAGCTTGTCTCTTTCACCAATAGAAGTGATGAATATGGTCCAATAAAACATATTACCTCATCCACCTTGTCTCGCTAATATCCTGGGACCAACACGGCTACAACACCACTGCAAACTTATCTCACCTAGAACATTTTGGGTTCTACTACAATACAAATAATAATAATAATAATGCCATTTGTGGTTGAGTATGACTTGGCCAGCTGAAATTGTTGTAATTAAATCCATGTATACCACTTGTGCACCTAGGAGCCCTAGACCCATTGTGCTGGGGCTGTACAAATGACATATGTTCTGTGAAGAAGATGGAATTAATTAGAACCTGGGAATCAAGAGGGTAATTAAATCCCCTGGACAACATAGGATTTTAGTTGCTATATTGTACAATTTTGGGGTGGTTATTTAGAACATTTTTTGACTTACCAAAGAGCTCTATTTTGCTTCTGAATTTCAGTGGAACTTTTTACATAAGTGTATGTCAGTTACCCTCAATTTTTCTTCCCTCTGGCTCTTCTGTCCCTCTTGTTTTTTTATTATTGGCAGACTGACTAACTCACTTGAAGAGTTATGAGTGACAGGAGGCAGATCTCCTTTCTTTCTGGTTTTGGTCTTGTCTTCACACAAGACTGGAACTAGTTTAACTAAATCAGTTTAGAAACTTGATGTAGCTAAACCCATGTATCTCCCTTTTGAGGCCCCTCATAAATCAATGTAAGAGTGGCCACACAAGGTGGTGGTGATGGGGTTGACCTGATTTAACATAAACAGTTTATAAACCAAGTTAGTTCTATTGATGCCATTTTTGATCGAAGACAAAGCCTTTCTTATCTTTTGCCTGTCTGTTCTGCTCTTTCTGTTCCAATCCCCCCCCCCGCCTCCTCTTCTACTTCCAATCTTTTAAAAAGATTTGTTTTATTATAGTTATCATTTGAATATGTTTTCTATCTGAGACAAGGTGAATTGGGCCGCCATACTGGTATACAAAATCATCATACAAAATCACTTTGGTCCAACACAGTGTTTCCTAGTGACAAAAGATCCTGCGTCTTGCCACACACAGACAGCATAGTATGCTGCAGATACCACTAGGACCAATTCAGGAAACATCACAAATGAAAAGTTCCATTCCATTCCCGTTGAAGTCAATGGCCAATTCAATTGACTTTGTGAGGAGTATAATCAGTTTATCTTATGTGTAGATTTCTGCGAGGCTTGGAGATGGATTTTTATGCCTCTAGTCCTTCTTCTGCCAACTTCTATGGTAAAAGTGTTTGTACCTCAACTTCTACCAACTCAGCTTTCACTGGAATCAATGGCAAAGCTGCCCTTGGTTTCAATGGAAGCAGGATTGGCCTCTTATTAATATTCAAATTCTTAGACTCATGTTAGCACTCCTTTTAAAATTCAGGGTTTTCCTAAGCAAGATATGTATATATATTTTAAGAACAAGATTCATAGATTCATAGATACTAAAGTCAGAAGGGACCATTCTGATCATCTAGTCCGACCTCCTGCACAGCGCAGGCCACAGAATCTCACCCACCCACTCCTATGAAAAACCTCACCCATGTCTGAGCTATTGAAGTCCTTAAATCATGGTTCAAAGACTTCAAGGAGCAGAGAAGCCTTCCTCAAGTCAACCATGCCCCATGCTACAGAGGAAGGCGAAAAACCTCCAGGGCCTCTCCAATCTGCCCTGGAGGAAAATTCCTTCCTGACCCCAAATATGGCGATCAGCTAAACCCTGAGCATATGAGCAAGATTCACCAGCCAGATACCCAGGAAAGAATTTTCTATAGTAACTCAGATCCCATCCATCTAATACCCCATCTCAGGGGATTTGGCCTATTTACCCTGAATATTTAAAGATCAATTACTTACCAAAATCCCATTATCCCATCATACCATCTCCTCCATAAACTTATCGAGTAGAATCTTAAAACCAGATAGATCTTTTGCCCCCACTGCTTCCCTTGGAAGGCTATTCCAAGATCATAGAATCATAGAATCATAGAATATCAGGGTTGGAAGGGACCCCAGAAGGTCATCTAGTCCAACCCCCTGCTCAAAGCAGGACCAAGTCCCAGTTAAATCATCCTAGCCAGGGCTTTGTCAAGCCTGATCTTAAAAACCTCTAAGGAAGGAGATTCTACCACCTCCCTAGGTAACGCATTCCAGTGTTTCACCAACCTCTTAGTGAAAAAGTTTTTCCTAATATCCAATCTAAACCTCCCCCATTGCAACTTGAGACCATTACTCCTCGTTCTGTCATCTTCTACCATTGAGAACAGTCTAGAGCCATCCTCTTTGAAACCCCCTTTCAGGTAGTTGAAAGCAGCTATCAAATCCCCCCTCATTCTTCTCTTCTGCAGACTAAACAATCCCAGCTCCCTCAGCCTCTCCTCATAAGTCATGTGCTCTAGACCCCTAATCATTTTTGTTGCCCTTCGCTGTACTCTTTCCAATTTATCCACATCCTTCTTGTAGTGTGGGGCCCAAAACTGGACACAGTACTCCAGATGAGGCCTCACCAGTGTCGAATAGAGGGGAACGATCACGTCCCTCGATCTGCTCGCTATGCCCCTACTTATACATCCCAAAATGCCATTGGCCTTCTTGGCAACAAGGGCACACTGCTGACTCATATCCAGCTTCTCGTCCACTGTCACCCCTAGGTCCTTTTCTGCAGAACTGCTGCCGAGCCATTCGGTCCCTAGTCTGTAGCGGTGCATTGGATTCTTCCATCCTAAGTGCAGGACCCTGCACTTATCCTTATTGAACCTCATTAGATTTCTTTTGGCCCAATCTTCCAATTTGTCTAGGTCCTTCTGTATCCTATCCCTCCCCTCCAGCGTATCTACCACTCCTCCCAGTTTAGTATCATCCGCAAATTTGCTGAGAGTGCAATCCACACCATCCTCCAGATCATTTATGAAGATATTGAACAAAACGGGCCCCAGGACCGACCCCTGGGGCACTCCACTTGACACCGGCTGCCAACTAGACATGGAGCCATTGATCACTACCCGTTGAGCCCGACAATCTAGCCAGCTTTCTACCCACCTTATAGTGCATTCATCCAGCCCATACTTCCTTAACTTGCTGACAAGAATGCTGTGGGAGACCGTGTCAAAAGCTTTGCTAAAGTCAAGAAACAATACATCCACTGCTTTCCCTTCATCCACAGAACCAGTAATCTCATCATAAAAGGCGATTAGATTAGTCAGGCATGACCTTCCCTTGGTGAATCCATGCTGACTGTTCCTGATCACTTTCCTCTCCTCTAAGTGCTTCAGGATTGATTCTTTGAGGACCTGCTCCATGATTTTTCCAGGGACTGAGGTGAGGCTGACCGGCCTGTAGTTCCCAGGATCCTCCTTCTTCCCTTTTTTAAAGATGGGCACTACATTAGCCTTTTTCCAGTCATCCGGGACTTCCCCCGTTCGCCACGAGTTTTCAAAGATAATGGCCAAGGGCTCTGCAATCACAGCCGCCAATTCCCTCAGCACTCTCGGATGCAATTCGTCCGGCCCCAT
This sequence comes from Dermochelys coriacea, assembly GCF_009764565.3. Lineage (NCBI taxonomy): Eukaryota > Metazoa > Chordata > Testudines > Dermochelyidae > Dermochelys > Dermochelys coriacea. Next base: position 222,121,455 of record NC_050069.1, on the reverse strand, counting down.
GGACTTGTGCACGTCCAGCTTTTCTAAATAGTCCCTAACCACCTCTATCTCTACAGAGGGCTGGCCATCTCTTCCCCATTTTGTGATGCCCAGCACAGCAGTCTGGGAGCTGACCTTGTTAGTGAAAACAGAGGCAAAAAAAGCATTGAGTACATTAGCTTTTTCCACATCCTCTGTCACTAGCTTGCCTCCCTCATTCAGTAAGGGGCCCACACTTTCCTTGGCTTTCTTCTTGATATATAAAGATGATAAAGCCTGTGGCCAAACATTTAGATTAAGAGGATACTATTCAATTTGCATACTTTTTTGTAGGGTTACAATGACAAGCTTTGAAGGATATGCTTTTCTTGGACTTTCAAAATTCACTATGTTTTTGTGCTTTCACTAACCAGTAGGCTGGTTGGCTTCCATTATTGACAAAATGATAGGTAACTTCAGAGAGAGGATGGAAAAGTGAAATGAAAGAAATGAAGATCACAAGTAGGGCCTGAATGAGAAAACAGATACAAGGACATTGCACTCAGTGTTTTATTTCATTGTTTCTCATTACAACCATTTAGCATCTCTATACAGTAAACACCTTTTTTCTGGTAGAAACATTTTAGAACATCTATGCCCATCAGATAGGGAAGTAAAAAAGTAATGCTTTAAATGTGCTAAGTATATTTATGTCACAGTTCAGAATGTATTCACGCAATAAGCAAAGAGGTTCCACATACTTCCAGCTTCTTGCAACTTTCATCATGGTCTAGTTCTCTACTGAAGCCGCAGGGGAAGGTTTTATAATGATAACCCTCCTCATTTTCCCTACCCACAAGTTGACCTGGAAATGCTTAGAGAATTGTGCTTAATACAAGTCATTCCTATGACTTTTTTTTCCTCTCTTTTTTTTATCATCTATGTTTTTCCCTGCACCACACATACATAAAAGAGAGGGGATTTCCCCTTACACCAATTAAAAATAAAATCTCACATCTCCTTTCTTGCCCCTCAACAAGAAGTTAACCCCCTGCTGAGCTTTCCCCTAGGGTGTCCCTGAAGCCCCACAGGTGAGGCTGCTGCAGCCTTAATGAGAATGAATCAGCACTGATCTTCCAACAGATAAACACAAATCTTTTATTCCAGCCACCTGGTCCTGCACCTATCAGAGAAGAAAATACAGTTTATGCTATCTATAGCATGGTTTGGTTGGGTTTCCCTCTCTCTTCCAGGGTTTCCCTATAGTATTTTTGTCAACAAACACTCTTGGGACATTTCCGAATCTGCAAAGGCCTTATTTGTTCATGTATAGTAGCAAAGATGCCTTGTTATGTCTTCAAACCATTATGAGTGTGGGATTTTCTTCTCTTCTAATATGCTTATCTAATATGCCTGTCTTAGAGGCCGTGATTTTGTTTAGTATATATTCAGATCACTTGCATAAGTTTTCTCAGCCTTGTAGCAACTGCTTTCCTTGTGCTGCATGCTTCAAACATGGATGTTGCAGAATTGGATACAGATAATACAGAGATCATTATATATCAGTATGTGTTTAATTGTAATTAAGGCTGGATGTTTGGCTTGTCAAACGGGAAGTGTGTATACCTACTTTTGGTCAAAATTCAGATTTTTTTTTTAACCTGTGCAAAATCAGGAATCACAGAGCTTCAACAAAATATTTTTCTCTTACACATTCATGAAGAATTGTGCATTTGTTCATATCATTACCCCGTTAGCATACTTTAAAGCACAATTAGCAAGATGTATATAAAATCCTGTTAAGTCTAGTGGAAAGAAAGAGCAGAGGTACCACACTAACCAGAATTCCTTTCACAGTGATTCCCCGGTAGGGTATAAAATAGGGAACAATCTCCAGTTTCTACATCTTTATAGTCTTAATATTGCATAGGAGCCTTTTCCTGACCTATCTTCAGCTTCATTTCTGCCTCTGTAATGCAAATACAGTCCTGTTGCCTTAAAATACTATCTGTTTTTCAAGGTGGTTCTGTATTTGGGGGAGAATGTCATTGAATAACATTGAACTCCTGGTGTTGTGTTTTTTTTTTTTAAATACAGCCTTTCTGAAGGTTCCCGTGAAATTCTAGGGCTCCAGAACTGGAACCCAGCTGTTCCTCAACCCCTCTGCTGGTTCTACAACAGCTAAATGGGACTGTGGTGAATTTTTGAGAGATCATGACCTTAAAAAAATAAATAAATAAAGGCAGAAATCCCAGATCTCATGACCACCCAGTGCAGCCTGACAAACAGCCAGGCTTAATTAAAATAGTATGTATTTGGGTTCCACTGGTGTCCCTTCTGTAGCCATGCAGAAAAGAAAGAATAGGGAGTTCAAATATTTGTAAGCTGTTTTACATGTATAGCTTTTGATATGTAGTTTTTACTAAGTCCATTGCAGAGGAAACAGTTTTCCTGCAAACACACAACAGGGCATAGGATTGGTGTTGTCTGTAATGGGGATATTTGTATCAGGTGATTACACTGATACATTAGCTACATCTATGCAGTTTACCCCAGCTTGAAACCAAGAAAAGCCCATAGGACAGCAAGCCCTTTATTAAACTGGGTGCAATGCATCTATAATGGGGAGCTGCATGGGTGTAGCTACACCGGTATAAATATCCCCAGTTTAGGCCCTAGCTATTGAAAGCTCTGTTATTGAATTTATAAAAATTGGCTATTCCCCATTGAACTTTCTCCTCTGTCAGGTAACACATTTGTTTGGTGTGGAGGCTTCTTTTCTGTATGTCATTCACTTACTCTCATTTTCTAAGTCCCATATATTGTATTTGATTACTGGACAGGACTGTGCTAATTGTACTTACATGCTATTAATGGCATTATAGCCAACAAATGGATTTGTTTTGTTTTTTCATTATCCAACTCTTTTCCCTTAAGATGTTTTCTTTCTTGTGGACTTAGAGAAATATAATTGTCCTCTTTTTCTTGATGCAGTAACAGCAAACTGCACCAAGTTACAATATAACCATGCAAATTATTTCCATGTAGCTATGAGAGGAGGAAGGAGAGAGAAATAACAAATGGGAATAAGAAATAATCAGTGAGACTGCATGGCTCAGAAGCTTGGTCGTAGAATACAGAGCATTTTCGCCTCCCGATGTTCAGATACTATAATGAAGAACCCATCATAAATACCAAAAGATATAGGCCATCACTTTAACTGAGGCTTATACCAATACAAGTGACCAAAAGTAATTAGCATATGATTGTTGGTGACCAAAGTTAAATAAACTAGTGTCAGGCCAGGTCTTATTGGACAAGCATCCACATTGCAAATGTTACAGTAGGTGCTAGTAGGCAGTTTCAGCAGATAGGCCAATGATGTTGGCGTGAAGACTGAATTCATTTTTCATCTCTACAGGCGGTTCCCTCCAGGCCAGGGTTGAGACACATTTGTCGCCCTGAACTTTGGGAAAGCCTCGATCTGAAGAGTCTGTAGGTGGTCTAACTTTCATTGATTTCAATCAGAGTTAAGGCCCAGATCCACAAAGGAATTTAGGCAGTGTAATGCTGAGTCTTGCAATGCCTGACTCATAGGTGCCTACAAAAATCGGAGGAATACATTGCAATCCACAAAGCCTGATTTAGGCACCGAGGGTCCCTGTTTGATGCATGGGGAGAGAGAGAGAGGCATCTAAGAACATGACCCACAAAAGCCAGCATTCTAGGCAGGGAGCCACCTAAGTGAGCCAGTAGAAGATGTTGATGAGAAGGAGATACCCTATTCCCTGCCCCTCAAACTGAGATAGGCACCTAAGTCCAGGTTCCAGGGAAGCACCTATCTGGGCTTGCGATCCACCAGTGGGAGTTAGTCTCCTGCTGGTGGCTTAGGCACCTAAGTCACTTCTTGTGAGAATGGTGAGGCGCTTGCCTTACTTCACACAAAGCAGGGGTCGGGAGGTGCCCACCTTATAACTTGGGATGTGGGAGATGTAGGTTCAGTCCCCCACTCTGCCTGAGGGGAGAAAGGATTTGAACAGGAGGTCTCCCACAGCTCTCAGAGTACTCTAACCACTGAGCTAGGGGATATTCTAATATGGGGCTCCCTCACTCTCTCCTGTTAAAGCTGTTCCACTGTAGATAAATACTTAAAGTTAATAGAACTACAGGGCCTTGGATCTCCCACCAAACCCTCTCTCTCTCTGGCCCAGTGACTCCAAGTATTTATACCCAGTGAAACAGCTTCAACAGGAGAGACTGAGGGAGACCCACATCAGAACAGTCCACAGCTCAATGATTAGCATACCTCTCTTTAGAGGTAGGAGACCCCTGTTCAAATCCTTTCTTCCCCTCAGGCAGAGCAGGGGGCATTCAACCTGGGTCTCCCACATCCCACGTGAGTGCTCTAACTGGTGGGCTAAAAGTTATGCAGTAGGCAGCAGCAGCACCACCACCTGCCAGATTCTGAACTGTACCTGAGCCAGTAGATGTGGTCAGACTGGGTCAGACTCCAGAGGCAAAATAGGCACTTCTCTGCTTTTCTTCCACTGATTGTGGATCACTTTGGTGCTTAGGTGTCCAGATGCGTAGAGGGAGGCAGCAGTGCACATGCCCAGAAGCAGAAGAAATGTAGGCACCTCAGGAATTTTAACCTAACATTTAAGGACCAAGTGAGGTTAGGCACCTACAGGATTCGGAGGGAGTTTTGTGGAGCTTAGAACTGGGAGTTAGGTGCCTAAGTCTAAGGGAGCTAAGCACCTTTATGGATCTGGGGTTAGACGCCTAAATACCTTTGAGAATCTGGACTTTGGACTTTCCACTGTTAGGGACCATACTTCCAGAAACTGGAGGTTTTTAAGAACAGGTTAGACAAATACCTGTCACAAATGGTCTAGTTATTACTTAGTCCTGCCTTGAGTGCAGGGGACTGGACTAGATGACCTCTTGAAGTCCTGCACTTCTATGATTCTATAACTCTGGGATAGATCTGCCCACAGCATCACTGATTTTTATTCCATTGTGTTTTGTAAATAGCAGTAGGATACCCTGAGCACTTTGGCAGGGGGACACCTAACAAATATAGTGGTTACTCTGTCTCCCTGAGACTCTTCATGAGCTTAGGTTGACTTTAAAACATTTGCTACAAAAATTAATCAAACACCCAAAATCAATATGTGAGTGCAACCATAAGTTAATAGACTAGATGATGCAGGAATCTCTGGGTGACATTCAATGGCCTGTGTTATGCAAGAGGTTAGACTAGATGATCAAAATGGTCCCTTCTGACCACAAACTCTATGTATACAAAGAGAATTAAAACAAGAAATAACGCTACATCCACAGAATTGCTACTCCCCACCACTATCGCCTTCTCTCAATCTAAAAACCAGATGAAAATTTGTTCTGAAGGAAAACACAAACAACCCTCCTCCTCCTTTGGTCCTATCCTATTAGCACTGATTTCTATGGGAGCAGGAGGGAGTTCCCTCCTGTGCATTATCCATTTGAAGGTAAAGATTCTTTCAAATTTGATCAAGAAAAAAATTCTTAATTTAATTTAAGGTTTGTTTTATTGCCACTAAAAGTTTATCTAGCATTCAAACTCCTACTCTTGAGATAAGCAAGATATTTTGCTTAAAGAGTCATGAGACTCCTGAAATAGAGAGAATAAATTACTTTTAAATATGTCAAATGTGCTTTACAATTACTAAGTAATAAGAGTTCTGAAGAGAACAAGACTTTTAGAGCTTAACTACATATATATTTAAGTATTTTTAATTTAAAAAAACCCATTGTTTTCTCTTTGAGAATCAGTTCACGCTTTGGATTTAGAAAAGAATGTAACACTGAGATAATCTATCTTTTCCCATCATCATCCTTTCATTCTTCTTCTTTTCCCCCCCAAGACATAAGGTGACATACCCAAGTGCTTGTCCTTCATCAGATTCTTCAGTGAGCAACAGAGCAGAAAGCCGTAATATCTATTCATTTGTAATCTGTCATTCTTAAAGTATTAAGGACAATTGACTTCACATGTCTCAGGTAATTAGAATAGTCATCCATTACTCCAGATTTTAAAGTAAGTGTCTCACACTCTTAATCAGTACATTTAGTGCTGTCTTTGAACATATCTGTGTACCTTGTCAAACGTGTATTAGACTTTTAAAAATTCTGCATAGCGAATTGTACATATAAATTATCAAAACATTTTTCTGAACTTTTTGTGTTCTAAGTGAAAAATAAATGAAACATCAGTCACCATATAATATTTCCATATTCAAAGGAATGAATCCCTTTTGAACATGGAAGACACAGGTAAAACATATGAATAATTATAAAAGCCAGGCATTTCTTTTAGCACAAATGCTTTAGTACATGAGTTTCTTGGGTAATTATATTTCCACAGCAAGCAATATTAACCAAGACAGAAAAATAACCAAACAGCAACCATTTTGACCATTCTACAAAATTTAAGGATGAGTGGGATTCATAAAGGTACTTCACTGCCTAACTCCCATTGAAATCAATGAATATGGAAAAGTAATGAGCCTTCTCAACTTCCATTGACCTTAGTAGGAAGAAAGGACACTCAGTACCCTGTAGAAATGGATCCTTCATATTTATTTGAACAGTAAAACAGGCTTATGTGTTTCAGTGCAATATAGGTGGATAAAATACTATGGACTTCGTTTAAATTTCTATGCAGAAAAGTGCATAGAAAAAATTGATTTTCTTTAGTGTATTCTCAGAGCACCAAAATTCAGATTGTATACTGCTCTTCCTGTTCCACAGATCTGTGTATTTGGGTCTAGCTATGGTTAGGGCTTTCAGAATTCATATCTATGACTAGATAGGTTTATTCATACTAGTTGTTTTTTTGTGTATCTATTGTGTACCTCTTTCTAGCTGTCTAACCCAGGATGCACTTCCTACTCATTACAATTGCAGACCTAACAGACTAAAAACCACCTCACTCGGTTGTTGTTAACGTTATGGGCCTGATCCTACCACCCTTACTTTTTAAGCCTTTATGCTGCCTTTATGCTGCCTGAAATGAGTCTCAAGCCAAGTCTACATATTGGACAGAAAAAGTCAGATATGCAAAAAAGTATCTTGCTACCATGGGAGTTGGGGAGACATTTTAGGCAGGGAGAGATGTGCATTTTCCCTTCATGAAATGCTTTTTGCACCAATTATAAATCCAAGATTGGGAGCCAGGAGAAAGGAGATAGCATATGTGCCCAACGTTTTGTCTAACATTTACATTTTTGTAGAGAGAACTGGTGGTTTTAGTTGTTAAAGTGGGGATCTGATATTTTTTTGAGACGTTTGTAATGAACAATTACCAAATGCTAGAGTGAAGCATGTAACAATAAAACAAAAACACAAGAAAAATTATATCAAACACAAAATCCTGGGGTGTAGGGCTAGTTAGTATATGCCGACAAGTTTGCTTCTATCCTGTGAATAGTGAATGGCCCTGAAGAAGAGCTCTGTGTAAGATCGAAAGCTTGACTCTGTCACCAAGAGAATTTGGTACAAAAAGATACAAACTCACCCACTTTGTCTCTCTAACATGCAGGTATCCTTCCTTTCAAAAGATGTTTGTACCTAAATATCCCAGTCCAGGAGTGTAATTTGATTAAATCGGGGAATTTATCCCATTACAATTTTGGGCTGTGCATGTGCACATCCAAGAAACAATCCCTAGTGTTCAGGTCAAAGGTTTTTCATGCCTTAGCTGTGATGACAGCTGGGGAAAAATGCAGCTCAGGAGTCCATTCCTCAAAGTGATCCTGAGTCAAAAGATCACTGATTATTTTCTTTTCCTAATGGGTGAGCTCTCCCTTTTACCTAACTTCTCCTTTGCCTTAAGAAACAAATTGGCATTTCACGTATACAATGCTTTCCCTTTTTTGTAAAAAAATATGCAAGATTTAACCTTTAGGTAGGCAAATATCAATTTAAAGCAAGGGGAAAAAAGTATAGTTGCCTCCCACTAAACCATTTTAGCCCCTCTTTAAAGAATTGGTTCCCCGGTTACTGAATCATTTTAAGTATATTATTTAACCTTCACTTTCTCTATTTTGCTTTTACAATAGAATATATTGATTACTGAAGACCACTGCTGTATTTAAAAATTTAGGGCCCAATCCTTCAAACTCTCTCAAGTGAGCAGTCCCAGTGAAGCAAGGTGGATTGATTTAGAGCAAAGTGATTTAAGTCACTGATTTTAATCATGATTTAAAATCAGCACACAGGAAATCTTGATTTAAGTCACCAATTTTAATTTTCTGTTGCAGTTGTACTTTAGTTATTTTCTTAGAGAAACATTGATGTTCATTGGTAGGTAACCATTAAAACATGTTGACTTGCAACTAAACATAAATTAGCTTTTACTCTAATTTGATACTTCTTTTAGCTAAACGGGAGAATACGTTATGTCTATACACATCTGGTTAAGCAGTTAACTAGGGTAACATACATTTTTTCAGATTCTTAATTTTTACATATTTATTGTTAGAAAATGATGAATGACATTCATTTTGTAGATTTTTTTTTACTCATGATTTGTGTCAAACTGCATTTGAATGGAAATTGGAATGGAATTAAAATGCACAAAAATAGTATTTTAAAATTACATAAGAAAACAGTAACTTATATCAGAACACGTTTTGCGTTTAAAACTAAATGATCTTAATAAAATATTATCTGTAGTTAGTAAATTGAATTGATTGTTTCTGGTCACCATAGCCTTCAAGATTTTAGAACTAGTAGATCTCATCCTCTCTCACCTCTTTTTGACATTCATAGACTGGAAGACAAAAGATGAGTTTTCTTGCTTTTTCAACTCCCAGTCGGTTTCTCAACTTTGAATGAACTAATCATTGAACTGAACTAGTGGAATAAACTGAAATAAAGAAAATATTCCTTCTGTACCTATAGAAGAGGCTACTGCTGTCAAAGTTAGTTTTGCTCTTCAATAAACTCTGGTTCCAGCTGCACAGCCAGTAACTTTCAGTTGATTTGACTTTCTTTAAAATTTCAACAGCAAACATGTATTGCTTGAATACTTTAATTTAAATTATTTTAACAGATTATAGTAAATGTGGGCCTTAACAGAGACTGCCACTTTCAAAATTAATTTTAAAGATTTTTTAAAAAAAGAAAAATATTTAATTTAAATTAAACAAAACTGATTTTTTTAAACCATCAGTTTGTATCTATCCTGCACTAAAGCCATTGGCCCTATATATCTTCATTAGTTTTATTGGAAGATGTCTAAGCCCCCTCTATTGTTTTGAAAAGCTCAGCATATACATACACAAATGTGTTTGTGGCTATATTTGCCACTGGTTTCTTTTCAACTGAAAGCAACTTCACCCTGAGACACAGCTTCAAAAATCTTCCTACAAAAGAGACTAATTGACTTGAGCTCTTGTAGTTTATGATGTCACCAAAACCCCTTGATAGAATTATAGCCTTGTATTACATGGATGTTAATTTATTATTTTTTCTACCTATTGACTTAAACTTGGTGTGACATCTATCTCCACTTCTATCTCCTTTGGAGATGCTTGATAACCCAGTCATGATGATAAATGTGGTATCATGATTGAAGCCATCACGATTGGATGAAAAACAACTTTTTCTTAAAATTGTATATGTCAATGGCCTCTTTAGGAGAAAAGAAAAACCCCTACAAAACACCACCACCACTTTTTTAGAGATTTGTTACAAGAGAAAATCTTTGCCATTATTTATACGTAGATTTTTATTGAAGGACTGTCTTAAAACCCTGTTGAGTGTAGGAATGTGACAGAGGAAGCTCAACTGTTCATCACACAATTGTCTAACTCAGCAGTTCTCAAACTTCATTGCATCGTGACCCCCATTAGACAATAAAAATTATTACATGATGCCAGGAGGAGGGGCTGAAGCCTGAGCCAGGCTGAGCCCCTGAGGGAAGGGGGGGAAATCCAAAGCTCAAGGGCTTCAGTCCCAGGCAGGAGCCTGTAATCTAAGTCCCAACACCCAGGACTAAAGCCCTCAGGCTTTGGCCCCGGGCGGTGGTGCTTGGGCTCCAGCTTCGGCCCCAGGCTCCAGCAAATCTAAGTCAGACCCGGCAACCCCATTAACACAGGGTCGTGATTCACTTTGGGGTCCTGACCCACAGTTTGAGAACCGCTGGTCTAACTTGTTTACTTACTTGCAGTTCCACCTTTAAAAAAAGAGCCATAAAATGTGTTTTGGATTTTTTTTGTTGCATTATAAAAATGTCACTTTTTACAATTAAGATTGTAGATTCTCTTAGATATCACTACAATAATGAAATACGTGTTCTATTTGGTCGCCAAACTGAAAAATCTGGGGAAAAAATTGTTTTGGGTCAACCCAAAATGAAACTTTTCTTGTTTTTTCTCACAAAAACTTTAAAAAAAAAAAAGTTGAAAAAGACATTCAGTTTTATCCCAAAGTAATGTTTTCCCCATTATGTTTAGTTTGGGAATGTTATAATACTTTTGTTAAAGTAAAATAATTTAAAGATATTTTGATGTTTTTCCAACGTTTTTTTCCTGGCCAAATTTGACCCAAATTTTCAAATAGTTTTGGTCTACCTGAAACTGCATTTTTTTTCCGCAGGAAATAATCAGTCAAAGTTTCATCCAGCTCTATTTACCACTGTTTTATTTCAGTTTTGCATCATTAGAACTCAATTGACTTCAGTGAAATTAATCAGTGTAAAACTGGGGTAACACACTGGTGATTCAGAGTCCTAGAATCTTAACCCCACCAAATTATAAGACGTTTGTATGTATAAGAATTGACGAAGGAGGGGAGTTGAATTTTAATCCTCAAACCTTCTTTTTTGGGTTTGGTTCCATGTACATTCAAACCCGAAGGGAACAATTTTTCAGTTCTGGTTTGGATATGGCTCAAGCTCTCATGAATACAGCCATGTTTGCAAGATTTCAGTCCAAGATGACAGAAGGCTCATGAGAACAACTCCTTCCTTCCCCCGGCAGAAGGCAATCAAAAACAGTGTCATATGTCAACCCTAAAATTGGGGCACCCTCCAGCAGCAGACCATAGCATGACTAGTGTGCCTGTCTCAGTTTCCTCTTTCTTCCAGAGTCCCCAAAAACTCCATGCAAGCTTTCCAAGTATAAATAGCCCTATGCAGGGTTAATTTATTACAAAAAGTCCTACAGACAGAATGGAGATTTCTCCAGCACCGTCCAAACAGCAATCGTTCAAGTCCCAACAGTCCATCAACAGACCAAGTATCGTTCCAGTATCTCTTACCAGTATCTCTTACTCCAACCTCTCAAGCTGGGGTGCTTCCTTCCCTGTTTCCTTCCAAGGCATGATTTCAGCTCTTGCCTGAAAACATCAGTGGTCTCCCCCTTCCATTATTCCCCACCCTTCAGCACTCTCTGTTCTCCAGCATGAGCAAGCAAGCAAGCAAGCATCTCCCTCTGCTGCTTCACCCCTCTCTGACCATGGCTTTCTGGCCTGGGGAAGTTTATAAATGCCGCTCCCTCTTGACTGCCATCTACTTTCACCAGACTGATCTGGATCCACTGCTTAATTGGGATGATCTCACCACTCCCTCCTTCATGACCATCCCTCCCTGAAGGGCAGTCCCCCAGCCAGAGTATTTATAACTCCCAGGAACGGCCCCGCTCTCCTCATTACACCAAACTGGGGTGCACCTGGACTGGAACAGGAGCCCTGGGCCCGATTTCATCTAAGGGGCCAGCTACCCTGTCACAAACAGCTTGCAAGATGTCAACAGCATCAGATCTGAAGCTAAACCCTAGGCCAATCCTGATTCATAATCAGATTCGGACACAACATCCCTGGCCATTCAGTATATGTTATGTGTAATGCAACAGTTTTTACATAAAAATGTAAGTTAGCATTGCCACTTATCCTCTGCAGGGACTATCCCATCTATAATGTTTGGAAAGCATTAGCACACTGTAGGTGTTACCATAAACAAATAATAAATAAGGCAATAGACAAATAATAAATAAATAAATTTAGTATGAACATTTGTATCTTTATCCTGTCTGTCTCTTGACATGATTAGGATAAATAAAAGTATACAGGACACTAACTATATGGTTTGCATGGGGAAATGTGGCAAGTATAAATATATGCCCTGATGCTAAATAATAATCAGCATATAATACAAATAACACCTCAGGAAAAGCATAAGCTTGTAAAGCAGTGCATAATTTTGCCACTGATCTTTTAACTCTTCACAAAGTTTTGAATGGTTTTCCTAAAAAAGAAACTACATGCAAATGCATACTGACATGTGGATCAGTTTAAGGGAAGAGGGTCTATTTATGCATGAAATCCAAACACATTTCTTGAAAAAAAGCCCTACTCTTCCTTTCACCTCAAAAAGAATACATGTGCAATGACTGAAAGGAATTCTGTGTTCCACCTTTATTACTGACAGTAAGTGATTTCCCACTAACAATTAGCATGAATTACAGAATCATAGTCATAAAAGTTTGAGATGGAAAAGACCAGTTAGTTCATCTAGCCCATCCGTTGGCAAATGTAGGAATCTCCCACCCAATGAATGAATGGACAGTAGAAGCAGCACAGAGATGGCATATCCTTCAGTGCTACTTTCACACAGGATGATTGGCATCATGAAAAGATGTTCCAACAATGCCATATCCAGTCTTCACACCAAAAAAATAAAATAAAAATAAGAATAATAAAAGTAATAAGACCGACGGGCACCAATAGTTCACTTTTCTGTTACAAAAATGAGCTTCTAGAGACATAGTTGTGAGCTCCATTGGTATAGAAATAAAATAGCAGTGTTGCTACCAGCTTTCAAAGGTGGGGGACCTCGTAGGCCTCACTTTCATTCCACACAAAAGAGCTTAAATATGTGAGGAAGGGCACAAAAGTTCATGTACTTAACAGCAGCACAAAAAAGGAAGGTCCAGATCTCAGAGAAGCGGACTGAACAAACTACAGGTCAGGTTCTATTGTTGGCTGACAAGTTATGGTGGGAGGGAAGGAGCCCGGCTATGCCCAAACTCCTGGAACTGGTTCATGCCAACCGCTCAAGGATACCTTAGAACCAGTCTTGGGGCTGCTGCAAACTAGCGGGGTAACAGCCTCCCCTTGTACCCCAAGGGGCAAAGCCCCATGCACTGGGTTGGCCAGAATGAAGTTTCATAGAGCTGGCGATACTTTCTCAATTTCAGTCAAGGATTTTCCCACACAGAGGAAATCCTTTGCTGCCTATTTAGAGCTGTTTTAAGGCCAAAGCACAATGGAATCTTGGAATGGGTCAGGACTGGCCCTAGATATCCATGGGATTGAACCTCTGTGGGAATGTATGATCTGGTTTGACACTGAAGAACACCATACTCCCTTCCACATACCACAGATTTCCACCCAGAAATCTGATTGGCTGTGAATGCTTCTGAAAGTGTGTGAATTATATAGTATATATAACATGAGATGAAAGAAGCACCTCTGTAAACCTGTCAGCTGAGGCTGACTGAAGGGAAAATAGGTATGTTGCACTGCTTGTACGCATGCACATACAATCTATTTATTTATCTGAATTTGTTTCCATTTACACCTGTGTAAAACTCCAAGCACAGTCAATACATTTGAAAACACAAGGCCAGATCCTGAGCTCATGTAAATTGGTCTAGCTCCATTAAAGCCAATAAACATATGTTAATTTGCACCATATGCATTTGGACCAAAATCATTTCCCCAAACTCTTAAAACAGGCTTCCTAAATAAATCTGTCAATCCTTTCAAAACCCAAAAGGATTCAAGGTTAGGCATTTTGCTGGTCAGAATGGGAGACACCCACAGAAATAGTGCTTTTAGGGTGCAATTCAGATCCTAATGAAGTCAATGGGAACCTTTCCATTGACTTCAATGGGCTGTCAAGCAGGCTTAATGATCAGAACAAACTCCTTTGAACTGGAGATTAGCAAAGTGAGAGTAAAGTACAGTAAATGTAGGGCTGGGTCCCCTTTTGGGATTAAGTGATAGTACAAGGAATTTTATTGTGTTGTGATGTGCTTCTGAGAGCTTCCTGAATTTTCCTATGGAGAATTTGGAGTTAGAAAAGACGTTGACATGTGAAGTATATGGGGGAATGAAACATTATCATCAAAAGAGGTAAAAATCTACTGTAGGTCCTGATTAAGTGCCTATGACTGAATGGCACTTGTACATGTGAGAGTCAGTAAATGTAAAATGCCTGGAACCAGTGTGAAAATTGGCTTATAGTGTTCTATTGGGGGGAATTTTTTAAAAGGGCATTGTCACCTTGGAACTGGTTAGTTTTAACAAAATGAACTAAAATAATTTTGATAAAATTGACCTGCCCCCAAGCCCTTGACAAATTCTTTTTTAAAAATTGGATCAGGTGTCCCTGATTTTTTATGATTTTTCTCTAACCTCTTTCAATTACAGCAGTTTTTGGTATTCCTTGTAACAACAGGAAGTACAACATTTTCAGCTAGAAATCTGATCTTTAAGTAGATAGCGTACATGTAAAAATAGAGTGCTCTAGTCCTTACTCAAAACCAGCGCTGGGTGTTCTTGACTGCAAGTCACCACAGAAGTTTGCTGAACAATTCTAAGCTTCATGCAGCAGAGCATTTCTGTCCCAGTGGACCAATGAACTTCCCCATGGCTAGAGATATTTTTAATTCTGCTCTGGACTTTCTCCAGGAAATTGGTAATAATTACTAATTGTATTTTTGTAAGCTAAATGAAAGGATGCATTCTTTCTTAAAATTCTCCCTTAGCTTTTGCAATTAATTATGTTGTTCTTTTGTGTGATTAAGTGAAGCTGTAATACAAAAGCAAGAATTAATCAAGATGAACTGGCTATGTAGCATGCAAGGAGTTCTTACGTGTAAGAGATTTTTCTCTAGTTATGTTGTCATTTTACCTTATTATAGCTGATATTGCTGGTGAACTTTAATAAAAAGAAGATGTTTTAGGGAAGAATTTGCATTTGAAATTCTCAGAGAATTTATGTATTCTTGTTGTGCAGACTAAAGGCCAATTCCTCAGTTGCCGTAAATTGCCAGAGCTCCATTGACTTAAGTGGCACTGCACTGATTTCCACCAGCTGAGAATCTGGCCCTATATTGTTAACAGGTACTAATGCAGATTTCTTATGCGCATACTTTAAAAGAATGTTGATCAAAATAATTAAATGACTGCCATTTTTCTCTCTGGCTCACCTTAAACAATACATTAAAATTGTCTTCTTGCAACAGACCCACATGTGACATTTCAAGCAGAAAGGAGTTGGTTTCGAGTGGTTTACAATTGGTCTTAACATTAAAACTGTCTTACAACCTATGGGCCAATTCTGCCTCTGCAACTATGGAAGGTTCTTTGGCAGTGGAATTTGAGCATTTTCACTGTGCAGCCCTAAGCATTCAAAAAATCAGGACTCAGCTTCCCTCACCCCCCAAATCATGAGATTAGTTTAAGGATCATGAGATTAATAGTAACAGATTTTTTAGATAAAGGAAATGCAGTGGATCTAATTTACCTAGATTTCAGTAAGGCATTTGATACTGTGCCACATGGGGAATTATTAGTTAAATTGGAGAAGATGGGGATCAATATGAACATCAAAAGGTGGATAAGGAATTGGTTAAAGGGGAGACTGCAACGGGTCCTACTGAAAGGCGGGAGGTTACCAGTGGAGTTCCTCAGGGATCGGTTTTCGGACCAATCTTATTTAATCTTTTTATTACTGACCTTGGCACAAAAAGTGGGAGTGTGCTAATAAAGTTTGCAGATGATACAAAGCTGGGAGGTATTGCCAATTCAGAGAAGGATCGGGATATTATACAGGAGGATCAGGATGACCTTGTAAACTGGAGTAATAGTAATAGGATGAAATTTAATAGTGAGAAGTGTAAGGTTATGCATTTAGGGATTAATAACAAGAATTTAAGTTATAAGTTGGAGATGTGTCAATTAGAAGTAACGGAAGAGGAGAAGGACCTTGGAGTATTGGTTGATCATAGGATGACTATGAGCTGCCAATGTGATATGGCTGTGAAAAAAGCTAATGCGGTTTTGGGATGCATCAGGAGAGGCATTTCCAGTAGGGATAAGGAGGTTTTAGTACCGTTATACAAGGCACTGGTGAGACCTCACCTAGAATACTGTGTGCAGTTCTGGTCTCCTATGTTTAAGAAGGATGAATTCAAACTGGAGCAGGTACAGAGAAGGGCTACTAGGATGATCCGAGGAATGGAAAACTTGTCTTATGAAAGGAGACTTAAGGAGCTTGGCTTGTTTAGTCTAACTAAAAGAAGGTTGAGGGGAGATATGATTGCTCTCTATAAATATATCAGAGGGATAAATACAGGAGAGGGAGAGGAATTATTTAAGCTCAGCACCAATGTGGACACAAGAACAAATGGGTATAAACTGGCCACCAGGAAGTTTAGACTTGAAATTAGACGAAGGTTTCTAACCATTAGAGGAGTGAAGTTTTGGAATAACCTTCCAAGGGAAGCAGGGGGGGCAAAAGATCTATCTGGTTTTAAGATTCTACTCGATAAGTTTATGGAGGAGATGATATGATGGGATAATGTGATTTTGGTAATTAATTGATCTTTGAATATTCATGGTAAATAGGACTAATCCCCTGAGATGGGATATTAGATGGATGGGATCTGAGTTACCCAGGAAAGAATTTTCTGTAGTATCTGGCTGGTGAATCTTGCCCATATGCTCAGGGTTTAGCTGATCGCCATATTTGCGGTCGGGAAGGAATTTTCCTCCAGGGCAGATTGGAAGTGGTCCTGGAGGTTTTTTGCCTTCCTCTGTAGCATGGGGCACGGGTCACTTGAGGGAGGCTTCTCTGCTCCTTGAAGTCTTTAAACCACGATTTGAGGACTTCAATAGCTCAGACATAGGTGAGGTTTTTCGTAGGAGTGGGTGGGTGAGATTCTGTGCCCTGCGCTGTGCAGGAGGTCGGACTAGATGGTCAGAATGGTCCCTTCTGACCTTAGTATCTATGAATCTATGAATAATAAAAAACATTGGGGGTTCTTTTTCATTAAATTCTGGTGTCTCAGCCTTTAGGGTGCACTTGGAGCATATTTCCTAGCTTTTCTCTGCAACCATGAAGACAAAAAAAAAAGAGCTGAGATCCTCATCACTCCAGTGACTGGGGGTTTAAGAGGGAGATCAAATATTGCCAGATTTGTGATGAAACAGTTAAAGTTGGCAGTGCCATGGCTGCTTAGGAGGTGCAGGAGTGCAGCTGTTTCCCATGTGCCAGCATGGTGACATGAGTGAAACCAGGCAAAGGTAGATGATCTGCTTCTATGGAGACCCTCTCCTCCTCTGCTAATACAGAAGGAAAGTAGTAAGGCTCTGGGCACTCCACATTGTAGTGCTGCAATGTAGATGCTTGCTACAGAGAGGGAAGGGGTTTTTCCGTCGTTGTGGTAAATCTACCCCTCAAGAAATGGTAACTAGGACAAAGGAAGAATTATTCCATAGATCTATCATTGTCTACACTAATGCTTAGGCCAGCCTAAGTTTTAGGTGTACAGCAGGCCTTAGAGAGGAGAACTCCTTTTCATGGAGCTAAACACCATAGTTGAGCTAAGTATTGGGCTGAGGATTTAGAATCACATAGGCCCCTATTCAGCACAGGCCTTAAGCACATGCTTGTCCTTAACTGGGGAATCATCACTGCAACATCATAATTAAATAGTAAGCAACAGACAGTGGTAGTTATGTCTGTATATATGTCAATAGTTAATAGATAATGTGCCAGTAGATGGGGCTTAAGAATGTGAACCATTGCTCATTGTAGTAACAGTAAAAGTTGTTGGGCCCTGCAAATGGCTTCTTCTGTGCAGCTCTTTACATGCAACTCTTACTAAAAGGAAGACGGAAGAGATAGCAAAAGAATAAATAAATAGAATGAACATATTCAGCTGAACACCTACTAAGCAAGTCCTGAATAGCAGCTTAAAATATTCTGACACAAAGGCTCTGATGTGGCAAAGCATTTAAGCACGTCTAATTTCAAGCATGTGAGTAATCCCCCTGGAGCTAAGGGAGCTACTTGCGTGCTTAAAAGAAGGCACATGCTTAAGTACCATGCTGAATCAGGTCCTTCACGTGAATAATCAGCCACAAACAGACCTATTTTATGATTTTTCAGTGGAGGATGGGCTGTCTGTATTCTGTATATTAAATCCTTCCTGCTGCTAAGGTTAAAGAAATGGGTTCTCTTGTAACACATATTTTCGTTTGAGTACCGTACCTTCCAAGTGCCATAAAGCACCAAAGCAGTTTACCTTGGCCTCACACCTAGTTACAGTAGTGCTAACTTTAAAATTGCTGCAGAAACCCACATCTGGAGCCAATTGAGTGAATTTTAACCAGCTTTGGTGGTAATATGCAAGTAATATTTCATCCTAGTGTGTATTTCAATCATTTTATGAAAAAGATGCCTCATTCCAAGACTCCTAGACATATTTCTTTGCTGTCTCATATATCAAGAGTATCAGACTAAGCAGACTGCTTAAAACTGAATATATCCAAGACACACTCTTATCCTAAACAACCAAGAATATTTTTGCCAACACTTCCATTTCCTAAAACTGAGGGGCATGGAGGAGGGGAACCAAAACCACACGTAAGCCAGATTTTGCTCCCATTGAAGTCAATAGCAAAATTCTCTGTGGAGACAGGATTGAATTTTGTGTGGGGGAAGTAACCAACAACAATAATGTGGAGATAGCCTGAGATTCAGATTAGGTTTAGTCTAGAGTTTGGGTTCAAGAGCTGGATTCGGGTTCCAATTTGACTGTGCCAAAATCTCTCAAACTACATCCAGCATCAGAAAATAGGCCTCATTCCTTTCTGAATTTGGCTTGGAACCAAAACCAGAGGGGTGGGCTTAGATCCAGGAATTTGGATTTGAAACACCCGCAGGCCCCCACCATCAACGATTTGCGATTTCAGTTTTATACCATCTCAAATAAGGCTAGTCTGATGTGAAAAGGAAAGTACTTTCATTCATAGAATGTGGTGAGTGTAAACAGTTAACAATCATTAATTTTCATCTAAATGAACCTGTATGTATTCTCTATCCTAGAATGTCTGCACACAGTATAACCAGCTTTTTGGAAGATTATCTGAACAAGACACCAAATTGTTTCTTTCTTTATCATAAGGGGCTGCCACAGACATCACACCAGTTTTATTTGCTTCGAGCAGAGTCACAAAAGGCTATTATAGGCAATGTAGGGGGGCTGTCATGCTGGACAGATTGAGAATTGAAAGCCAGATGCATCTTCCTATTGGCTTTACTGACATTTGCCTCCTCCGCCCCTGCTTTGACATGAATTTCACACAGGTGCAGACACAGGCCAACCATAAGGGAGCAATTTTCTGATTCATTCATGTCAGACCCTGAGGGACAGTTGGAACAAGATGTACAAAGGTAACATTGCATTGTTAAAAAATTAACTTTGCTTCTCTTTTTGCTGAAGCAATAACACTGAGCTGCTTAGTTACACGGAGCAGGAGTTTAACTGTAAACAAGGCATTTCTCTCCTCAGCTCCATTTGAGAAATAGTTTAAAATATGCCTCTTCTACCATGTCTTTCCCTGGCCCTTTCTGATCCTCTTTGTTGTTACAGTGGGACATGGAGAGGGAGGGGGACAGAGAGATGGCTGTGTTAGCATGATGATTGCTGGGCGAGAGGCATACTCCCCACTGAATGCTACATTTGTTCTGAGATGAGATGGACAAGTTGGATCTCTATTTGTTTGATTAATACAACTTCTGGCTTCAGGGGTTCAGAATCTAGAGACTGCCAGCTGAACTGTGCAGATATTTAACTCGGTTGGAAGTGGAAAAGGGGTTAATTATCATGGTATATTATTACATCACTGGTGGAAATTCTGTTTTTGCCTTCAGGATCCACTTTGCTGTGTCTGCTCAAAGCTGTTAAATATGACAAGGTCAATAACCCTGTTTTTGTAATAATGAAGGCTAACAAATTTGGGGTTTACATGCATTGTCATTGCTTAACAAGGTCATCCATGTAACTAAAAGCACTGCATGTGTCTAGTATAATGGTTCTCAATCTGTTCACCATTGTGGGCTTCATATGCAGCTTTCTTCATATGCAGTTGTATGGCCCACATCCACACAATGTATATACTACCTGAGGATGTCACATGGGCCGCAGTTATGTGCTGATTGGACCGCAAGTGGCCTGCAGGCAGTGGGTTGAGAACCGCCATGCCATGCAGACCTCAGAGCAAGTAATATCCTATATTACACTGTATTATATTGTAATCTCTTTACAAAAACACAGTAAAACATATATTCCCTGCCCTAAAGAGTTTACATTCTATGACAAATGAGACCCAGAACAACAGTTTAGGAAAGGGAAAATGTGGAGAGATTATTGGGGAAGAGGGGGCAGGAGAAGGTAAGAAGCGGAGCCAGAGATACAAACAAAACAGACTAACATAACTTTGGACAAACTTCAGTGGCAAATTATTTCGTGCTGCTATTGTGGCTGTTTCTAAAGATTTTCCTCTCTATCTCTAGGGAGTGGGAAAAATGATGTCCTTTACAACCCCATTAACTGAAATAGCACAAACTTTAGTTGGCCACTAATTACTAGCTCTTCATTAAAGTGAAAAAATATGAGTTGTGAACAGTACTTGGTCTTATCCAGTGTCATTTTAAGAGTCATTTTTGTTTTTGTTTTTTGAGAAATAGCCAAATACATGTTTAATAGAAACAATAATATTTTACAGCCGCAATCTTGGTGCTACAGTGCATGTTTACTTTGCATATCTAAGTGGTTAAAGTACCTTAGCTAATAGTTCTTATATTAATAATTAATATTTACTAATAATGATAATAATTAATTAATAGTTAATATTTCTTATCTTTTAAGAAAACCCCTTACTATTTACCTACATTGCTGATGTGCTGAGCACCTCCACTCACACTGTGATCCATGAGAGCTGTGCACAGCACTTCTGAAAATCGGGCTATTAATGGAGCTTTGTCGTCCAGCTAAAGTTTTGTAAGAATAACACCATTACCATTAAAGCAAACCACCATTATCAACATGGTTGCTCAAGTCTCTTGAACATGTAAGAATAGTCTTTGTGTTTCCCTACTACAGGAACTCTTCAAGGGAATATTTAAATGCTGAGGCAACCATTAGTAAGCAATGCACTTGTTTGGTTAAGACTTCAGCCTTGACCTCCATCTTTAAACCCTTGTCCTTTATTAATCACGTGTTTCCTGAATCAAAGAGAATATTTTTGGAGCAGGAAAATTGTTCTGGGACTGAAGGAGTGTTTTATATGCCAAACAGACATGCCCAGATGACAAATAGCCCTTGCATGATAGCCAAGGTTCATCCAGCTGCTCGGCCCCATATTATGTGATTGATGGTGTTGATGTTCTAAATAGGCTTAAGATATGCCAAGTATAAGAGCCATAACAAAGTCCTTCAGATTTATACTGTAGATAGGCAAGAAGGCATGTTCCCAGCATATGGCAGTTCTAAGAATGGTGTTGAGATTACAAGTAACCTTGCATGGTTTGTCTGGTTTCTTTCAAAGTTAGACAAAAACTATTTTCTGTTCAGGAATGAATAGGGTCACATAAGGTCTGTCTGAAGCTTCCGATTACCACAGATTCTGAGTAACTGGACACCCTTTGGAGCTATAACAACATTTGATTTCTTAGTAGAGATCAATAAACTGTTTTTCTGCCTGGGTTCAGAGAAAAAAAAAGTAGGACATGGTTGAAAGTCTGCTTTTTTCCCCTTAAAGAAAGAGGATCATAGCTGAGGAGTTTTATCTTGATAACATGATGGTACAAATTCTTTTTTACTAATTCAAAGAACTGTTCATTTAGTATATCCCAAGAGCGCATGTAGTCACAGCACTGAGGTGCCATTTCTGTTGGTTATTGCTTTCCCCCAGACAAGCTGCTTTTATTTTTTCTTCACTTTAGCATAACTCTGGTGCTTTTGAATGTGAGGAGCTGACTGCGCTGGCTGATGGAAATGGAAACATGGTGTGGGAACTGAATAGATATGATTGCTAGTGCAAATTATGGCCTGATCCTGGATTTCTTGAGCACCTGTAACTCCCATTATGGGTGTGCAAGGAATAGGCCCTTATTCCTGACCTGCAGCTCTCTTACTGTCCATAAGCAGGGGAGAGACTCCCTTGTGGTGGATCATGGGGTAGGTTTAGGAGACTAGGTTGAGACCACAGAAGTCATTTTCACTGAGTGATCCCAGAAAGGTTTAAAGCACTATTTCCAGAGGTGAGAGGCTGTTAGGTCCAGCTGTCTCTGCACAGAATTTTTAATCCATCCTCAGGGCAGTAAATCTGTCTTCAAAACTGACCTTTTCTTAAAACAGGTGTTGCCCCCAAAATACCCAGACACATCTTGGGCCAAATTCTGTGCTCAAACATATCACAGGAACCTAATTAGTTATACCAACAGGTATAACTGAGGCCAGAATTTGGTCCCTGACCTTTTCAAGGTGCAACTCACCCCTCCTTTAATGTTTAAAGAATAATTGGATGGTATGAGAGACACCTCTAATAAATACCTACATAGGGATGAGGAGACATTTATCAGTAAAGCATTGAAGTAAAGGTAAATATGATACTCTTGAAAAAAGAGATCCCTTTGACAGGTGCCATGTCGACACAGATGGTGCCTCTGTATGTGAGGCTCATGACACAGCCTGCTCTGTTTTAGCATAGTCCTACAGAGGATAAGTTCAGTTTCTCTCCCAGTGTAGGCAATTTATATACCTGAGGGCCTGACTCAGGCAAGCACTTAAGCACATGCTTTTCGGTAAAGTGCCACTGTTCATCCCTGTCAAATGTGCCTACTTACTGCAGGTCTTTAAAAGTCAATGGGCCTGATTCACCGCAGCATTGTTCTGGTTTTACAGCAGTAGAACGGCACTGATGAATCAAAAGAAATGTTTATTTTAAGGTACAATAGAGAAAACATACACAAAATGAAAAGGTTTTAAACGTTAGCCATAAAATACAGGAACTTGGCAGACCTAGTACATGAAATTCAGTATGTTACCATGGGTATTACTTTTCTCAGATATTATAGCTACCTGTTTATGATCTGTTGTATTGATTTAGATGGACTACATAGATCAAAGGTGTTAACATAATGCAGTCATTGTCCCACATTAAATAGTGTTAAACAAAGTCCGGGGTTTGCTAGGCAGAGACCTCAGCCTGCTTAGTGCCATGGCAAACACACCATTACAAATCCTCTTAAGTTTTTATTAAAGATAAAAAAGAAAGAAAAACAGTTAAGCATCTTAAATGTAAAGTATTAAGTAAGGTCTTCATTTTCACAACATCCCCTGTTTCCTTTCCCTTTAGCTGGAGAGAGTTTTTAAGAAGGAAAAAAGCCCTTGTTTGACAGTCCTTTAGATGGTTGTTGCTGTTGTTGAAGTTCGATCCCATTTCCTCAAGTTTGGGATTCATCTGGAGGTGGCAGAGGTCTTCTGGGTACCTCTCTCTGGCCCAATCTGAGAGGCTCAGGACATTGTGGGGCCCCAGGAGATTGTGGGGGTAGCAGCCAGGATGGTAAAGCCAATTTTGCTCCCTAAAATCTTCTTCTTTAAGGACCCACAAAGGGAATGGTGGATGGAATAGTCCATCCCCTCACTATCTTGTCCACCACTTAGGTGTAGTTTCGGACACACCAATTTTGGTTCACTGATTTCTGGTTCCACGCTTTTCTTGTTTACCAAGCATGATCTTAGTGCTTGAATCATATCAAGAGGTCTTTTTGTTAGGACTAATTCAGTCCATCCCACTTTTGTACCTTTTCCCATCAACATTTGTTGTTATAGGTTATTAGGACCTCTTATGAACTTTTTACAGTTGAGTTCACAATTAGGGTAAATTTGTAGGCCCAGTTATCATAACAGATCCTTCCAGGCAATTTTCCCAACCTAAAGACTGTGGGCTAAACTGGGCCCAGACCTAGTCACCATCTGGGCCAAGTCTTTGCAGAGCGGGGTCCTTCCTCTTTCATGCAGGCGAGCCATGCTCGCCTTATTGCCGAAGAAGGGGGACCTCCGCGATTTACGAAATTGGCGTCCCGTCTCGCTCCTCAGCACGGACTACAAAGTCATGGCAAAAGCCATCTCACTGCGGCTAGGGTCCGTGCTGGTGGACGTGGTCCACCCAGACCAGACCTACACCGTCCCGGGCCGCAGCATCTTCGACAACCTATATCTGGTCCGGGACCTATTGGAACTTGGGTGTAGGGATGGTCTGTCGTTCGCCCTCCTGTCCTTAGATCAGGAGAAGGCGTTCGACAGGGTGGATCACGGGTATCTCCTGAGCACTCTGCAGGCGTTTGGCTTCGGACCCAGGTTTGTGAATTTTCTCCAGGTGCTGTACACTTCCGCAGAGTGTCTGGTCAGGCTCAACTGGACCCTGACCGAACCGGTCAGCTTCGGGCGAGGAGTACGGCAGGGGTGCCCCCTCTCGGGCCAGCTGTACGCTCTGGCGATCGAGCCCTTCCTCTGTCTCCTCCAAAGGAGGTTGACAGGGTTGGTGCTGAGGGAGCCAGAGCTACGGCTGGTCCTGTCAGTGTATGCTGATGACGTGCTCCTCGTGGTCCAGGACCCGGGCGACTTTGCGTGGGTGGAGGCTTGCCAGGCCATCTATTCGGCAGCCTCCTCCGCACGGGTCAACTGGGTCAAGAGCTCTGGCTTGGTGGTAGGGGACTGGCGGCAGGCGAGCTCCCTCCCACCCGCGCTTCAGGCCATCCGGTGGAGCACGGGTCCGCTGCTCTATCTGGGCGTTTACCTTTCTGCCACGCATCCCTCTCCGCCAGAGAACTGGCAGAATTTAGAGGGCGGGGTGATAGAGCGGCTCCAGAAATGGACAGGACTACTCCGGTGCCTCTCCCTTCGAGGGAGAGCGCTGGTGCTTAATCAACTAGTCCTGTCCATGCTCTGGTACCGGCTCAACACCCTAGTCCCGGCCCTGGGTTTCCTGGCCAACCTCCGGACATCGATTCTGGAGTTCTTTTGGTCAGGACTGCACTGGGTCCCTGCAGGGGTTCTCCATCTACCTCTGGAGGAGGGAGGGCAGGGCCTAAAATCTCTTCTCACTCAGGTCCATATCTTCCGCCTCCAGACCCTGCAGAGGCTCCTTTATGGTGCAAGTAGTCCAGCGTGGAGCATACTGGCGCACGCCTTCCTGCGCCGCTTCCGAGGGCTCCGATACGACCGGCAGCTCCTTTATCTCCATCCGAGAGGTCTTCCGCGAGACCTCTCCGGGCTGCCGGTCTTCTACCAGGACCTTCTCCGGACCTGGAAACTCTTTACAACAACCAGGTCCGTGGCGGTCACAAAGGGGGCAGATCTCCTCGCGGAGCCCCTGCTACACAACCTCCAGCTCCGTGTGCAGGTGGCGGAGTCCCACTCGGTGCACCAGAGGTTGGTCCTGGCAGAGGTCACAAGAGTCGGAGACCTCCTGGACTATGACCGGGGAGACTGGCTGGATCCCCTAACCTTCGCTCAGCGTATGGGGCTTTCCAGACCTTGTACTCCCCGGCGCATACTTCAGGAGGTGAAGGCCGCTTTGCCACCCGCTGCTCGGGTTTATCTCGACCGGGTCCTGCACGAGGGCACGCCCCGCCCACCCGCTACCCCAGGCCCACCGGACCTTTTAATTGGACCCTGCCCCGTGGACCCAACCGACCCCTTCACCCCTTCACTAGAAGCCGGCTGCACGAGATGCAGCCGATCTGCTTTCAAACCGCGCCAAGAAAACATCTCTACACGCTTGTGCTCCACACCCTTCACGCCCGCACCCTCGTGTCCCGCCCCAATACAAAATGGTGGGAACTCCTGCCACCTTTGGAGGGTGAGGAGCCCCAGTGGGCCAGCCTATATTCCACCTTAGTCCCAAGGCCCGCCAGGGATGTCAGTTGGCGGCTCCTTCACGGAGCCGTGAGCATGGGCGTGTACTTGGCATGGTTCACTTCAATCCCAGACATCTGCCCCTTTTGCGGTGTGAGGGATACCCTGGCACATGTATACTTGGAGTGTGCCAGGCTGCAGCCCCTATTCCGGCTCCTCACCAATATTTTATTACGTTTTTGGTTACACTTCTCCCCTCACCTTCTCATTTATGCACTCCCTATCCGTGGCCCCACAAAGTCACGGGATCTCCTGGTCAACCTCCTCCTGGCCCTAGCTAAAATGGCCATCTACAAAACCAGAGTGAGGAGGTTGGCCGATGGAGTCTCCTGTGACTGTGGGGCCTATTTCCGATCCTCGGTCCGTTCACGTATCCGGGCAGAGTTCCTCTGGGCGGCGTCCTCTGACTCCCTTGACGCCTTTGAGGAGCAGTGGGTGCTGACTGGGGTTCTCTGCTCGGTTTCCCCGTCCGGTTTCCTTCGTTTGACCCTTTGACTGCACCCCTGTCCCTGTTATTTCATTAGTTGTCCCCCGGAATCTTTTGGGTATCTAGGTCCTGTGGATCCCCCTTTTAGTCTGGGAGGGATCCTTTAGCAGTGGACGGGCTTCGCCCGGCCACTTCCCGGATCCCAATAAGATTGTGGACAAAATTAAGAAGTCCAGACTGTGAACTCCTTATGCTGGTAAGCAGTTTCTTACACAGGCAGTCCTACTGAAATCATTGGGACTTCTCATGTGATAATTAATTGTTCCCTGTTATGGGTAAGAGGTTCACAATCAGCCCCAAAGGTAAATCAAAGAAATTCTAGAAGGACTCTAAGGTTGTGTAACTTAAACCTTCTTCTTGGCTGCTTTAAGGTGTGTATTAAACTAAGTTAAACTAACTTATTTCCTTTGACTTGTTTAGTTTTGCACCTTCTCACTAAGATTCTCCCTTACAGTTCCCCTCCTTCCCCGGACTTTACACATGGTACTGTGTGCCCTTTTCTGATATTTCCATTGGGAAATGTGACTGTCCCTGTCCCTGAAAACTGTTTTTCCACCACTGTAAAATCACTTCTAGGAGGATAATCCATGTCTCAAGAATGTGTTTGAATAGTTTTCTAGGAAATTTATTGAGGAAAGTATTTTTTAGGAAAATCATTGAGAGCTCCAGATAACTATTTCCTGAAAAAAGCCATTTCCTGAGGCATTTACAGGGTATGAGTCAAGTTTACACACATGGGGCCTGATTTGCCACTGTGTCACTCCAATTTTATGCTAGTGTAACTCCACTGAAGTCAGTCGATGAAATCAAGATTTAGGGACAGATGTAATGTACCATCTAGTTGCTTTACACTATCCTGCTAATACAAATTATCAATAAACCTGGGGTTTTGTCCGGGATTATGGCTGCCTTGCAACACAGTGTAAAACAGCAAGACTACACTAGTACATCAAAGACCAAGTATTCCACTGGACAAGAATTCCAATGCACACATGTATTCCAATGTGGACATTCTTATTGCAGATTAAGAGTGTTCTATTTTGATATAATTTAAATTGACTTTTTACAGGTTTAAATTAAATCAAAATAGGACATCCAATCTGAAATAAGAATGTCCATATACAGCCTTGCACTGAAATAAGTAAAGATGCGCATTAGAATTTATTTCATTATTTTGGTTCTGGTTTGTATGTAAACAACTAAATCAATTTAAGTGGTTAACCTTTAGTTATTTCAATGGAAGTCTTGTGTGGATGTTCTTATTTCAGATTGAATTCTTATTTTGATTTAATGTAATCCTGTTAAAAATTTGTTTAAATTAAGGTAAAATAGAACACTCTTAATCTACAATAAAAATGTCCATACATAGACTTGCACTGAAATTACTAATGGTTAACCATTAAAATTGATTTAGTTTGGTTCTAGCTTGTGTGTAGACAAGCTTTCAGTATGAGAATACTTGCCAAGACAAATTCTAATACTACAGTACAACATTACAAATTATAAGAACAGATGCAAAAGAGAATAATATTGGGCACATCACAGTCCCTTTCTAGACTTCCATAACATATGTTCTCATAAACTTGATAGATTTGAAGGCCAGATGGAACCACTATGATCATCTAGTCTGACATCCTGCATAACAGAGACCAAATAATCTTACCCGGTAGTTTTTGTATCAACACCATAACTTCAGTTTGAGCTATAGCAGATGTGGAGAGAGAGATCCAGTCTTGATGTAGGGCTGGTCTACACTAACGCTGTAAGTCGATCTAAGTTATGCTAATTACGTAAGTTATGTAACTGAAGTTGACATACCTTAGGTCAACTTACAGCGGTGTCTACACTGCGCTAGTGTCAATGGGAGAAATGCTCCCATCAACATAGCTTCTGCCTCTTGGGGAGGTGGAGTACAGACATTGACAGGAGAGGGCTCTCCTATCGACTTAACATGTCTTCACCAGACCCACTAAATCGACACAGCTGCATCAATCGCAGCGGTGCCAAGTTAGCTGGTAGTGTAGACATGGGCTTAGTCTTCAAGTGATGGAGAATCCACCACATCCCTAAGTAGTTGCTCCTATTGTTAATTCCCTCACTATTAAAAATTTTCCCTTTATTTCTATTCTACCATATTTTCTCCAATTTTGACACTTGTTTTGCATAATAGTGAATTGTGTTCTTCCTTCCTCCCTAACTTAATTTAGCTCCTCTAGCAAAACATCATCATCTTACTATGGGTGACTTATGAATAGGTCAGTTACCGAATGATTCCATTTTTGATAGTGTCTTTACTATTTGAAATATTTGCCTTTCTGAGCCTGATCCTGCTCTCTTGTATATTGAAGTAAATCAGGAGTAACTCACTTGAAGTCAATGGAGTTATACAAGTGAAAAACTAATACAAAATCACAATTAATCCCTTTATCTATAAGCTTTTCTGTGGTTTCCATCACTGTAATAAATGAATGCCTCACCAATATTAATTAATTTATCCTCACACCATTTCTATGAAGTAGGAAATTACTACTCCCATTTTACTAATGGTGAAACCGAGGCACAGATGGGCTAAGTGACTTACCCAAGGCCAAACAGGAAATTTATGGCCAAGCTGGGCACCAAACCCCAATCTCTTGGCTTCTAGGCCAGTGCCTTAACTGCAAGACAATCCTTCCTTCCTTTGCCTCCTTTTTCCCTTGCAACTTTGTAATAGCGTACATTTTCCAGCACTTTTCTTTTTTGTGTCACTGCTGTAATTTAAGCCCCATTAACTCTTGTTCTGTCCTTGTAGATTAATGAAAATAATTGGTTCCTGTCTTCTTTTTGTATCTGTAGAGAATTATCATGTCTTCCCTCAAATCTCTTTTTCTCTGGACTGAACATACCAATTCCCTTAAGGTTTTCTCATGTCAATTTACGCAAACTTCTTATTTTTACTGCTCTCCTAAAGTCTCTTTCAGACAATTTAGTGACCCTCTCACTATGTCTCCAAGGGTATGAAAACGGTTTGGAAAGAGATCTATATAGAGACCTGACCCCAGAAGTCAATCCCAGTCTTGAGGATATCAAAATTACAAACCTGATCCTAGTGCTTGCAGATGCTCCTATCTTTATAAAGTGCCTAACCAAACCCTGGTTTTGAATAACCCTGAACTTTAGGTATTTGAAGTTGATCTGTTTTGCAGCTCAAGTCTCTCTCTAGCTACTTACAACTACTTATTTGTATACTCCACCAGTCCTATGGTGTTAGGAAACTGTTGTAAAATCTGTTTTAGAAGATGATTTCAGTTAATGTACTTTTATCAGCAGTATGGTCAGAGCATAAGTGTTTTTTTTAAATCTGGATTGTATGCAGCTATGTAAATATACCTGTAAACCAGAGTCTCTAACTTGCTGAGTGACTTCAAGATGACTGCTGTTTTAAAATGAGTCACATATGCTATGTGGTCTGTGCTTTGCTTCCTTTTGTCTAAAATGAATGTAATGCAATGGATGAAACAATGTTAGCAGAATGGTTTCCTAATAATTTTTGGGTACTCATGTAGGTACCAATATGGCCCCTGTCATGGCAGTACCTGGGCATTTCCTATATATTTCAAAGAGAATTAACAGTAATGCATGTGTGTGAATGTTGGGGAGAACTACTCTGTATGCATGCAAAGAACTTATTGAGGGAAAGCTACATTGAATAAATGACTTTTGCGTTTCATTCTGAAAGTGGCTAGCTCCATTAGCATTCTTCTTTCTGCAGACTAGGTTCAGTCGCTGTGGAAGTCTCTTACACTCACAAATCTCCTTATAATGATCAACACTTTCATTGTTGCAATGGAATACCGTTGTCATGGAGTTTGTGGTCACGGAAGGACAGATGATCTCTCAGGGAGCTAGGACCAGTCTCCTGGAGGATTTTCAAGACAGAAATCTTAAATTGGATTATAGTCACTGTTTGCAGAGAGAGGAGCATCCATAGGATGTATTCATAGGACCTGTGGTGTTAAAGAGATGGGCTACTCTATTTCATACCAGTTGGACCATTTGAAGTTTCATTCCTAGATATGACAAATTGCAATAATCAAGCCTGGTGGTAATGAATGCCAGGTATGGCTGGATCTGAGTCTAATAGGAAGGAGACAATCTTTTGATCAGTCACAGGTGGAAAAGGGTGTTTTTGACTGCCATGGTTATTTGGGTACCCAGTAACACTGAAGAGAAAAGGAAGAGAGCGTGGTTGTTCCATGAGCAAGTGATATAATTAAATACAGTATAGAGAACTAGATTTTCAGTATAAATTGCCATAAGTCTGTTGACTTAAATAGAGCTACTCTGACTTACACTACCTGAACATCTGCCCCAAAGGATAGAATGACAGAAGAAAGACAAGGGAACAAATATGTATTGTTATTACAGTATAGTATATTGTTGTTATATAATATTGATAATACATATTATTATCATTACTATTGTAATCTGATAGGTTAGTTGGAACCTCATCGTCTACTCCAAGTGTCACCGCAGTGCCATGAAGTTGAAATCACCATGCCTTACTTTGATTTCCCAATTGACTTGAGCTTCATCAGAGTCTGTGGTGAAATCATGTACTCAAAGCAGAGCCATCTCCTAAGCATTCCCCATCCCTACTTTGAAGATATTACGGGTGGATTTTTCACTCTGGACACTGCACTCACACAGCAAGGCTGAATGTTCCCAGATTTCCTGCAATCAATGATCCCTATAAATATGTAGCGATTCACTTTCTTGGCTGAAAATTTGTTAATTGATATGTTCAAAGTATCAAATGTGTTAATTCTTATAAAGGCCTATACAACTTCAAGTTACTTGAGAGCTCTATGAGATTTTTTTTTAAAATCAGATCTATTTTTTCTCCTCCTGTAACTGAAAAAAAATGATCTTTTATGTCAAGTTTCAGCCTGGAGCAATATTTTTTGGCCAAGTTATAAAACAGTCAAAATGTGGGTTTATGCTGGAAATGCTGACACACACTTAACTTCTGGAGAGCGATTCAAGCGGCACCAGTGTATTTTTAAGAATAAAAGAATATAAAAGTTCTGTGGATGTGCATTTGTGTGTGTATTGCAGCATTCATTTGATTGCCAAATCTATAGTTAAATTGTTTGCTGAAAGCAAATGTCTGGCCTATAGCCAGAGTCATTTAGTTGTATTACAAAATTCATTTTGCAAGGTATAACCTGCTCTAGAGTGGAATCCATCTATGAGATGCCACAGATATGAGTGCCTTAAAATAGATACGAACTAAGCCTGATTTAATCCTCTAGGGTCCATTGTCTTTGATGAATAAGATTTGTGTCAAGTGCGGAAATAATACTCATAAAATATTCATCGTGAAATTAAAGATGCCCAAATGTTACCCCTTCCGAGTTTGTGTAGACTCTAAGAAGTGCTATATTTTCTATAGAAATTTTTGAATCAGAAGTTGGGCACAAAGTGTTTTTTCCACTAACTCATATAAACAAAATGTTCAGTGCAGCTTTGTATGATTTTGTGTTTCCAGATGAGTTGGTTGAGTTTCATCACATGACTACAGTTACATAATATTTCTTGAGGATCCCTGAATGGCTGAGCCTGCTCATTGTCATGTTCATGTATGCATTGGCAGCTCTCTTCTCTTGGTATAGGATGTGATTGGACACTAAAATGTGGAGCCAATAGGAATCTTTGTGGGTGATCTTAAGATGGTCCATCATTCCAAGTCAGGAGTAACTCCACTGAAGTCAGTAGGATTACTCCAGATTTACATACATGTAACTCCGATCTGGCCCCTCACCTCTCAACAATAGAATTTTTTTCAAATTTTCCTGCCCTTGCACGTCTTCTGTTAGAAATTTTGGAAGTGTTAAATTTCACATTTTTGTCTTTACTCCCTTTTGCAAAATTTGATACAAAACATATTTGGCAGGGAAAATAACATTTCAAATGCATGAAATGACTTAAAATGGAACGGGGTGGGGGGTTTTTTTTGGCATGCTCCAGTTTGCCAGAAAAATGCGCTTACTCTCACACAGCTCTAGAAAATAATTTGCTTAAGAAATAAAGACACTAGAAGTGCCTGGAAAAGATGTACTGAATTGTGATTTTTTTCCCCCTAGCAAAATATGTATGGAAAGTGTAAGTATACACAGCTGTGTTTATGTCAGTGATTAGACATTCTAGTCCTATATGACCCCAATGTGCTGAGACCACGAGACACCTGGGTATGCTTATGAGTGTCTCGATCAGACATTTACATTTGCATTTATTCAACTAGGACCTTTCTTTCCTTTTTCTTCTCTAAAAAAACACAGAAAATCCAGTGCAATCCTCTTTCTCTCCTGCATTAACAAATTATAACGGTTAAGAATATAAACACACAAATTTAGAAATTTAAAAATTAAGGTACTTTCAGCCATGTTAACTTGCTCAATTTTTTCATATAGTAGGCACATACTTAAGATTCCATTTAGCCGTACAAAATTAGTATTATTAATAATAACACTGGTGCCTGGTTCCTGTTGAGATCGGGGATCCATGGTACTAAGAACTACTCACCAAAGAAGTAAGAAAATGTCCTGGCAGAAAGATCTTATAGTCTAGACAAAGATGTACTAATATCTCCAATATACTTATGGCGAACAGAGGCAGAGAGAGATTAAGTGACTTGCTCAATGTGACACAGGAAGGCTGTGATAGAACTGGAACTGATCTTCAGAGTCTCAATCCAATGACTTAACCATCCTTCCTTTAAAAATACAGAAGGGAACTTACTGGAAACCTAAAGTTTTGAATTTCCTGAGTTGTAGCATTAAATACTTCAACTTTATTATAGTCTTAGTCCTCCTCCCATTGCAGTCAATGGCAAAACTCTCATTAATTGGGGGTTGAAGGATTGATGGTTCAGAATTGGTCCCTGTAGGATTAATATGGTTTTTAACCCCTGCTGAATAACTAGATAATTCCAGTGAAATGTTTTATTGGAATTTAATTTATTGTGGATCAGATTCTGCTTACAGTAACTCCAGTGTAAATCCTGAATAATTTCACTGGTTTCCTTGGAGTTACTCCAAATTTACACTAGAGTTTTTGACCCTCTATATTCAGACTTAGAGTAAGTTGCATCTTCAACTTAAGATGCATCTGATGCATCCATACATATGGCACTCATTTTCATTTCCTTCATGCTATCTCAAGATGTTGTGGCTAAACTTTATATAATTTAATGCATCCAATAAAATGTCCCATATCTCCTCTGCTTTTTTCTTTTTTCTGCTACGATTTTCATGCTTCAAAAGCTCACAAGTCATATTTTACCATGCTGTAGCTGAGACCCGATTAAGGGTCTTTCTGGTTGTTCACAGCTTGGTAACCTGTACTATTAGATCATCCACACGTTTTTTATTTGGTTTATTTGATGTTGGGTTTTTTTTTTTGACCAGGAACTTTTTTCTAAGAATTAAAGGAAGATGAGAGATTCTCTTGAATGATGATTCCTAATTTGCTTGTGACCAGAATTTGCTCACCTTCACCACAAAGCTATCCTTCTTTTCTATGGGCTCAGTCCTGCAAGGTGCTGAGTGCTCACAAGTTCCACTAAAGTCAGTGGCAGTTGTCCACCATCAGCACCTAACAGGAGTGCACAGCATCTTGTAGGATCAAGCCTTAAGTGCCTAGCAAATACATGTAAATAAAACAAAAGAACGTTGCTGAAGAGAAAGAGGAAAGAGACTTACTGCATTGCCGCAGCACATATGGTCAGCAGTGCTAGCTACACATACTAGAACTTGGCCACAACAGAAGCAAAAGGTAACAGATTGTCTTAAAATGCCCCGGTGAAATCATCCCTGGATATTGGAAAGATAGGCAAATTGAAAGGAGCTCAGAGAACAGCAACAAAAATATGAAAACAGCTAACTGTGAGAGTGAGGTTATGCCTACACTAACAGCCTTTTACCTGTATAGGAATACTGGCAAAGTGGTTCTCATGTGAGCATAGCTATACAAGCAAAGCTTCACTTTGTACCGGTACGGTAAAACCACCTCACTCCTGAGTGAAACAAGCTATTACACCAGAAAAGGGCCCGTGTAACTGAGTCTGCATAGCTTTGTCGGGAGAGGATCTCACCGCTTCAGACCCCTGACCAACACTGCTAAATTAGCAAAAGTCTGTCGTGTAGACCTGGTAGAATGATCTACAGCAACATTGGTTATACAGTACTGGTTTGCCTCATGTTAATCTATAGAAAAGTGCATGCATCGACAATAAAGGAACTTAAAAACCAAGAACTAAATATGTGTAGCTTTGCTAAGCCAGGCAGGATAATTAACAACAACCTGAACCATGCAGAGGCCTAGGCTGGAAGAGAATTATTTAGGAGGGTTAAATTAGGGTTAGTTGAGTGAAGGAAAATAAAAGAAAAATTAGGCTGAATAATGTGAAAAATATCCTGAGAGTAAAACAGGTGACTGTGGGATTTTCTTTCAAGAGACGGGTAGGGAACCTCTTTACTTGATATTTAAAACTGGAATAGACAAAGCACCAGCAAATAGACTGGAGAGAATAATGTTGCACTGGTAGGGGATAGATTAAATGGCTCTGTGGGTGATTTTGTTTTTTGTTTTTTTTCATCTCTAGGGTCTACTGCCTCCTGCAGGTGGGATTTTTTAACTGTGGCGAAGGGAGTTAAACACCCAACTCCTATTGACAGTCAATGGGACTTTCAGCAATGTTCTTTATTTTATATTCTGTTTCAAAGTATTTGGTGGGCATATAAGAATGAGGTGCCTATGGTTCCTTAAGCACTTTGGAAAATCCCCTTTGAGTGTACGGTGGAGATTTTCAAAGGGACAAAGGGCAAACAGGCACTTAACTCCCCTTGAAAATTAACTGTGTTCCTAGCTGCCCTTTGTGCCCAATATTCCTGTGTGTGTTTGGGATGTATGTGCGATGCTGTCCCTATAAAGATAAATTGTAGTTTTCATGCTTATAAGAGGGATTATAACAAAATTCACCCTGGTGTGGACAGCTAGCTCAAGGCATTCTGCACCATATATACCCTCTATTGGAGCTGCATACAGCTGGGAAGCCATGAACAGGACTACAAGGGGTGGTGCCATGAGCCATGGAATGCAGCAATAAGAGCATCAAGGGAGAGCCTGCAGCAACTGTGTTTTTGCAAAGCTCTTGGGCTCAATTTAATGTGCAAGGGGCATGCAGGGCTGAGGTGGGGGTGTGCAGTCACTTTTCCAGCCCATAGTCTACAGGCATGGAGAGAAGGAGATGGAAACAGCACTGCAATTCTATACCCTGGCCCCAGGCAGAAGGGTGGTGGATTTTACCTATTCATTCCTCCCACATTTCACTTACATAAAACCTGATTATTCGCACTTTATGCGGGTGAAGTGGATTTCATGCTCTATGTGGCTCATGGATTTGTTACCCTAGGGACCAGACTGTGCCCAACCTGCACTGGCCCACAATGTGGGAGGCAGGCTTGGTGCTACAGGTGGGGAAAAAGGCACATTTGCCCCCCTCAAACAATCTGCTGTGGGTCCCATATTATTGTCAGAAAGGCCAAAATCTGTTCAGCATTCTCCCCCGTGAAGCAAGTGAGCAGCAGGAGACTGGAGGGGCTTCAAACCCCATATAGATTAGAAATCACGACAAAATACTGTTACACAGTCGCCAAATTTTACTTTTGTAAACGCTTAAAAATCAAAGATTTTCCAGAGGTCTAATTTGCCCAGGAACTCTTGGAAGATTGTTTGTTTTTAAATAGCAACATCCAGGGGCCCCAAAATACCCAGTTACCCCCCACACTAATGGGACTCTTGAATCAGCTCTGCGGGGAGATGTTTAGCCATCCCATTCTAAGGGAGAGCTCCAACATGGTTTGTGCCTCAGAGCACTCCCCTAGTATAACATGCATCCTCATACATAACTGGACTGGTGCACAGAAGACAGCCCTGGCTCTTTGCTGTTACCCCTGGGCTGGCTTGTGTCTATAAAGTATTAGGAGGGGGTAATCCCATTGCTCAGAAGGGACTGCAGTGACACCTTGCACAAGCACCTGAAATAAACTGGACGTAGATGCTAAGTGATTTCTCCCCCTGCCCCATTAATTTGTTGTATTCTTTTACTAGGGGCAGAAGTTAGATTTATGGGATGATGACTGCTAGGGTCACTCTGTCTTTTTTTTTGTAATTGTTGTATTGCCAACTCATGATTTCATCATGCATCATCTCAATATTTGGTGTCCTAAAGTCCCAGCTGCTTGTAGCAGGGGATTGTATGAGAAACTCAGCTTTCATTTTTTAAAAAAACCTGTCCCGCTCATGCTTGCAGAGAAAAACTTCAGTCATGAAATGATTGCACCTATAAGGCTCAGAAACCAGAAAACAAAGCAAAAGAATCCAAAATATAGTATTATATTTTTTTTAAATCTCATGATTTTTAAACCAAGCTCATGATTTTTGGTTATGATTTTTTGTATAATTTTTGAATACTTGCAGTCGGTAATACTAAATTGTGTCCAGCAGGAGTTTAGTTTGAATAAGGACTTCAGGACTGAGCCTCAATATTTACAAACATTTGGGAGTTTCTTTATTTGGACAGTAGAGACACTTATTTCAACAACAGAAAAAAAGAATGATTTATTTGCAAGTAAAGGAGTTCCATAGTACTATAACTACGTACAACAGGAGAGCTCATAATTGTTCCAATAAATATATTATCTGCATAATCGGATTATATTAATTAAATTCTAAGAGACATACAAGGGACCTTTTGCATGGGGTAACAAAGAATTCTGAGGTGAAGAGTTAAAACAAATGGCTTATGAAGTAAATATTTTGCTGGCCCTAAATATTTACTGCTTGTTTTGTTCATATGGCAAAGCCTGCCTTCGACTGGCTTAGGAGCGAAATGGGAAACATAGAGAAGATGGATGACAAATTTACTGTAGGAAGAAATAAAAAAAAATGATCGAGAAAATCCATTCGGCCCACCCTGCCTGAAACTGCTTCTCTTGTTTGTCAGATAGGCCACACTGCCTCAAGCAGAACAAGTTCTGGCATTGGGAAGTGCAGAATAAAAGGAGAAAGAAAGAAAGAATTAGCTGATTTAGATTAGGAAAATTAGGGACAAACTAAAAATCTGATGGGAATTGGGGGTGGGGTCATATTTATTCTTCCTATTCAAATGCTTGTACTCTAGATTGTATCAGGTTTTTCAGCTGCAGGGCTAGTGCCTCTCTATAGTTCCCATCCAAAGCTCTGTTGCTGGACCCCCACTGGGACCTCAGCAGTTCCAGCCCAACCCCTATGCCTTGCCAGGGGATATTTTAGTAGGGGTCCTGACAGCGAAACATTGCACTGACTGCACTGGAGATTGCATTTGGACATCTTTTTGAGGGCCGCAGGTTCATGCAATTGTAAGTCAGATTTTATTACCATAATGTATCCACAAAATATGCAAAAACCTGCACACAAAAAAATCTGCTTTTGTGCACACAAGTGCATAGTCTGCACAATTATCCAATTTGTGGATGAATATCTTTGTGCACCATGCACGTTTTTGTGGGTGCAGCAAGTTCACTCTCCTCTGAAAATTAGGCCATGGTGTACAGAAGAATGGTTACAGGGTTGAGGTAGGTCATATTCCAGTATGGGTGTAATCAGAAGGGAAATGTGAACTAATGAGGCTTGCACTGCAAATGTGAGACACACAGGACAGCCACAGGGTGTGAAATCACAGAGAGTAATTCATTAGCTAAATCTCTTTACAGGTGCATTCCAATCAGTTTTCCCCCCACCCCAAATGAGACCTAAATTAGCTCTGGCAACACCTCTACCAACAGAACAACATGTCTGATGGGGGGAGGAGAAAGAGTGGGAGGGAACCACACTTAAAATGGCAGTTCAGTACTTTACAAATATTAAAATGTGGAGAATGGAGTTTCAAGTGCAGGTAGAAGTTCTTAGGGTTATTTTGGCCTGGTTTTTCTTTTTGCTTTTCCACTGGAGACTTACCATATTTGTTCATTATTAATGGGAATGCTCATTGTTTTCCCATCTGATATTTCTTTCGTTACTTAAAAAGAAATCCCAGAGGCTTGCTTTCACAAAATAGTGATTGCATAATGATGTGATTATGATGTGTTTCACTGTGGCACTGCAGTTCAACTGATTACTTTGAGAAGCTCTGTATACTGTTAATATCTTGTTTTTATGCTTGTTGTTCCATGGCCCAGATTTCCACAATCTTGACATGTCAAAAATAGCACCTCACTCAGTTAGGACTACACCTGGAGTAACATACTACTGAATGTGAGTAAAGGTGTCCGTAACTGGCAATGTATCTCTAGTGCCAGTTAAATGAATGATGTCAAAGGCTAGACTGTAGAGCCTAAACTTACAATGGTGAACACTTACTCATGTGAGTAGCCCCACTGAAGTCAATGGATTACTTGCATGGGTGAGCACATGAGTAAGAAGTCTGCAATTTGTCTCAGAGTATTTTCATAGAATATGGATAAAACTAACATATGTGAGCATTGGCCAGGGATGGGTCTGAGAAGAGGGGTTTGAGAATGGGGGTGGGGGTTAAAGAGAAGTAAAGTAAAGCAAATAATTAATTGTAACTTGGGGGAGAACATGAGCAGTTGAAGAATTCACCAAGGCAAGTTTTCAGTAAGAGCAACTCTTTCCTTTTTTCATTTGAACTTGTTAATTATTATTGTCCTGAGGGCTAGAGAACATAATAATCATTTTCTTCCTCCTGATGACATCTTTTTTTATTCCTTCATCCACTGTATTCTCCTTTCCTTGACTTCTAATGCAGAGATGAAACATTAACCTTGTTAAGTCTTCTGAGCCTGATTGCCAGACCCCTGAGCCTTTGTTTTTTCTCAACATGTGTGCAATTTTCACTATTTTTGTCCAGAGTGACCTTTGGAATTCCAGAATAATTTTCCCTCCCCTTCCTGGTGCCCTCACATGACCCAGGAACACAAACATCTGAGAGACCTCTGGGCATCTTCACATCTGTTGCCATCTAAGATGAAGGCCATTGTGTGATGTATTTTTAACAGCAGGTGTTGGGCTTGGAGAAGGGTGTGTTGATTTTTGAGGGGATGGGCAGAATCTGCACTTAATTCTTAGTTCCCAGGCTATTTAGGAACAGCTTAAAAACATGCTTAATCTGTTTGTACAAATTTAACATTGTAAAACCACACTAAGGAATTGCTAATCAAGCACTAGCCTGGATTTAGTTTCAAGCTGCTAAATTTGCCTCGGTTCACCGTCTAAAAATAAATACTTTAAATCTGACTCCAGGATTCCAGTTTATAAACTTATTCCCGTGAAATACTGTTGACTGATTAGTTGAAGCCTATTAATTATTATTTAGTCACAGTTTTCAACAGCAGCAAAACAAACATGTGGATGTTTTATCTTTTGCCAATCAACACAGTCCTGATCCTGACTTAA
This sequence comes from Dermochelys coriacea, assembly GCF_009764565.3. Lineage (NCBI taxonomy): Eukaryota > Metazoa > Chordata > Testudines > Dermochelyidae > Dermochelys > Dermochelys coriacea. The sequence continues at coordinate 222,081,465 of NC_050069.1, read as the reverse complement.
AAATAGGTTGTTAGCTAAGGGTGTGATTCACGACTGTGTCCAGTTCTGAGTCACTGGAACTCCATTGATTTCAATAGCATTCCCAGTACTTATGTGTAAAATAGGAGTAACATGCCAGGTGAACTTAGCCCTCTGTGTAAAAGAGTGTGTGGTTTAGAAAGACACATGGTTCTTTTATTTCCTGCTAGTAGTAAAGAGACCCACTTAAAGAAACAGTATGAGCGCAATGTTTTACCACAAATATCATTGAAATGCCATTTTAACAGAATCTTTCTATTTCTTTAAAATTTTGTCAGAACAAGTACGAAATACTATGTGGTGTTCAGTTATCTGCCAGGTATAAATGGTGTAAATGGATGATTACGTTAAATACATCTTCTTTGAGAAGGGAGTTATGGAACTTCACAAAAGCATCAAGCTGTGCCTACTTGCAGTGAACCACCTAGAAATAAGTAAACTGATGTAAAGGTTATTAGCAAATTCTTAGATTCTCGTTACCTTTTTAGTCAGATAATTGAGAGTGACTCTAATGTGAACTGTAATTGCTTTCTAGTATAACTAAATGAAAGGATTATTTATTATTTGGGGGAATAGACCGAGTGGCCTAATGGTGCTGTTCAGCCACAGAATCTATGATTATCATTTGTATACCACCTAGTATGTTGGCATACCTTTTATAAAACAAAAGGGGTGAAATCCTGGCACCATTGACATCAATGAGTTTTGCCACTGGCTTCAGTCTGGCCAGGATTTCAACCAGGATGTGATTTTAGGGATAGATTTGAGTTTTTACAGTCTGCTCCCAGTACAGGGCTGTGTGTAGCCACTTCTCCAGTAGGCCCTACGGAAGGAATCATGTCTGGTCTCTACTGTCCCCTAGAGCAAGGGGATCTGTTACTGGCTCAGGTCCTTGCCAGTATTCCTTACTAAGGCTCTGTACCAGCTCAGCTGTACTGGTTGGTACACTGGGAGAACAGAGCCAGAACACCACTCACTCTTCACCCTGTCTCCCCGTACCCTACCCACCTGCTGAGAATGGAGAGTAGGAAGCATCTGCTTGCCCCTATGTACCTGGCCCCAGTGTCTAGGGAGCCCATGCAGGTGTTTCTTACTGCCACTGACATCTCTGCCCAACCATAAGGCCTGGGCTACAATATTTAATATTGCACTGGGCAAAAATTTGCTATTCCCATAGTCAATGCAGACACACATTTTATTTTACTTTCTTAACCACTAATGGCTTAAATCAGACACTTTATTTCCTGTTGCTAGTTTTAAACACGTGTGTCCCGAATTCTAACCAAAAAATATCTTGTTTAAACAATGGAAGTTTTTCCATGTCCTTGTTATTTTAAACTGTTTTCTAATTGTTTTCTTGTTGGGTTATGAAGCTGCTTTTCAAACCTTCCTTTTAAGTCTTCTCCTTTTAAAAATTATCAGATGCGGAAACTGAGGCACATCGACTCTTAACTATATGCTAGTGTTTTCCCCTAGGAACTGAGGGCCTGATCCTGTATTATTATAGTCAATGGGAATTTTGCCATTGACTTCAACGTAAGTAGGGCTGGGGCCAAATTAATAAAGGGCCAGATTGTGAAAGCTCCTTATTAAGGTGCACAGGCTGGAGCATTGCCAGAATTGTAGTCCCTGCAGTCCAGAGATCCAGGGCCTTTTTCCTACTGCCTGGCACCAGACTACAGAGTGGGACTTGCCCACAGTGGATAGTATTCTGCATCCCATAAGGAAGTGCAGAAGTGAGTGTGCACCTCATATTTACCCCAGGTTCCATCCACAGCTTACTATGGGATGGAACGACTCTCCAAAGCACATCTGTGCCTATTAGGCATGATGGAGCCCATTATTACTGACCACATTCATTACATAGTAAAATTTGCACCATAATTGAGCTGAACTGACTTGAAGTGGCAATTAAAAATCGTTAGACTAATACTGCCTATCTGACTTACCCAAGTAACCCCAAAAAGAAAAGGAGTACTTGTGGCACCTTAGAGACTAACAAATTTATTAGAGCATAAGCTTTCGTGAGCTACAGCTCACTTCATCGGATGCTGTAGCTCACGAAAGCTTATGCTCTAATAAATTTGTTAGTCTCTAAGGTGCCACAAGTACTCCTTTTCTTTTTGCGAATACAGACTAACACGGCTGCTACTCTGAAACCAAGTAACCCCGTTGATTTCAGTGGAACTACATGTGTAAGGTGAACGGGATAGACCTAAGCATATGTTAATACACAATGAATAAACATTATAACTCTCCCACTGACATTAGACCAAGTTATTCTGACTTAATAAAATACCGAAGGTTTCATGCCAACATGTGGTTCCACCATTCAAAATTGTAAAGCTGGCTCTGTTCTAACTAAAGTCGGTGGGAAGTTTGCCATTGATTTCAAAGTAAGAAGGCTCAAACCCTCCAGGTGTTAATGAGAATAGTGTGTGAAATTCCTTTGATTTCTACTTGGAAAAGAAAAAAATAATATCACACTCTCAAATGAATGAAGACTCCATTCTCAGAGTCTAATGGAACTAGAAAGGCTCCAATGGACCATTCTAAGGATTTTGCATGACTGTATAACAGGATTGTTATCATTATGGTAGCCCCTAGCTATCTTCTTCTATGGCTTTGTCCTTATAGGTTACCTTGGACCAGGAGGGAAAATGTCTCTAGAGCACTGGTGGCAGAATCAATTACACTTTTAACACTGGTTGAAATCTTACTGGTTATCTAGGAAGCAAAGAAGCTGGAGATCAAGATTTTGGGGATTTGTTCTGCATTGTGGGCAGCTGGATTAATCTATGTCTGCTGTAGTGTGGAAATTCTAGGCATTTTGCAGAGAACATTGTTCATATTTGGACCAAACTACATGTATTTTCAGGATTTAAGGGTGGGATTTTCATGGCTATCCAACGGAGTTTGGAATAGGAACTGGGAATCCAGCTCTGCAAGGCAGCTTTAAAAAAAAATCACCTAAAACTATTCAGAAATTGAAACTAGTTCACCATGCACCGATTCAATGAGTGGAGTACCTTGTCAGGAATATATAACTCTTGTTCTTCATAAGGTACTCTGGTTGCTGAGTGGCTTTTGTGCAGAATTTAAGATGTTTATTTTGACATAGAGCCCTAAATGGCCTGGAACCTGCCTACTTAATAAACCACTTTTCTGATTGTTAAAGATGCTGTCAGCAGAGGCCCTTGAGCTGCAGCTCTCTTAACATATATGTGAGTGAGCTGCCAGCAGGACAGTCTCCTTGAAGGTCTCTCAGCTTTGGAATTTATTCCTTGCTTGGTCCAAAATAACCAGAATCTGTTATGGGTCCTGTGTGAGTAATGTTAGACTCATGCTGAAGTATTTGCACTTTCAGGGCCAAGGTTTGATAACTTACCTTTGTTCACTGATAAATACTGAACACAGTTGTGCTGTGCCTGATGTGAAAAACAAGGTTTTCTTCTTGGCCTTGTCTTATTTGTTGTGTGATGTATCAATATCTGAGCTAAAGAAAATCTATTGATATATGTATTCCATTTCTTGAGAAGGGTTTCTGCTTGACAGTTTGTTTTCACAGAGCCCAAGTGGTGTGCTGGAACAAAACAGTTTATTTTTACCAGGCACAGATCACACTACTTCTTCCAAATCTGGCAAAATGAGTGCTATTGTTGTTGCTTCTCTCTCAGCACACAGTGCAGAAGACGTGCTGCAGAAGAGAAGACATAAAATAGATGTTTCAAACAAATTCCAAACAGAACAAAAGAAGGAGAGCGGCTCTTAAAAGGTTCTGTGTTATTGAATATTACTGTTGGCACTTTGAATGCGATAATAGTAGCTACACTAATTAGGGTCGCATGATGCCACAAACAGGTATTATGAAAAGACTGTATGTCTAGTAGGCACTAATAATCATATTCAATAGCTGTATTTTAGACATTCTTTATTAGTATAAATGAGAGTTCTGTTCTGCACATTAATAATCATGTATGTCCTTAATAAAGAATGAAGGAGTGTGAATGTTATCTTCTTGAGTATCATATTCATTTAAAATCAAGTAGGCAACTCAAAGGTTAAGAGGTTTAATGCTCCTGAACTGTACTATTGAAGCACTATATAGTCCACTTTATTGATAGCAATTATTCAGAAAGCTTGGGGAGAGGAATATTAGAAACTTCATTTTATAGACGAAAGCCCCCCACACCTTTAGCCTGCTTTGCAGTGTCACTGGTTAGCAACCAGATACGTTTGCATGCAGCACATCATGTGCTGTTTTCAGGGCATACCTTGCTTCCAGCTATTTTAAAACTTTAAATAACCACCCTAAACAACATTCAGTCTTCTCTTAAGTTTGTAGCCTTCAAAGATTCCCTGTGGGATTTAGAAAGCTCAAGAACCTACATATTTACAATTTCATGTGATATATCTAATGTGTGTTGCAATTTATTTCCTCTTTAAAACCATGATTGTTAAAACATACAACATGTACTTGCTTACAATTCTACAAACTCAGTAAGAAATGTTGTAATGCCCAGATACTTTAATAGCTTCAGGCTGTAGCATATCTCATGGAGCTGAGTTGCTTTCTAAGCTGCAATGTAAGCCAAACAAAGGGCCATATAATTCCTACTTAGTCCACTACCACGTAAAACAGTGTGTCGGGGAATGAAACTCACAAACAGGAGCCAACTCGGGGTGGTAAATATAGAAAAAGCAGTGAGCGGAGCTGCCCAGGCATAGTTTCCTTTCCCTCCATTCTGTGCATGTATTTTATTCATTTATTTAGATTTTTAAGTTTCAGAGTAGCAGCCGTGTTAGTCTGTATTCGCAAAAAGAAAAGGAGGACTTGTGGCACCTTAGAGACTAACAAATTTATTTGCGCATAAGCTTTCGTGAGCTAGTGAGCTGTAGCTCACAAAAGCTTATGCTCAAATAAATTTGTTAGTCTCTAAGGTGCCACAAGTCCTCCTTTTCTTTTTAGATTTTTAAGTTTATTTATCCTGTGTCCATGAGCGCACACATATTTTATATTAAAATGATACCAATTTAACACTAATGGCTGAGCCATCTCAGATCTTTTCAACTCCCTCCAAAACAAACTGTCCCACCACTAATACCCCACCTGCATGTTCCGCTCCTTAGGAAAAGACGGGGAGAACAAATGGGCTTTGTGGCGGAACCAGAAAATCAACGAACCCAGGTGGTGGTGAACTGAAGCAGAAAGGTCATTCCACATCCACAGTATGGGCTCCTCACCGGGACCATTCTCCCACTAGCCCCTCATGGGGCCTGTTAGTTCAAGCATGTCACCTGACTGAACCGCTGTGGTGTTAATCCAGGAGAGAGGTAACTTAGACTCACCCATTAAGGATGAATAGGAGAGAGTGCAAACAAAGAGTATCGCCCCCATAGCCCAGAGGTTGATGGATTGAAATCATCCCCTGCCAGGTGACAGCTCCTTTCCAGGCACTCAGCTCCTCCAGGGATGGTGTCTGTCATATGAGAACCTAGAGACAATTCAAAATCACCACTACCTTCAATTGCACCCAAAAACAAACAAGATGCTAATGCAGCTCCTGAAGTACAGATATGTAATATGCTGCCTGCGAGAACTACTCCTTCACAAAGAGTTTGCCAGAAAATGCACCAGCTGAAGTTTGAGGTGTTTTAAGGTGCATAGCCCCAGCTACCCCACAATGCAGTAATCCAGTCGCCAGGTGACAAAGGTCCAGATGACTGTGATGAGGTCTTCATCCCACAGAAAGTCTCACAACCTTTTAGACAAGCATAAGGGGCAAAAAGACCTCTCTTGCCGCAGTTACGTGATCATCCAGAAACAGCAAAGGAGCCAATAGGACTTTCTAAGGACTTAGCGTGACCAGGTGTCCAGTTTTTGACTGGAACACTCAGTGGAAAAGGGACCCTGTTGGTTCCGGTCAGCACCTCCGACCGGGCAGTTAAAAGTCTGGTCAGCGGTGCTGCTGAGCTCAGGCAAGCTAGTCCCGACCTGTCCTGGCTCCGCACTGTGCCCCCAAAGTGGCTATCAGGTCCAGCTCCTAGGTGGGGGGTCACGGGGCTCCTCAGGCTGACCCCCGAGCACCAGCTCTGCACTCCCATTATCCGGGAATCATGGCCAATGGGAGCTGTGGGAGTGGTGCCTGTGGGTGAGAGCAGCGTGCTCAGAGCCACCTGCTGAGCCTCTGCCTAGGAGCCAGACCTGATGGCCGCTTCTGGGTGTAGCGCAGTCCACAGTGCTAGGACAGGCAGGGAGCCTGCCTTAGCCCCCCTACTGCACTGCTGACCGGGAGCTGCCAGAGGTGAGCCCACGCCCCAACCCCTGCCCCAGCCCTGAGCTCCCCACCAAACCCAGAGCCCCCTCCTGCACCCCAAACCTCTCATCCCTGGCCCCACCCTAGAGCCTATATCCCCAGATGGAGTCCTCACCCCCTCCTGAACCCTTGTCCCAGCCCAGAGCCAGCTCCCACACCCTGAATCCCTAAGCCCGACCCCCCAGTCTGGAGCCCCCTCTTGCACCCCAAACCCCTCACCCCTGGCCCCACCCCAGAGTCTGCACCGCCAGTTAGAGCCCTCAGCCCCTCCCGCACTCCAACTCCCTTCCCCAGCCCAGTGAAAGTGAGTGAGGGTCGGGCAGAGCAAGGGACCCAGGGAGGGGGAATGCAGTGAGCAGGGGACAGAGCCTCAGGGAAGGGGAGGGGCTAGGGTGTTTGATTTTGTGGGATTAGAAAATTGGCAACCCTACAGGTATCACACCTGCATAATAATAGGTTGAAAGTCCCCCAGTCCAGCTGAAGGAGTTGATACCAATTCTCTTGTTTCCACCAGATGGCTCCCCCATCATAACCCCCTCTTTGTCTGGATTGACACAGATCAGACGTTAAGAATTATAACATTCAAAAACCAGTCAGAGAACACTGCAACCTTCCTGGACGCTCAGTTACAGACCTAAAAGTCGCAATTCTTCAACAAAAAAACTTCAAAAACAGACACCAACGAGAAACTGAAGAACTTGGAATTAATTTGCAAACTGGACACCATTAAATTAGGCTGGAATAAAGAGTAGGAGTGGATGGGTTATTACACACACTAAAAACTATTTCCACCTGCTAATTTTTCCCCTACTGTTACTCACACCTTCTTGTCAACTGTTTGAAATGGGCCATCCTGATTATCACTACAAAAGGTTTTTTTTCTCCTGCTGATAATAGCCCACCTTAATTGATTAGTCTTGTAAGAGTTGGTACGGCAGCCCCCATTTTTTCATGCTCTCTGCATATATATATCTTCCTACTGTATTTTCCACTGCATGCATCTGATGAAGTCGGTTTTAGCCCACAAAAGCTTTTGCCCAAATAAATTTGTTAGTCTCTAAGGTGCCACAAGTACTCCTCGTTCTTTCTGCTGATACAGACTAACACGGCTGCCACTCTGAAACCTGTCTCTATACAGAGACTTTTCCGTTCAGCCTTTGGGACAACAGCATTATATCAGTGCAAAAGAACCAGGACGTAAAAATGACTGTTGGCTCAATCCAAACCCCTTTGGACTCAATAAGAAGTCTCCCATTGGCTTGGCATCAGGGCCTACACCTTTGCATAGTCAACTTATACAAAATGGTGTAAAATCATGGAAATATACACCTGGAAGGGACCTTGAGAAGTAATCTAGTCCAGGCCCCTGTGCTGCGGCAGGACCAAAGATACCTAGACTGGTGTTTGTCTAATCTATTCTCCAAAGCTCCCGTGACTGGGATTCTACGCCTCCCTTGGTAACCTCTTCCAGTACTTCACTGTCCTTATAGTTAGAAAGCTTTTCCTAATACCTAATCTAAATCTCCCTTGCTGCGGATTACTTTATATTCTACCTTCAGTGAACATGGAGAACAATTGATCACCATCCTCTTCCTAACAGCCTGTAATATATTAGAAAACTGTTGTCAGGTTGCATCTGTTTTCTTTTCTTAGGACTAAACATGCTCAGTTTTTAAACCTTTTCTCAGAGGTCGAGTTATCTAAATTTTTATCATTGTTGTTGCTCTCCTCTGGACTATCTATTTGACCCTCTTTCTTAAAGTGTGGGGCCCAAAACTGGACACAGTATTCCAATTGAGGCCTCATTAGCACCATGCAGAGCAGAACAGTTACCTTCCATTTCCTACATATGACGCTCCAATTAATACACTCCAGAATGATATTTGCCTTTCTCACAACTGCATCATATTATTGGCTCATATTAGGTCTGTGATTCATTATACCCCATAGATCCCTTTCTGCAGTACTACTGCCAACACAGTTATTCTCCATTATGTATTTGTGTATTTGATTTTTTTCCTTCCTAAATGAAGTGCTTTGCATTTCTCTTTATTGAATTTTATCTTGTTGATTTCAGACCAATACTCCAATTTATCAAGGTAATTTTGAATTTTAATCCTGTCCTTTACAGTGCTTGCAACCCCTCTCAGTTTGGTGTCATCTGCAAGTTTTTTAAGCATACCATTCACCCTGTTATCCAAGAAATTAATGAAAAATATTGAATAGTACAAGAACCAGCACAGATGTCCTAGATACATCCTTCCAGTTGGACAGCATATCATTAATAACTACTCTTTGAGTACATGTTTTAACCAGTTGTATGACCACTTTATAGAAGTTCCATCTAGACCGTTTCCTAGATTGCTTATCAGAATGTCATGTGGGACTGTAATTAATTGATCTTTAAATATTCATGGTAAATAGGCCTAATCCCCTGAGATGGGGTATTAGATAGGTGGGATCTGAGTTACCCAGGAAAGAATTTTCTGTAGTATCTGGCTGGTGCATCTTGCCCATATGCTCACGGTTTACTTGATTGCCATATTTGGGGTCGGGAAGGAATTTTCCTCTAGGGCAGATTGGAAGAGGCCCTGGAGGTTTTTCGCCTTCCTCTGTAGCATGGGGCATGGGTCACTTGAGGGAGGATTCTCTGCTCCTTGAAGTCTTTAAACCACAATTTGAGGACTTCAATAGCTCAGACATAGGTGAGGTTTTTCATAGGAGTGGGTGGGTGAGATTCTGTGGCCTGCATTGTGCAGGAGGTCAGACTAGATGATCAGAATGGTCCCTTCTGACCTTAGAATCTATGACTGTGTCAAAAGTCTTACCAAAATCAAAAATCACATCTACTGCTTCCTCCCTATCCACTAGACCACTAACTCTGAAAAAGAAGGAAATTAGGTCGGTTTGACATGATTTGTTCTTCACAAATCCATGTAGGCTATTATTTATCACTCCACTGGTCTCTAGGTGTTTACAAATTGATTGTTTAATAATTTGTTCCAATATCTTTACAAGTATAAAAATTAGGCTGACTGGTGTATAAATCCCCAGATCCTTGTTGCTCCCTTTTTTTTAAAGATAGGTACTATTTTTTCCCTTTTCTAGTCCTCTGGGACCTTAACCCAGCCTCCATGAGTTCTCAAAGATAATTGCTAATGATTCTGAGATTGCTTCAGCTAGTTCCTTCAGTGTGCTAGAATGAATTTCATCAGGCCCTCCTGACTATTACTTCTAATTTATCTAAATGTTATTTAACCTGGTTTTTCTTTATTTTGGCTTGTGATCCTTCCCCCTTGTTGTAAATCTGAATGGTGGTAAGCATCTGGTCACAATTTTTTTAGTGAAGACTGAAACAAAATAGGCACCTCAGTCTTCCTGGTGTTGCCTGCTAAGTAATAGACATATACTTTCCTTCATCTTTTTCTTGCTCCTAATGTATTTCTAGAACTACTTCTTATTGCCTTTTATATCCCTTGCAATACATAACTCATTTTGTGCCTTGGCCTTTCTGATTTTATCCCTGAATGCCTGTACTATTCTTTTGTACTCATCCTTAGCAATTTCTCCATGTATCCATTTTAGTAGAATTTCTTTTTGATGAAAATGCTACTGAAGTAGAAAGGTCACATTTTGCACCTACTTTGGACAGGTGTAAATGACCACACAAGACAGAGGATGCAACCCAGAAAGTGAAACTCACCGGACTAGGTCCCTCTGTTCATGCTGAGTGAAATACAAAAAGAAAACAAAGAGCATAGTTTATGGCAAATAAATTATTTTGGCCTGAATCTCCTCTTAGATTAGTGAAACTCAGTAGTAACTCTACTGAAGTTAATGAAGTTAAACTGATATAGAGCCAGCGTGAGTGAGAACAGAATCAGACCATTAGTTTTCAACTTGACAATGCACTTTTCACTTTGTATTTCAGCAGATTACATGTACAGAGGGTGAGACACAAATTACTGCACTGAGATTCACCATGAAAGATAAAAGCAAAGATGATATGATCAGACACTAAGCAGTTCTTAAGCAGAACTTGAGAGCTATCAGAGTTCACTGGAGCAAGCGTCCTGTGACAGATACTTGTCTTATTTGATAACAATAGGTAATCAGATATTAAATATTTAGGAAGATATCCAGTACACAAGTCACATAGCACTGTGGAGAAAACATCTTTTACAATAATGTTACAGAAATTGTAAGTTGCTGCACCTACAAGTTATTTTAGCAGCACTACACTGTTAACACTGGAATTAAGCCATGTTTTCATAGTTAAATGTTAGTTTAAGGGCCATTTGTATGGTTCTGACCGTCCAATACAAACGTTCCTAAGTGCTTCTCAAAAATTGCTAAATGGAATTCACACTTCTCAGCTTTCTTCTTTTTCTTATTATCAATATGGTATTCAAACGGTAATTTTTTAAAGCGTGGTAATAAAGTAGACAGGAGTAATCATATACTGTGTCACATTGAAAAGCTTGTGATTTATGACTTTCACCTTCAAATTATAAAATACCATACAATGAAATTAAAGTTTGCTATTTTGCTCTTTCTCCCTTAAATTAAATACTTCTCACTATAGTTTTATAGAAAGATTTCCCTCTCCCCATTTAAAAAAAGATAAACAAAACTACATCTTCTCATGCTTAGGTCTACTGAACAGGTATGTAACATCATGTATTATGTAATTGGCATGCAGCCTTTAAAGAGACAGCAAAAATGTCAACACATGTCTTAGAAGTAAGGCTGTAAAAGTCAGGGAATTTGATACTTCAGAGTGTGGGTCAAAGCCACACATCAAGGGCAAGTCTACACTTAAAACTGTATCAGCGCAGCTTCACTGATGCAGTTGTGCTGCTGTAGCGCTCTAATGAATATGCTCTACGCTGATGGGAGAGAGCTCTCCCTTCGGTGTTGTCAATCCACCTCCATAAGAGGTGCTGACATAGCACTGCCTACAAGGGAGATTATATTGATATAAAAAGTCTGTAATGTAGACCAAGATACAGGTCTCATTTTTCAAACCAGGAAATTTTGCTTTTAGTTTAGAATCATCTGGAGTTTACTGATTTTAGATAGCAACTGATTAAGGTAGGTATGATTAAAGCAGGATTAATGGATATACAAATCCAGACTCTGCACCCATGGAGCCAAAAAGCATGGATCAAATGATCAATGGAAGGTGAAGATTAACTTCCAGACAACGTCTTGAGGACTGGAGAGCAAGAAGTAGCATTGGCACGGCAGGGAGATAGGAGTACCACAAGCTCTTTCGCAAGGAGGGGAAACGTGCCTTTGACTGGGTGAGATCTTGTTGCTTTGACTGGATCCAGGCCTCATTTTATTCTTTACTCTTAACCCACCATTGGATCTAGGACCACGTTTTCAAAGGGGCCTCAACCTGACCTGCATTTATGCATAAGCACAAATAATTTGCATTCATTTGTTGAGCATTGTTGTTTGTACATACAATACTAGAATTTACCTGCTCAAAACTCATTTGTGCTCAGTTTTCACATGTAAATGCATTTACAGATGAACTTTCTATCATTTGCATGCACAAGAAATAATGACCCAAAATTGTGCGAACGAGAGTGAACATATAAAGGTGTTTATGTTCAAACGAAGGCCATTTTTTAAAAGCGTCCCCCTTAATGTAAGATACAAAACCCAGATTTCATTACCTAGAAAGCAGGGAATTTACACTGATCATTCATTAAAATTAATCATCAAAAAATGAAAACATACTGCCATATTAATTCATATTATTATTTGTCATGTGAGGATAGTGTGCTCACTATTACACAAGACTTAGAAAACTTGGTGTCTCCCCAAATGTGCTTACTATCTAAACCAGGGGTGGCGAAACTTTTTGGCCTGAGGGCCACATCTCGGTATGCGAATTGTATGGAGGGCTGACTGGGGCAGGGGATTGGGGCGCATGGGGCGGATGAGGGCTCTGGCTGGGGGTGCAGACTCTGGGGTGGGGATGGGGATGAGGGGTTTGGGGTTCAGGAGGGTGCTCTGGGCTAGAATCAAAAGGTTTGGAGGGTGATCAGGGCTGGGGCAGTCGGTTGGGGCATGGGCGGGACTCAGGGGTACAGGATCCAGGAGCCTCCTGGAAGCAGTGGCTTATCTCCGTTCCGGCTCCCATGCAGAGGTGGCACCATGCCGCTCTGCATGCTGTCCTGTCTGCAAGCACCACCCCCATGGTTCCTGGCCAATGGGAGCTGCAGAGCCAGCGCTTAGGGTGGGGCAGCATGCGGAGCCCCCAAGCTGCCCCTGCTTCCGGGAGCCATGCAGAGCTGCTGCACGTGTGGAGCAGAGCAAGGCAAGCCTCTGACCCTGCTCCCCGTCTGGAGCACTGGAGTGGGGAAAGCTCCCAACCCCGCTCCCCGGTGGGAGCTTGAGGGTTGGATTAAAAGGTCCGATGGGCCGGATGTGGCCCGTGGGCCATAGTTTCCCCACCCCGATCTAAACAGAAGCTTGCAAACTAAAGGGAATCTTTCCATCTAAATCGACCATCTTTGACTCATGTGCACAATTCCCTTTAATATTAGTCATAATTGCACTCACAGATTAAAGGCAGTATATTGGTCATAAAGTTGTTTTTGAAAAATCTTCATGAACTTCTGCTTTTGGAAGAGTTAACATTAAGCATCCTTTCCTTTACCTTCTTCTATTTATTTATGAACAAAGTTGCTTTGAAATTAATTTTGGATGTGGAAGCAAAACCTGATCACAAATATGGTTTCAAAGGGTCACAGGGCTACAGCAGTTGTTGAGCTATTCTGAAATTTGCTAATATTGGGGATAGGAAAAATGCCTTTTACCATTATCTAATATATTGAATTTACTCAGGCTTTATGGGTTAAAAATATGGTAATAGAATTGACTTTTTGAAGGGTTTTGTTGAGTTGTTTTCACTGCTCCTTTCAGGTCTTATTGACCCCATTACTGCAAGGGTGAGTCTAAGCTGAAAAAATAGGATATGTAATTCTCCACTAACACAGCTTCTCCAGTGATGGCAAGCATGGCAGCTGTAGTAAAGTCATTGGTACCATTGTATCATCTAACCCAATATTACAGAGCTAAATACACTCACAGCCTAAACTATATATATATAATGTCTCTTGATAGCTCTCTGAAACTGACCTTTCACTTTTCAAGTCACCTGCTTTGAATCACCAAACTCAATCACAAGTATACTTTAAAAAAAGGGGAGAAGAGATTTTCTCTCTCTCTCTCTTTTTAAATCCCTTCAATAATGATTCTTGGCTTCCCAAAATTTCATTCGTGTTTTCCTAACAAACTGGTGGTTGTGAAGGAGAAAGATTAACTGGCACCTCCTTTCTGTCCCTGGTCCCCACTTCCTGCCATGCTGGCAAGTTTCCCCTATAAAAGCAATGGCTGTTAGGTCCACACCCATCTATAAGGCACTTCCGTTTGCTCAGCAATGCAGCCCCACCACAATGTCTCCAGAAGGACTATTGCACATAATATTATTCCCCAAATGCATAGTCTATATAAACCCGTAGATATTTTGGTCAGGTTCCCACAAGGTTAATGGGATATTTGGTTTTATAGAAAGAATTAGGATGGGGAAAAAAAACCCACGCAAACAAAAAGGCTGAGTTGTCTCCAGCCTATATGGGGAAGGGGAGGAAATCTCTATAGGAATTTCCAACACTAACATGAATATTTTACTTGAATTTTACCACCTTTCATCCCAAAAGAGCCTAAAGCGCTTTATGAACTATGTAATGCAAAGTTTCACCACTGAAATGCAGCCATCTCAGGGGTGGAGGGCAGCAAACAGGCATATAGAACAACAGTGGGGGAAAAGAAATTTGGGGCAAGCCTCTATTCTGAGGAAAGTGCCATATGGTCTTTTATGTCCGTGCAGAGCAGTGGGGATTTTGGTTTCTAAAGTCTTAAACTGGTAGCACTCACTTTACTGTAGGCAAGACGGAGTGCCATGTAAGCCAGCAGCATCTTTAATGGTGTCCCACTGCACAGCCACAGGGAAGCCCACCTTGTGGGTGCTCTGTATTTAATTGTGAATTTGATCTCATTATTTTAAGGACCCACAGGGTAAATATAGGTGCCTGCTCACTCTCAGTACATGTCTCTGAGCACACTGGTAAAGCTTTCTTTTTGGATATGGATTTATTTTATTCTGGCAATTTCATATGATAACTGACCAAAGTGGTGTCTGCGCCTAGATTATTCTACAGAATCAGTCCAGGTGTGACTAACTAGGTGATTAATGTCACAGGATCACAATTCACATCAGTCTAATTCCCCCACATTTAAAATAATCAGTATCAACTTATATAGACTGTAAAAAGCATGAGAAATCCAGTCCCCCTAATCCTCACATTGAAAAGCCTGGGAGATGGAAATATGGACCTTATTTAGATCATCTAAATAAAAACAGCCTATGAAGTAGAGCAAAGAGTAGGAACAAACTGACCCAGGTAAAAGCAATTAGAACAATAAAACCAGTGAAAGCTTCTGCTAGCACCTTGCAGTGTTATTGACTGACTCAAGATGAACAGGGCTAAAAGTGTCCTATAACATTCTGTGGCAAAACCTGCAAGGTGTGACTGTCCAGGTCTCAGCCCCAGACCTCTCTCTGTCATATCTGGTCAGCCCTTACTCATGCAGTGGAACCATCGGGGTGTGACTATACCAAACTTTTTTTGCTGTTGCTGCTACAAGTTCATCTCCACTGATGGTGAGAGCACTAAGGTAAACCAGTCTCCAGTTTTGTAACCATTTTGACATCTAACCTGAGTCAATAGGATCAGATGACACGGTGGTGAAAATCCCAGAAGTCTGTAGTTCTCCCACCATTTTTTGCTACTATCTTCGGAGCTACAGTAATGGTGGGAAATTTTAGGAAAAGACCCAAGGCACAGAAGACACCCAAGGTTGCACTTCCATGATACAGCCTCGACAGGCTTTTCCCAGAATAAGGCAGTGGTTTTACTATGCTCTACAATCTATTTCCTGTCTGCCCAGCTAATCTGGTCAGAATAGCTCTAACCAGACTGTGCTGACTCTCTTGGATAATGTCACATGCTTCAAGGAGATCCGAGCATGGAAACGCTCTTAAAGATGGTGCTGTCCAAGGGAGTTATAATGATGGTATTTATTAACACTGTTCACAAGGTAGAAATCATAGCACCAGGAACAAAATAAAAAGGGAATGTGTAGAAACTGTGATACTGAATCTAAGGAAATGTTGCTTGTGCTCTTATAAAGCTTTGTAGCAGAGAAAGATCAACTTAATAAAACTTACAAACAGCCATTCGTAGTTGTCATAACCTGATCTCTTCTCTGGAGTCCAGAGAAAGGTTGGCAACTGCATGAGCAAACAGCTTACAGGGAAGGACTGACCCCTTTGCAGCTTTTCACCTCAGCTTGTTTCATGAGAATGAGAATAGGGCTGTGAGAACCCCTGGCCAGCCACCATGGTATAGAACATTCTGTGGAAGACTCTACAGGCAAGCCCTCTTCTATGTTGGCAGTGTCTCCTGATTACATGTGTGTGGGAATGACAAGTCAGAAAGAGCCATGTCTTCCTGCCCAAGTTGGGGCTATTGAAGGCTCTGAATCACAGGTGCAGTTTTCCTGTGCAGAGTTGACAAGATAAGAATGATAAGGCTCACAGCTCCTGGTTGCAGCTTTTGTCTACCTTTGTGCAGGGCTATTAGTGGGACAGCAAGCTAGGAGTTTAGCAGAGCACAAACCTATCAATCTCCAGCTACATGAATCCACCAACCAAACCAGATATACTGGAGCACTTCAGCAGTTGCTTAGGTTACTGAAGCCCTGAGGTTGCTGGAACAGTTGCAGAGGTGCAGCCTGGAAGCCCATGCTATCATACGTGCCCCTCATCTGTGGAAACCTCTGCAGAGAGCTGCAGTTTACAGTCTTTAGCGTTCCACAACTGATGCAGCCCTGGATAATTTAAGTGGAATGTTACTGAAATACTTTTGCTTCACTTGTTTCTAATAAGCTGTCTAGCTATCTCCTCCCACTTTGCTCTTGTAGGAGAGCTAAGAATTCATTCTTTCACCCCTCAGATCCAAATGAATTTCAATTAGCTTCTTTCTTCCTTCTCATAATTAAAAAAAAAAGACAAAGGGCCAGATTTTCCCCCTTCAGTCTTGTTTTACACCAATGTTAATATATCATTGACTCCAGTGGAATTTCTCCTGATTTACACTGGCATGAGAAGAGTATCAAGTCCCCAAAATTGCAAGTAAAGGTCACTTCACATCTTTATACCTATATTCATCTATAGTAGATGATATAGCAAATGTCTGTAAACATTTGTCTCCTGTTAACCTCATGCTGTGCAGCTTTAAATTGGCTGTAATATAAGTATAGTGTAATGGTTTCATGGGGTTAGACAAAAATTTGCAAACAAGCATTGCTTTTGGTCAGGTGCTTCAGGCAATTCTGGATGAAAAAAATATTATGCAGCTAATTACCACATACACAATTAGAAAGCAGGATTTCCCATTGCATCTGAATTGATGGGAAGTCAAGATTTTGAAATAAGATTTGGTTTGTTTGGATTTAGTTAATGAATCTATTTCTGCTCCTACGGGGTTTGGTGGCTTCGGAATGTTTTTGAAACAGTGATATCTCAAAGTGTTAACTCAGCTTGGAGCACTAAAACTGTAAACAGCTCTTCACAGTCCCTATGTTTTTATTGTAATCGTGGTTATATCAAGAGCTCTGTGGCCATTTCCCTTTTAACGTGTGCGAACGCCAGACTTTATAACATTATTATTATTATTTTTTGCATGAAAAAACTCACACTGCTGACAAAACTGGTGAACAATCATGTTTCCAGTCAATTCCTAAAAAGCAAAAACAACAGCGGCAACCCTAGCTTTTCACTGTGGTGAAAGCCTATGAATTGTACCACACCCAGAATTGTACCACACCCAGACTGTTTTGACCCTGTAGGTGCAGACATGAAGGAACAGCAACCCTAGGTGTCTTCCTGACTCCTCGGCAACTTAATTTGAGCTTTTAGAAGTCTTCGCTCCCTGATGGAGTAATGGGAATGTCCCATATCTTTCCAGCTAGTGGTCCACCCCAAAGTGGAATACATTGTCAGTCATTATGCTTTTGAGGTGTGAAGGCACTGTGCTCAAAGCATAGAGCCTGGAATGAGGAAATGTGAGTTCTCTTATGCAACTTTACCACAGACTTCCCGTGTAAATTGCTTAAGATTTTGTGCCTCAGTTTCCTAATGTGAAAAATAGGGGAGGGAGTGTTCTGACAAGTAATAAATATAAAAGTACGGGTAATGCAAAGGATGGGAGATATTATAGGCAGAAGATACTATTGGAGTGCAAAATAGCATTGCCTTGTAGCATCTCCAAGCGTTTAAAGAATGCACTTGAGACTGCAGGCAGCATCCATTTACATTTGCATAAATCTTTCTTCGCCCCCAAAAACAATTTGTGACGCTAAACAGGGTATTTAGACTCTTGGCACACAAGGATCCTTCTAGGCCTCTGGCTGCATATGACTGATGTTAGTAACATTTTTACCAGCAAGCCAAGGAAAGGATTTGCTTCTTTTAGTAGCTTTTCTTTGAAGTGCAGTGAAATCCTACAGCTTTTATTTTCATGGTGAAAAGTGTGTAAGAACTCCCCTAGCTTTGACCCCAGATGGAGTCCTATAATCTAGTTTCTCTTGGGGCACCAGAACCTTTTAGTCCATCACTGCTGAAATTGGCATTGAAAGGGAAAATAACATCTCTTGGAAGAGTCAAAAGAGGAAATTCTCGGAGAGGAGAATGTGAAAAGGAGAGAGGTGGTTTGCTTCTTTGTTATTCTCATTTTAAATTTAACTCTTTACTATTCGCAGTAATCTAATCAGGCAAGTTTTGACTAGACAATTGGTATGGATAGAATGGCTGTTAGTGGTGGATTTGGCTATGTGTGCATTTTAAAATAAATTGTCATCTTGAAGTGTCTGAGAGAAAAGGGTGCTTTTGTGTAAAAGTCTGATAGAGCTGGGGGAGAAAAGGATTTGTTTTGGTAAATTGTAAATTCCTTTTGTAATAGTTGATGGGCTTAGTTGGTTTAATAAATCTGGCACTGATTGTGCAGTGAGTTGGGAGGCGGGATGTGAACTGACTGATTTTTACATTATGCTTCATTATGTCTTTGTTCTTTTCAGATGATGCTTGTGTGGGATCTAGGGACAGCGAGAGCAGCGGGATTAGAGAAGTAACGTGAAGAGCAGCACTGCGTTTTGAACAGTGAGGGTTGGGGTTCTTTCTGCGTAAAAACATCCGTGTAGGCAGAGGCAGAATAAGGTTTCGTGGGGCCCTGGGCCAGAGCACCCCCTCCGCCTGCAGTCCTGCCCCCATTCCGCCCATTCTGCCTGCAGCCCTGCCCATGTCCCCACACCATTCTGCCCCTTCCTCCTGGGGCCCTGCCCCTGTTCCACCCCCGGTCCCACCACATTCCGCCCCTGTAGTGTGGCCCCGCAACCCATTTGCTCCTTTCTGCCCCCCACGGCCCCAAGACCAGAGAAGCTCTGTGCCCCGTACCAGGCCTGGAGGCTGCGGCAGGGAGTGAGAGTCCTCCAGCCATGAGGCCACACTAAGGGTTTTTTAAGACATTGATTGGTAAGTGGCACAGAGACAGATTCCAAGGAGTACTAGAGATGATTGAATATTTTCCAATTTTTGAAATGTTTGTGCAAAAATTTTCAAAATTTTTAATGCATTTTTTCCCTTTTTTCCCTGTCAGTTTTGAAAGTGGTTGAAACGTTTGGAAAATTAGAAATTTTCAATGAAAACATTTTACAACTTTTTTTAAACTTTCCCTAAGCTTTTTTCCTTTTTTTTCCCTCATGCTGATGTTATTGTGTTTTTTTCATAGATACTAAGGTCAGAAGGGACCATTCTGATCATCTAGTCCGACTTCCTGCACAACGCAGGCCACAGAATCTCACCCACCCACTCCTATGAAAAACCTCTCACCTATGTCTGAGCTATTGAAGTCCTCAAATCATGGTTTAAAGACTTCAAGGAGCAGAGAATCCTCCCTCAAGTGACCCGTGCCCCATGCTACAGGAAGACGAAAAACCTCCAGGGCCACTTCCAATCTGCCCTGGAGGAAAATTCCTTCCCAACCCCAAATATGGCGATCAGCTAAACCCTGAGCATATGGGCAAGATTCACCAGCCAGATACTACAGAAAATTCTTTCCTGGGTAACTCAGATCCCATCCATCTAATATCCCATCTCAGGGGATTAGGCCTATTTACCCTGAATATTTAAAGATCAATTAATTACCAAAATCACATTATCCCATCATACCATCTCCTCCATAAACTTTTCGAGTAGAATCTTAAAGCCAGATAGATCTTTTGCCCCCCCCTGCTTCCCTTGGAAGGCTATTCCAAAACTTCACTCCTCTGATGGTTAGAAACCTTCGTCTAATTTCAAGTCTAAACTTCCTGGTGGCCAATTTATACCCATTTGTTCTTGTGTTTTAAGGCCATTTCTCAAGGATTTTTTTTTCCCTGTTGTGATGCTGGCAGACCAGGTGCCAGCTCTCGCCAAGGCTTTAGGTCTCAGCCGAGCACGGACTAATTCATTGCTGGAAACCAGTCCAGCTCACCTGTGTGTTAGTATGGTTAAGCAAATGCATCCGATGAAGTGAGCTGTAGCTCACGAAAGCTTATGCTCTAATAAATTTGTTAGTCTCTAAGGTGCCACAAGTACTCCTTTTCTTTTTGCGAATACAGACTAACACGGCTGCTACTCTGAAACCTATGGTAAGATGCGTACTAGATTTACAACAATGTGTTTAGTGTTAGACTTTATGAAATGCTTGTAAGTTGCTACATGTATTAATCCTTCTTATAATTTCTTTATCACATACAATAAGGTAATATTTAAGTTTTTGCTTTATAGCTGTAAAAAAATGTTTGCCCTGAAACTGTCAGCCTGTCAGAAGAGATCTCTCCTGTTCATTAAGAAGGCTATCAATACTAAATGGGCCATTGTGAGGTATCACAATACAAAGACTTTGTTAATTGCCCCTTCACATCCATGCAGAGGCTATGTGCAAAAGGGCATGTCCCATCAGCATGAATTCTGGAAGAAGGAAATAAAGATAGCTGACAAGAAAATTTTTCAACCCTTTTGCTGTTTGGACTCTCTCGGGGCTGGAGCAATGAAATAGAAGCAGAGATCCCCAGGGTCAACCCCGGGTTCACCCTAAAAGGCATTCAGTGCTGACAAACTGCTACAACTCTGTCACCTTTTGGAACCATAGATTGTAACTCAGTTGTGTAAGTATGTTGCCTGCTTTAACCTGTAAATAACTCTCTCATTTCTTTTTCCTTGTTAATAAATCCTTAGTTAGTTTACTATGGGATTGGCTACATGTGTTGTCTTTGGTATGAAATCTGAGGTACATATTGACCTGGGATAAGTGACTGGTCTCTTGGGACTGGAAGCAACTTGAATATTTTGTGATCTTTGATGTATGGCAACCAACTATCACTCAGTCCAGCTTGCCTGGGTGGCAAGATAGACTGTGACTCCACGGTAAGACTTACAGTGCTCCAGGAGTTCACAGTTGTTACTGGGTTGGTGAAATCTAATTCTAGAACGTACCACCAGTTTAGGGTGTCTGCTTTGCTTTTTTGGCAGCCTGCCCAGAGGCTGGCACTCATGGTAGTGAACCACTCCAGATGGTGTGACGTTACAAATTTTTCTGTTACCAATACCATCTGTTGCTTTTACATATTGAGCCCCAAGGCATATTTATTTATCTGGAGATATTCAAATGCTCGAAAAGGAGGTCTGTTCATTCTCTCTCTATCATTCTCTCTCTCTTGACATATCTCACAAAACCACAGCCTAACTAAAGTGCAGCAACATCATGCAGTCTTCCCCAGCTTTACTTCTCCCACAATTCACCACCTTCAAAATTTCCCTAGTCTGAATCGTAAGGTGAGCCACAACTAGGAACAAATAGTTGTGTCTTGGAATAAACATATGTGAAAGGTCTACATGTGCATTTACAATCATATTAGTTAAGTCAAGTGAACTGTCGATCAATTAACTTGAGTTACAACATGACCAAAACCTCTCATCTAGACGGGGCCAATGTTTCCTGGTAATTATCTGTTTAAGATCTGTCTGCTACCCTTTTCCAATAGCACAACATCTGCTATCCTGCTGTTGAACAGCTTGTATATTCTAGCAGTTGAAGGTTCCAGCTTAGATTGTTGTCACATATAATTTCTGTATCGCATATTGTTTGTTACACTCTTAGTTTTGATCACTATAATTTACTCAGGCAGCATAGCAGGTGGAAGTATTTGAGTAATTGGCTATTTGATAATTTAAAATGTTGGATAAGATC
Source organism: Dermochelys coriacea (assembly GCF_009764565.3). NCBI lineage: Eukaryota > Metazoa > Chordata > Testudines > Dermochelyidae > Dermochelys > Dermochelys coriacea. Next base: position 222,059,699 of record NC_050069.1, on the reverse strand, counting down.
TATGAATGTCGTAATATGGTGGTTAAGTCTGTTAATCCTTTTATGTGCCCTTGAGGACCAAAGCACAATTAATACTGCAGGATTACGCCAAATAGATACATTTGTGATAGTTTATATGCATATATAAATGTCTATGTGTGTGTAAATATAGACAAATACATATCTATCATATATTGATAGTAGTAGTAGTATTTTTCAAATTACACTAAGATTCCAAGTACCTGTCTCTTAATTACACTTATTTAAAGTGTGGTTATGGACAGAAAGATGACTAGTTTCAAATGACATCTTTTTACCCAACATGTCTATCTCATATGTATTCAAATTGACAGCTGCACTCTTGTTCCAAAAATAAATTTAAATTTAAAATACAATAAAATAAAATGTTACTATTTTTTATCTCTGTTAATAAAGCCCATTGAGCTACTAATACATGAGAGAAAGTGGGATTCTTTTCTTGCTCATAAATTTTCAGTGGAATTGTTATTTGAATTCTAGCTGTAGAAACTTTACTTAAAAGTGTACACAAGTATATAGCTAACTTGTGCCTTAACTACAAATATAATACACCTGATCTGGGTCAGATGTAATGGTAGGGATGCCAGCAAGAATACAGCCATATTTCCATATTCTAGAATGAATATGTAGTGTTGGCAATTAGATCTCAGTTACACTGATATGGGATGAAATCCTTATTCCATTGTAGTCAGTGGGAGTTTTGCTATTGACTTCAGTGGGGCCAGGATATCACCCCTGATGTCAATTTAAACCAGCGGAGTTACTGAGGTTTACATTGGCATAACCGAGATAAGAATCTGGCCCACATTCTTTTTTCTTGTGAGCTGAGAAAATGCCCTGTGGAGACACAATGGACACAGAACCATACAATGCCATTTTCAAAGTCATTTTCAGAATACAGCTTTCAGAGTAGCAGCTGTGTTAGTCTGTATTCGCAAAAAGAAGAGGAGTACTTGTGGCACCTTAGAGACTAACAAATTTATTTGAGCATAAGCTTTCGTGAGCTACAGCTCACTATGCTCAAATAAATTTGTTAGTCTCTAAGGTGCCACTAGTACTCATTTTCCATTTTCGGAGTAGATCTTCTCTTTCAGGTTGCACAGGTTTTAGACATGGCAAACCTTTGTGAGCTACCCTGTTTAGCCTGTAATAACCACTGCTCTTCTGATTGGAAAGCTTGACAAAGGACAGCTGCCCTTACAGAAAGCCCAATGAAACTAGGATAAAAGAATATACTAGCCTTTCATTTCTGGAGACTCCGTTTCAGATGCTTATAGAGAGAGAGATCACAAGCTGAACTGAGTTTGGTAATCTCAACTAATTTAGCACCAAACAATTGAAAATAGTTCAACATAAGTAACGCCTGCTCAAGTGAGACCGAGGACTAAAATAGCAAAGGAGATACTGATCAGAATTTAAGCGTCTGAGGTGTGTTGGAGCGTGTATCCACTTTTAGTGTTTTCCTACCACTAGTCAATGCTATTAAGCCTTCACTATCATGAGCATCAAATTCATTTGCAAATTTATATTTTTCAAAGAATGGTTATACTATAATGTCAGACTATAATGTCAATCTGAATGAATGAAAAACAAATAATTGAATTCCATTAGAAAGAGTTCTGAAAATGAAAAAGTGGTGTAAAGGTTACTTATAAGCAGTATATGTGTCTGAGATGGGATGGAATATTTACAAAAAAGTGCCACATGATCGCAGAGTAAGATAATGAACTCTTGTTACTGGTGCCTTCAGTACTCTCTGAAAAAGACAGAGAAGCTCAGTCCTTAATGGAAAAGAACTAACATGAGATGTCCACAATTAACTTTTTTTTTTTATCGGCACTGACAGAAGCCTGATCAGCAAAGAAAATCCATGCTGGATCTAACACACTAATGATATTGTCCAAGAAAAGTTACACCATAAGGACTGGGTTTTGTTTTAACTTGCACCACGATGTGTCCGGAGTAACTCGGCATTTAAAAGCATTATTCAGGATTTACATCTAAGAGGTCGGATGCTTGTCCTCTGCACTTCGAGACAGGAAATGTGTATACCTTTATGTTTGTGTAAATTTCCCAGCAATTCTATACATTATTTTTAATACTAATATCCACCTGAAAATATGACTCTTGGGATGTAATTGAGGTCAGGGCGTCCTAGTTGCTACTGAGAATTAACAGGTTTTGCAGGTGGAACCTGCCTGAAGGCAGCTTTACGCTACACACCCAATTTTTACAAAACATCCCTGGTGCAATTTGATTGCATCCAGTGAGTTGACACAATGAATGAAGTTGTCCCAGAAGAAAGCAATCCATTGGCATTTTTTCAATGGGGCCAGTTTTTCCCTCTTTCTGTGTTCTTTATTTTCCTTCATCGCATCACAACCCACCTTCCTCATTACAGACATGGCCAGTATCTTAAGGCATGCACCCAGTTCTAGTGAGGAGGATGCCAGCTGTGAGTAATTTGAGCAAGAAAATGGCCGCTCCCTTCCTTTAGCTTGCAAGTGATATGGAAATCTGAGCTATGCGGTTTGTACGTCATCATACTAGAGACCTAATTAGTGGGGCCTGTATGTAAGTGGTTTGGCCAGTACGTTGCAGAAAGGCCATATAGTTGTGGCTTGGAGCACCTCAGCCTTTCCATCCACACAATTGATCTCCTGCGCATTGTAGGATTGTGTGAGCCAAACCTGGAACATATCAACTACTTACTGTGGTGGCTTCAGTTTCAGATTTGAAAATGAGTTACTACTTTATCCGCATGAAGAGATGGCCAAGTTCATTGCTGCTTTGCTGTGTTGTGGTCATGCTCGTTTGTTACTCTACCTCTGAGCCTCAACAGTCTCTGATATACCCATTCAAACTGTGCTGCCGTAAAGGAAACTAGCTGATCCAGTTATAATGCTCAACTTGTACTGTCAGCATAGTAATGCAAACGTAAAAAGTGTTGTTTCTTGTTGCTCAATGCACAAGAGCTTGAAAAGTCTGTTGAGTGAATGTGGAGCCAAAGTGTCTGGCTTCTCCTGCTCTGGTCTTGCCAAAGAGGCAGGAGGAAAAAAAATCCCCCTGTTGTTTTCTGATTTAAATGGACCAGTTGCCTGTGTGTGTGTGTGTGTGTGTGTGTGTGCGTGTGTGTGTGTGTGTGTGTGTGTGTGTGTGTGTGTGTTTGGGAGAGAAAGAAGTGGAACTGCTATAGCAAAATATCTCCTCTTTTCGGGGAGAATGGACTCTTTTCAATATGCATATTTGTAGCAGAGATTAATTTGTCATGTGAAAAGAGGTTCAAAATAACTAAATAGCAATACATTGAAATTAAATGATGAACATAAAATACATTGTAAAGGAGATTTCAGCAGACTTGACATGTTCCTCCTTCAGGCCTTGTCGACACAGCAGAGCTTTGTCAGTAAAAGGCAGCTTTTGGTGGCAAAACAGTGGAGGTGTACACAAAGCAATGCCACTTTTGGCGACAAAACTCTTCCGTTTTGATGACTAAATAAAACCGCCTCAGTGAGAGACATAGGGCTTTTTGCACAAAAGTTTTGTCAACAAAGTGCCAGGGTAGATGCTGCTATTCATTATGTCGACATAACTGGCCTCCTCCAGTATCCCACAATGCCCGCTGTGACCGTTCTGCTCGCTGTTTTGAACTCGGCTGCTCTGCAGGTATGCATCCCTCCCCTTTCAGAGCTCCAGGAAGCTTTGTCACTCCTGAGCCTGGAGCGCTCACAGAGCTGCTGAGGAGGCTGTGGGAGAACTCAGAGGGAATCACAGAACCATTCATGTGGAATCGGCAGGCAGGCAGGCAGAGTGGGCTGCTGCTGCAAGAGGGGAGAGGGGGGAGAGACTGCTGTGGTGTGCAGAGCCGGGGGCCGTGTCCCCTTCCCCCAGGATTAGTTGTTCAGGCTGCTGTCTGAATTTAAAGAGATACCATGCCGACACACTCCCCCCAACATACACTTACCGAGCACACACTCTGTCTCTCTCACATATACACTCCCTCCTCCACAATCTCTCACACACTTCCCCAACACACACTCTGTTTCTATTTCTCCCCCCGCAATACACACACACACACACTCCCTGGCACACACTTCCCTTCCCCCCCCCATACACTTCAGTTGAAAAGCAGCTGGCAATCTAGTAGAATGCCCTGGAAGGATGGGATTGAGAAACCTGCATCACTTGATGCTGTACCTGCCCCATGAGGCATTGCAAACCCTTCTCAAATTACCCTGCGGCCACTTGCACAATGGGATAGCTACCCAGGGTGCACTGCTCTCTGTGTTGATGCAAGAGCTGCTAGTGTGGATACACTCGGCTGACACAAGGAGCATAGTGTGGACATGCAACAGCAGTTTAATTAAAGCGCTTTAATTAAAGAGCCATAACTTTTGTTGACAAAACTCTGCAGTGTAGACAAGGCCTAAGGGAGTTAGTTTATTTTATCCACCTGGAGGACTGGATGCATCAAGTGGAGATGTATGGTATCTAGCAACTTCCGTCTTGGGCCTGGTCTACACTGTGTGTGGGATTGACCTAAGATACGCAACTTCAGCTAAAACAATAGCGTAGCTGCAGTCGACATATCTTAGGTCGACTTACCTCCCATCCTCACGGTGCGGGGTCGACTGCCGCTGCTCTCCTGTTGACTCCGCTTCCGCCTCTCGCCGCGGTGGAGTACAGGAGTCGACAGCAGAGTGATCGGGGATCAATTTATCATGACTACATTAGGCATGATAAATTGATCCCTGATAGGTTGATCACTACCCGCTGATCCGGGTAGACAGTCACTTAGGCCCCAATCATGCAGTGTATGACATGTGGGCAGACTGTCTGCCACTCATTGTAAATTACAGGATCAAAACCCTAATTCTCAGCTTGCCTAGCACCAAATCTGAGACTAAAAAGAGGGGCAAAGACACAGAATGAAAGACATGCCAAAATACCAGCGAGGAAAGATTAAAAGGTTGTAGGATGCATTTCTTTAACATGAAGTAAAAGTTGATAAAAATAATATTTTTCAAAAACTCCATTGTCATGCGTCAGCATTCCTGCTCCAGATAATTTACACGAATTTTGGTTAGGATTATGTCGGCTCCCTGTGGGTGGAAGTAAGGACAAATAGACAAATATCTGAGAGACAGCTGTACATTTGGTGGGCCTCCACAGAACTCTCCCCCAGATTCTCCAAGAGGATATCAGCTCAAGTGGCAACGCACTTAACCTATGAAACATTAAATTGGTAGCATTACATTATCAATAAACTGGAAATAATGATAATTTCCTGTCTCTGGAAAGTTCTTTGAGGTATTCAGAAGAAAACCCTATATAAATGCAAAGTTTTATGATGGGTACAATTATTATTTATTATTAATTATTCAAACATTTTTATGTACTAGTAATTCCTCTGATTACCCTCCAAAAACTAAAATACACCTGTATAACATTTCATCTTTGAGGAACATATTTGTGTTTCCAAGACACTGGAGGAAGCCAATACTTCCCTTACTGCCAAAAAACTGGAAAATACTGACCTGACCATATGTCAGTATTCATGTTCAAATGTTCTTCATTTCATGGGATCTCTCTCATATTAGCTCCAAAGTATATTCCACAAAAATTGGTGTCTCATTTTTATTCGTAAAAATCATTTACATTTGAAGTAATTCTGAAACTGAAGTTATAGAAAGAGTCATTTACAGGAAAGGAAAGACTCCAACAGCATTTTAAGTTTCTTGCACATATTATTTTTAGTATCCCTCCTTTTGGATCTTTGACACATATTGTATCCTGCAACTGAGTCTGGGCAGGCTGAGAAGAATGGGCTTGAACTGGCATTCCTGGTGCTACCAAAGCTCCCACTGAAGTTAGCAATTGTTTTAGGCGCACAAGAAACTGGCATTGACTTCAGTGAGCTACATTGAGTTACGCCAGCTGAGGATCTGGCCCATAATCTTTTAATTCATTTTAGAATGTGCTATACTGCTTACATTTTGGGGGAATGGTTATTGTTAGAGAAATGTAATGTTTTCAATTTTGTTCTGGGTTACATCATGTGTGTGGAATCACTTTAGGGTCAATAATACTGGGTTAAGGATTTGTCAGTCCTTGGTTTGAAGGTCATGACCTTTTGGATTCTTCTTTTTGGCGTTCTTCAGGGAACCATTGAAGTTACTTAGAGATGACATGTTTGATTGGAGATTAAATTAAGACACTGAGACTCACTTGAGAGGCACCACACACAAACTCTGAGGGACACAATTTCAGAAGGTTTCGGAGTAGCAGCTATGTTAGTCTGTATTCACAAAAAGAAAAGGAGTACTTGTGGCACCGTAGAGACTAACAAATTTATTTGAGCATAAGCTTTCGTGAGCTACAGCTCACTTCATCGGATGCATTCAGTGGAAAATACAGTGTGGAGATTTATATACACACACAAAGAACATGAAACAATGGGTTTTATCATACACACTGTAAGGAGAGTGATCACTTAAGATGAGCTATTACCAGCGGGGGGGGGGGGGGAGGAAGAAAACCTTTTGTGGTGATAATCAAGGTGGGCCATTTCCAGCAGTTGACAAGAACGTCTGAAGAATGGTGGGGGGGGGAAGGGGGGAAATAATATGGGGATATAGTTTTACTTTGTGGATCAAGAAGGTAATTAGTACCCATTAACTGTGAACCAGTTTAATTAAATGACAGCTGTTTGAAAAAGTTATAGTTAAGTATATTTACTTCTAGTCCAGTCAAAACCAAGACTCACCAAGAATAATTATAATGCCTACATCTTACCTAATTTTAACATCCAGACATCTCAATGCACTTTAACCCCATTTTACAGATGGGAAAACTGAGACACAGAGATGCAAAGTGATACCTATCAGGCCAGTGGCAAAGCTGGGAATAAACCCTAAGTCATAAGAATGGGTTATCTAGTCTAGTGTCTCTTGTCAGATGCATTACAAGAAATGAACAGAAAGGGCAATTTTGAGTGATCCATCCATTGTCATCCAGTCCCAGCTTCTTGCAGTTGGAGGTTGAGGGATACCTGGAGCAAGGGATTGCATCCTCAACTATCTCGACTAATAGCCATAGATGGACATATCTGCCAGGAGGATAAATGTCATAAATCCTATTCCAGAACACTGCCTCTCATGAAGTATAGGGGAAGATGAGCAGTTAATCTTAGTCCCTCCACAATACACAATGGGTTAAATTTTGCCCTCCTTTATCCCCCTGCAATAACACTGACTCCACTAGTGGCAGCCCAAAGAGGTTACACAAGAAAAGTAAGTAAGGCCAAAACTGATCAATTGGCCTTCCTGTGCAACTCATTTCTTCATGGGCGGTGATTCCTGCCACACTTACATTGTGACTTTTTTTCTCACTCTGCTTATTTTCTGGTATTCACAGCAATGACTGAACGCCTTTTGATTTATCTTTCAGAAGGGGAAACTCAATGACTGATAATGACTTGAAGAAGAGCTCTGTGTAACTCAAAACCTTGTCTCTTTCACCCACAGAAGTTGGTCCAGTAAAAGTATTACCTCACCCACCTTGTCTCTCTATTTACTGTACGTGTCATTGAATTAAATTGAAGTAGGACAGTAATATCCATAATCTGACTCTTCTAACTTTTTAAGCCTGTTAAGAGTAACCTTTCGAAGTATTGCTATTCAGTTGCAAATGCAAAGAAGATTTCAAGGACTTGATGAGTTTGCGACAAAGATGCCCTATGTATATATTAATTCTGAGTAACTTATGCTGGACACAGTATATTGTTTAAACTTGCTATGAAAACCAAAACTACTACATCACTAGCATTCCTCATTGTTTATATGTGACTGTGGTCCACTGGATCAGGCATGACATAGGGAGTCAGGGGACATGCATTCTATTGCTGGCTCTGCTGTGTCACCTTGGGCAAGACCCTTCACATGTCTTGTCTATTTAGATTTCAACAGTCATTGGGGCAGAGACTTTCCCTTACTATATATTTTTGTTCAGTGCTTAGCACAATGGGGCTCTGACCTCACCCCAAGAGGCTACTCAAATACTACTAATAATAATCGATTGATTATACTTTAACAAGAATTTTAAAAAAAAACTATTCAAAATTAGCCAATATATTCAAGATCTTGTATACTCTGTAGAAAGCTACATCCACATTCTGGGGCAAGGTTCCTAGATTCCACAGTGTTTTGGCATGGCAGCTTGCAAAGTTTGCAGCAGCTTCACTGACATTTTAAAAAATTCATCTTTAACAAATTAGAAATGCAGAAGCACCCATGTTATTTATTTTGATATTAATTTCAGTTTATTGTGTCCCATTTCCACTTTTCAGTATGCTGCAGATTTTTGCATTCATGATGCAGGACTACATCCTAGAAGTTATCATAGGAAAAACTAAGGTGCAGCCCCATATGAAAAATTGGGGATACCTGGAATGACAATACATGAGTCCAGTAGCTGTATTAAGAGAGGGATCAACAAGAAAGGGAGAATTTAGGAGCACTTCATTTACTGAATGCCATCAGTGTTCCAAGGCACATGGACAGTCATTCCCTGAACCAAGCAATTCATACTCTAAGTGGCAAATTGTATCTCTAAAGGGAAAACCCATACTGAAGCTTAGAGACTCTTACTGAATTTTCTTTGACTTCTTCCATTGGGGCGAGAGTCTGCTTTCCCCACCACAACCAAGAGAGAGAGGCAAAGGTTTTGCTTCCCCCAGCAAGCCCCTTCAATAAATCACACGTCCCCTAGAGCCAGTGTCATTCAAACACATGCCCCAAGCCACTTGTGCTGTCTTCTTGAGTGCCATAGGAAGGAGCATCTCCATACTCTGTTTTGGCAGAAAAGGTTCAATGCATTTTTTCCAGGTGAGGAGAAATGTGGCAGCCCAGCAAAGGAACTCTCTGCAGGAATTCCTAGTGAAACTAGTATGCTGTCACCTACATAGGCAAAATGTCATATTCACACACAGGCATGTCGGTATGTATATGATAATGTCTGTATAACAATTGTGGAGGAATTCTGTTTGCACACAAGCAAGAAGTCCTTTCTTTGGCCAGCAGCATCATGTTGCTGTCCCATTTCTTTTCACTGAAAGACACTTGTTGACACTTTTGACAGTAGGGCAAGAATCCAGCCCATGAAAAATGAAGCAGTTGTTTGTTTTAAGTTTGCAAGTCTCTGGCCAGTGAAGATGTGTTATTCTCCCCAATTAGCACTACATTAATTTCATAGTTAGAGTGGATCTTCATCTTGTGTTACTCAGAACAGTGGAGTGATGTCAGTTCACACTGGCTGAAGGTGTTTGTGTCCATTTAGTCAGGACAATGTTCTCTACATCCTTTGAACTCTCTTATGGGTATGTCTATACTAGCCGCCAGATTGGTTTATCACATCTAGACTAGATGCGATAAATTGACCCCCGGAGCACTCTCCCATTGACTCTGATACTCCATGCAGGCTAGAGGCACAAGTGGAGTCAATGAGGGAGCGGCAGCAGTCGCTTCATCACAATGAAGACACTGCGGTAAGTAAATCTAAGTACATCGACTTCAACTACGTTATTCACGTAGCTGAAGTTGCGTAACTTAGATCGATCCCTCCCCTAGTGTAGACCAGGCCTGTCAAGGCTGAATCCCACTCTGTCACTCCAAGTGCAGAAGTGGGGCCCGCAAGGATTTTAATATTGGCCACTCCAGGCTTGAATTAAACTCCCAAGGTTACAGCTTTTCTCTGACGTTGGCTTGGTAAACGCTGCCACCATCCAAATGCAACAAAATCCCTTTTGAACCCAGGAAGGAGCACTTGGGAATTCCTCCCTGTGGGGTGCCCTCAAGCCCTTTCACCCCCCCCCCCCGGGGGAGAGCTGAGAAATAAAACAAAGGAAATTAGCTGTGGCTACCAGCTAATCAAACAACATGCACAAACCTCTTAGGACACCAAAAATCCAATCCTGTTCTTAAAAAAGGTAAATTTTATTAAAACAAAAAGAAAGAAAATAAATCTGGAACTTAGGCTTTTGCTAGATTTTAAAAGAGCAATTCCAAAAATCAAGCACCCAAAATAGCTTCTTCAGGGTTCAGCTTAAAGGTTACAAGCAAACAAAAGCGTCTGGGGTTAGCACAGAAGAATCCACAAGCCAATAAAAAATAAAAGAAATAACCCTAATCACATCTAGCTAAACATTCTGATCTACTTACACATTGGAGTTCAGATAAGTAGTTCTAGGCATGATCTGATGACTTATAATCATACCTGGCTTAGCTGCTTAAAGCATGGCTGCTCTGTCCCATCAGCCTAGAGTAGGGTGACCAGATAGCAAGTGTAAAAAATTGGGACAGGGGGTGGGGAGTAATAGGTGCCTATATAAGAAAAAGCTCCTAAAATCAGGACTGTCCCTATAAAATCGGGACATCTGGTCACCCTAGCCCAGAGAGAGAGACAAAGGGAAAGTTTCTTTCCCAATTTTAAAAAGTTCTACCTTCCCATTGGCTCTTTTGGTCAGGTGCCCACTTTTTTTTTTTTAACCTGGGGGACTTTTAACCCTTAAAGCAAGTAAAGAACAGCTACCAAAAGGGATTTTACAGCTAACTGGCTGTCTGGGTGCCCATCAAAGGGAACTATTCCCCCCTTTATTTATTGCAAGGCCTATGGGATATCATGTCTACACTTACAAGCTTACCGATGCAGCGTTGCTGCTGTAAGAGCGCTTATGTAGCCAAGTTATGCTGATAGCAGAGAGCGCTCCCGATGACATAATAAAACCAGCTCAGCAAGTGGCAGCAGCTATGTTGGCGGGAGAGTGTCTCCTGCTAACATAGTGCTGTGCACACGAGCGCTTATGTTGGCAAAACTTGTGTCACTCCGGGGGCTGAAGTCTGGGGTGCCAAACCCTGCCACTCAGGGCTGAAGCCAAAGCTTGAGAAACTTAGCTTCACGGGGCCCCCTATGATATGGAGCCCTGGGCAATTGCCCTGCTTGCTACCCCTTAATGCTGGACCTTCCTTTTATGTGCAGAAAAACAGCTGTTGTAGCACAGGTGGGCTGTGGAGTTTTTATACCATGTTGTGCGGGGCCTCAGAAAAAAAAAGGTTGAGAATCCCTGATTTACAGTTCACTAACAGCATCGTTCCAGCCAGCCAATCATACTGTAATGGGTGTGCTGAAGAAGAAAGGGATTAGAAAATCAGTGAGCTTGGAGGAGAGAGAGAAAACACAAGTGTAAAGGAGAAAAGGGAGGCACAGAGCAGAGGGAGAGAATGAGAGAGACAATTACAGGACAGAGACTCAGAAAACAACAAAAGACTAAAAAGAGAAATTGGAGCCTTTAAAGCAGAGAGAGAGAGAGAGAAAAAAAAAGAAATGTGTGGCCCAGTAAGCAGAGAAAGTGGGAGATAGACAGAGGGCCCTGTAAACAGATAAACTCTTGGAGCACTATTCTCTAGCCACAGGATACAAATAATACCCCATTGAAGAAAATAATAGCTACTCATATCCTGCTGTGGGAGAATATGGCCCCTAGATTCAGAGCAAGAGTGAGAGATAAAGATATGACCTTAGAAGCATAGGTGTGCAAGTCCTAAGCAATCCAGCCCTAAGATGTCCATTAAGCTAAACAGGCTGCTGATCTGAGATGTTTGTTTTTCTGTCGACAATTTTCATGCCACAAATGTAAGCTTATTAAACAACAGTATTGCTTTTCCAGGAAATAAAAAGGCTGCTATGTCAATCAAACCTGGATATGAAACAAAAAGGAAAGAGAATTCGCTTCTGGTTTATAGCTGTTGCCTCAATAGCAGTAAAATGTTAAAATGGTCTATAGAGTATTAATTATCAAACCACAATCACATCACACTCCACAAATAAAGAAAGACCTAGAGAAGAAATGTCAGTTCTGCTGGAATAGTGTTAAAATATGACTCCTTAACTTGGTCTGAAACCAAGATTGGTATTGCCAATCTTACAATACAAAAAAAAGCATACAAAAATCACGAGCAGTGCCCCCAGGAAATTGGCTTAAAAGTAATTAAGCTTTTTAAAATAGTACATGTTGGGTTCTTTTTAGCCGAGATTCTCATGAAATCAAATAACTTCAGTATCTGGGGCTATAAGAAAAAAAAATCAAGTCACTATAAATGCAATCAAATAATGAAAGTTGATAACATTGTAAGTGTAAACTGGACCGGAGTGAGTAAGAAAAGGAAAGCATAGGAGATGTGGCTGGCATAAGGAGAGTGGTGTGGACCAGGACTTTTGACAGAAATTTGGCAGTTTGTGCTGGGTGAATTCTGATATAGAATTTATATACTGTACAATCAGGTCTCAGTACCTTAATTTAAAGATCTCCCAGTAAGCTGAGATATAGCAAGAGTCTGCTTGGTATGAATTTTTTGGATGCTATTCTTTCACTCTGTTGTTATAAAGTGCCATCTTTTGTTTTATCTCAAGAGAATTACTAATCTTTTCAGCTAGATAAATACACTTCTAATATGTTCTGAGCAAATTGCCTTCGAAAACAATGTTTTAGGGAAATAATCTGAAAGTTCTTAAAAGGAAAATGTCAAGATATTTTTCATAATTATTTCAATACGTTTCCTGCAGATGTTTATAGGAAACACTTGAAAGTCAGAAACCAGCATAGAGCCTGAGGTTGTCTAATCTGCCTGTGGACACCCACGTCTTATTAAAATGTATGAGAATTGGGCATCCAGATCCCCATGGCACTTTTGAAAATCTCAGTTATAATTCTAACCAAATTCTTGCACGCCCACACTAGTTTGATATTCTAGGGGTTCTTCTGGATGGTGGGTAGGAATCACTAGTTTGTTTTGGGAAAAGATTACATAAACCCAGCTTCAGCAAAACAATTAAACACATGCTTAAATCCATCCCTGTTCATCAAGGCCCTGAATCTAGCAAGATGTTTAAGCATGTGCTTACAACATCGAAGTAATTGAGACCATTGAAGTCAATGGGACTCCTCACATGCTTAAAAGTAGGTACCTCTCTGAATCAGGGTGAGAATACTTTCTTTTTAAGGAACAAAAAACATAACAAGGATTACATGGAATTTCCAAACAAATCCTCCTGTTGACTTCACTGGGACTTCCATGTGCAGTGGCCTTGCAGAATCCAGCCCAAGGTGCAGAAAGGAAGATCAGTTGTGTGCCTACCAACTTCAGCAGTGTATGGCTTTACATATTATGTGAAGTATTAACAACACTTCAGTTATATTTTAATAAATCCAATTCTAATCAGAATGTGTTAGGCTGTTCCACATTGTGCTTAGCACTGAACATGCAGCCATGAGCTGAGGAGACAACTTTCAAATGCAGGGTCAAATGCTAGCCTTATTCATACCAGTAGTCCCATAATCTTGAATATTCAGGTGATTACAGTGAGCAAGACACAGATCTTAATCTATATGCAGAACTGGTGCAGTTTGGATTTGTTGTCAACAACTATTTTTACTTGATATTGTAAAACTGATAAAACCATCTCAACAAGGATGTTGATTGAAAATTCTTATCTGCATCTGGATCTTTGTCAAACATGGTGGGAAAAGAGATTTTAATAACTCTGGACCCCAAATCTACAAACACTTAAGGAATAACCTTACCACATGCCCCATTCAATGGGGTTACTCACATGCATAAAGTTATTTATGTGCATAAGTGTTTGCAGAATTGCAGCCTTGGGTTGTATCAAATTTTAACAGATTCAAAGGCTCATTTGCATAATGGCCAATTCTGATGACATTGTCACAAATCTTGTGATATTTGGCATTTTTCTAAAGGCCCCAGCTCCTGGAGTCTTGTTATTATTTAAGAACCCCAACTTTTAAAAGAAGGGAAAATAGAACATACCCACATGGCATACAGGCCCTTGAACTCAATTATGAGTCTACTGGTGGCCTTCTGTCAGCCTATGATTGATGGAATCCAACAAAAACCACCACAGCCATCAATCTCAGTAAGGCTTTTGATAGATTTTGGCATGATAAGCTCTGAGTGAAACTCACTGGGTTGGGAGTCTGTGCTAGAATGTACCTTTGGATAAGAGATTTTCTATGTTATAGGAAAAAAACCTGTAAGACTAAATGGCATTTTTTCACAGACCAGCCCATTCAGGATGGGAGCTCCTCAGGGCTCATTTAAAGTCCTATTCTTTTCCTCCTGTACAACTCTGGTCTGTCAGGCTGCTTGACATCATCTGTATTCACGTATGCAGATGATTTTGCACTTTGCATCACAGGTTGTGAAATAGATGTATTGGAGTATGAATTGAATGAGGACTTGGAAGTTGAAACTAGATGGACAAAGGGACATAGACCCTAGCTGAATCCAGCAAAAACCACGTCCATCTACTTTACCCAAATCATAGGAGGTTTAACTACAATCCAAAATTGATATTGGATAGCGTTATTGCCATTGAGAGGAACCTGGTTTATCTTGAGTGACCTTGAAGATGGAACTAAGGTTTGGCCCACAAGTCAGAAAGATGGCAGCCAAACAAAGAAGAAATTGAAACTTCTACGATGTATTGCCAGCACCAATTGGGGTTCGTGTGTTAGAAAACAACATACAGCATACCTGTTTGATCACATACTGCTCCCACTAATCTTCCGAAGATCAATCTTGTGCTGTCATCTGCAGTTCACACAATAACTGGAGCTGTAAGATCACCTTAACAGCAATTTCTGAACAACGGTCTGATGTGTAAGCTCTTAAGAATCATAGAAAAGAACAGTGAATTCAGTATGGACATCATCTTCATTTCCTACCAGAATGTCATCACTGTTCAGGTCTGCTGAGAAACTGGAAAACCAAATCAAGGCTGAAATGATCATCTTGTTTTGAAAGGTGCGAAAAGGCTACTGAAGAAACAGAAGCACTTGATAATGTCAAGAGGATAGAGTGCAGGAAGAAATTTGTATGCCTAATAATTGCTCCACATGAACCTATTTGCTTTAGATAATGTCTCTCTTTTTGGAACCTTGCTCAAAGGAATACATAGTCCTGGCCATGCTAAGAAAAACTGTAGAAAAGACCACTCAACAGTATTAGTCACGAGGCAAATAGATTCATGTTTATACTGATGGTTCACAAGAAAACTCCTTCAGGATTATTGGTTGTGGTGTCTTCAGCCAGTGGCCTAATGGAGAGAATATAAGATAGAGCACCAGTTCAGGATACAGCAGCACAAATTACATGGCTAAATTGAAACTATTCTCACTGCACTGCAAGAAATAAACAGAGCAGAAATAAAGGCAGGTGTGGTGATGTTTGTTGACTCCCTGGTGATCCTTGATTCCTTTAGAACAAACCAGAATGCTATCAACAATGCAATCTGTAAGGAAGCTCGAAGGATTGGAAAGCGAGGCAATAAAATGATTTTTCAATGTCGGAGTGAGATAGATGGTGACGTGCCAAAACTGGAAGATCAGAAACTCAGAATGGAATGACAATGGTGGAGGATGTTGACACTACCTCAAGGATAATATCAGCTGAAAAAAATGGTCAAAATAGAAAAGATCCTCTGACTGATATCAAAGCATCTTGGAAAATGACATCCACTATCATAAGACTGCAGACAGGGCACACTGCAGGAATGAAAATCAATAGAGATGGAACCAAAACATAGGTACTCTGCAGGATGTGTCAGGAGCAGGTTTTGATACCAGCCAATGCTTTATATGTAATAGTGCAAGGAAAGGGAAGCTTTTCTGGTTGGAAATCTTAGATCAAACCCTTACAAAGGACCCTGTACAAGTTGTTGAATTAATTCTTGAGCTTCATGGCCTCATATGATTATTGTGGGACAAGACAGCAACAAACATCACCTCAGCTTGCTTTTTTAAAAAAAAAAAATATTTTTTAATTTTTTTTAAAACCTTCTAGTCCTCTTGGTTGTGGAGAAAAACCCATTACCATGAGCCCTAAAGACTCAAAACCAGAAGGCAAATCACATGAACTCAACATTTGATATATTTAAAATCTCATGATTTTAAACCAGTCTCTTCATTTTGGGGGACTAACTCATGAATTTTGAATGCCTGGGGTTGACCATACTGTGCTTGTGTCTCCAATTGAAGTCAATGGCAAAACTCCCAATGGGTGAAGGATTGGGCTGAAATCAGGAACTTGCTCATCTTAGAACTCATCAAAGACATTTTGTCAGCAAATGCTGTAGGTTTTTATTTTTTCATACAAAGTGCTATGTCTATTTCCTTTTTAATCTAAGTTTTTACATTATTGGTTTCAAATTTATATATAAAGTTTCAATAAATACATTTAATTAACAGCAAGATGAACTATCAGAAGAGCAGTAACACTGCCAAACTACAGCTATCACTATATCTATTTCTAACTAGAGGTTACATTCAATCATATATATGTTTTCTTGTGGTTGTAGAGAGCCATCACCTTTTTACCTGTAATATAGAGAAATCACTATGGCACTGGTGAACTAATAAAAAGAAAAAGTAAAAAATAAAGAGAGTGTTTGCATTCCTCAGTCAGCATTTCATTACTTCATTCTTTGTAAGAAAAGTGAAAAATGCTGTCAACAGGGGCCTGTATTTTTAAACCTCAAGGTTTTTTTTCTCCTATGACTCTGCTCCTGTTCTCTTTCATTGTCTTTGCAGATCAATACAAGTTTGGCTTGAAGAAAATCATGGCACAGGGGGTTTTGTTTGTTTGTTTAAATATTTCAACCAAAAGATAATGACCTTTTCCAGTATAATATCTGATTACATTCAGTACAAATAAACAGAAGCCAAAAGCTTGTGACCAGTCTTTTAGGATGGAAGATTAAAAGCTGACCTCAGCTACCAACCCCTGCAGCCAGGTAACTGTTATAGAACATAATGTTTACAGCAGGATGATTTCCTAACTGATAAAATCCATGGATAAATAATGGTACTCACAGTTCTTAGCAGAATTTTGTATGCCTAATACAAGGTGAGTCTACTTTTCTGTTTCTGTTCTTACTTTGCACTATCTGGGAGTTCTTTCTCATTTCTGGAAGGAGAAACCCTATTATATTATCATAAAATTATCTTTTTCTGGGCTAAATACCACATTTGTTTACGCATGTTTTACTCAGCAAAACTCCCATTGATTTCAACGAGCAATTTACCTGAGTAAGGACACTTGACCCGAGCCTGTAAATCCATAGTAGTCCTCACTTATGTGAGTAATCCCATTGACTTCAACAAAGCCATCTGATTTCAGAGGAACTACCTGCATGTGTGAGGGTTTGCAAAACAAGCCCAGAAAAAGGATTGTAGGATTTAGTCTTGTCATTTTTAAAAAATACACATAGAGAAATCTGGAATTATATATAAGTAAAGTTGCTTTTTGATATTACCACATAATTTCCACTTCTGGCAAAGAGACTTTGCGGAGGCTAATTTGGACACATTTTCTGTGAGCACCTTGGCACTCTTATGTAATTTTCATAGAGGTCTTATTCACTGAAGAGTTGTGGCTACCCGTCCCGTAGAGCTATTTGTTGAGTCTCTTGAACTGCTGTATGAACAGATAAACATGTTACACATGAAGTACGTTAGGTGGAGGTAAAATACAGATGATTATATTTAAGGGCTTACAATAGTCATTAAGAGCTTCTAACCACAGGCTCTGGCAGAGCTAGTCTTGGGCCTGTCTTGGCTACATCCTTAACTGGCTTTCTGTTTCTATGCATTGACACATGGCCAATCTTGTCAGTCTGGTGGCAATGAAAAATGAAATTTTGTTAATAGGATTATAAGATTTAGGGAATATAATGTTGTTGCAGATGATTTATTTTGAAAGCTGATTTTGTTTTAGTCCAAACAAGCTCAGCCCAGCACACTAGGGGTTTACAGCCATTATGCCAAACACAATCATTGCTGGTTTGAAAGATGTGATTGCTTTTTAATGTGGAAATTTCACAAGGTTACAAAGAAGAAAAAAATTAAACTCCTTTCTTATAACAAAGTCACTTTGGGATATGTGCTACAATGCCCTGACAGTGTCCAGACACCCTGGCCACATTACACATCAGAAATGTGGATCAGTTTGATTTACACCATTTCTCAATTGTGTTTCTGTGATGCCTTTGAAAGAGCCTAAGTTTTTAGCAAAAATAAATATGGAGGTTTGTAAAATGTATTATGAATTGCAAAACCACAACGCAAGGGCCAACCAAGAACAGGATGGATAGGAAGAGCACAGACAAGCAAATAGATATTATGGGGACAAAATAATCTCTCACCATTTCATACCTGTGAGTCCAGAATGACAGCTCACAATTTGGCATATGCAAAACTAGTGGGATTGTCTTGGTTCTTCAGGGCACTAGACAAGCTTCTTTTAATTGGCTAGCAAGATAAACAAATATAGTACTAAACAGCCCAATCATTTCCCAAAGCAATCTCCCTAAGGATGTAACTAGATTTCTGAAATGATGGCTAAGCCCCATTTCTCCCTGAGTTTTAGTAGAGATTGTATCGCTGGCTTTGCAAAATCTTTGTTGTGACAAGATCCTAATGGTAAATATACTGGATGGGGCTTCTTAGGAAAACATGCATTGAGCTGGGATAACCTACATCAAGGAATTAAGCAGCAGAGCCAGAAAAGAATTAATTAATTCACATCTTTCAAATGTGCCCTTAAAATAATTATGTGAATGGAGTAGCTATGCTGTGTGTATGGAGGGCAGGATGCAATAATTGTACCTATTTTTCCCCCTTTCCAGCAAAGACATTCCTATTGCTCTGTAGTGCCGGGACTTCCCCTTCAGGAGGGAAATTGGGGTGTGGGGGAAGGGAACACAAATGATGAAGCTGAAACCTTGCCTTGTAACAGTGGGTTGAATTGACATGTGCGCTACGGAACCTTTTTCTTTTCAAAGTAATTTGCTACCATTATATTGCCTGTGCATTTTGAATACATGTCAGCCTGTTCTCTTTTAACTTGCAGGAGGGGAAGGTGGTAGTATTGCAAGACTCCTTGCAAAAGCTCAGCAGACATTATTATTACATCTGCTGGCTGCAGCAGAGAGAGCACAAAATGATGCATGTTTATTAAAGGGATGGGGGAAGAGGGGAGGAAATGCATTCAGTTGTTTTTAGGGAAAGCTGGCTTGGGAGAAGGGTTGAAGGATTTAGCATGAAGAAATATTCCAAAGACAGATTTAGGCTGGCTTCCATCTCTGTCACTGCCATTCAACGTCTAGCTGGTGCCATTGAAATACATTTGCCTCATTTACCTAGATGCATTCAATGGGAGACTCTCAACAACAAATCTTACCAAGAGTTTAATTCAGTTATGGCAAAGAACAGGATTCCTATTGCCTCAGGTATTTTCATTAAGACTCCCCTTCTATCCCACAGTCCCCTGTTCTCCTTCTACCTGGCTGGAAACATTGTGCAGCTATTTTATCTGTACAGTCCACTCCATTTATCCAAATGGCCTGGAGACATCCAAAACTTTCGGATAACCAGGGGTCTGGATAAATAGAAGTGCTATTTTGAGCTGCAGTTTCACTGATCCAGAAATATGGGGAACAAAGGGACTAACACTGATGCTTGCTTAATATTTTGCACTTGATGAAAGAGTTAGAAAACAACTTTATTGGGCTTATTAAAATCCCAGAATGGGATTAAAGCCACTGTGGACCTAAATTAATTCTGAATAATTTATCTTTAAAAAAAAAAGTCTAATCCCAGTCTGTCATTTGTGAGCATTTCTTTTTTGTACACCCTTTTGATGGAGTTGACACAATAGTAGAATTTGTACGTCATCTGCGTCAGCCTGCTTGTCTAATCAAATGATAGCTTTCTCCAGACACCAGTCAGGACTCCCACATCACCAGTTTCACAAACTTCAGTCTGCTCCTGCTGTAACCCAGATTACACAAGCTCATTGCCAGACTAGTCTCTGTACCCCACATCAGCTTTGTCTGTCTCAATCCGGTTTTCCACCTCCTGGGCATGAAAAGAAAATTGTTTGCCAATGGTACAGAGGTTGCTGATTGCTTCTTGCTCTTGATCAGAGGCATCAGATACACCAGGGGTCTGGGAGCCCGATGTTCATAGGTGCTGGAACTAGGGGTGCTGCCACACCCCGGGTTTGAAGTGATTTTCATCATATCCAAGGTTTGCAGTTTGGTTCAATGGCTCTCAGGACCCGCACTGTACAAATTGTACCAGCAACCCTGCCTATGTTTCCATAATCTCCAGCAGTTGGCTACAGAAAGGTGTGATTGGAATCATTAGCTGTGCTCATTATTTCACTGATACTCATCTGATGGGTGCCATGCCGCTGTTCAAACCAGTTGAACTGTAAAAACTACCTCTTGGCCATTCAGTTCTTTGTGGAAGTGTTTTACCTTCTCTTTAACCATGGAGCCGGATATCAGTGTACCTTTCATGCAGCTGTGTACAACCCACGTGTGTACTGCATAATCCAAGGCCTTGTTATGGCACACATGCATGGTTTTCCTTTCTTTCACCCAGACGCCGCTGTCCATGCTCACAGCACAGCTCTGTAGTTTGTCCCTCACCTCCCAGATGTTGCACATGGTGGAGTGATCAGTGTTGTACCCAGGAGTGGCAGAAGCTTCCTAAAAGTGGGAGGGGGGTACTAGAGCCTGAATGGTGGCCCCTCCCCTACACCACCCCCCTCCGAGGCCCCACCCTCCCACCGCCCCTTCTCCCCGAGTCACCACCCGTACACCACCCCTTCTCCTCTAGCCCCCGCCCCCGCTCACTCCTCTCCTCCCCTTCCCACCGTCTCTCACCCTTACAGCCAGTAAAAAGTAGGGGGGGGCCTGGTCACCCTGTTCCGGCACCCCTTATTGTAACACTGCATGACATCAAAAATATCAGTAAACAACCTCAAGAATCTGTGGTTTCTGTTCTAGATCCAACACAGATCTTTTTCTTTTTGACATTGTCCTGCAGCACTGCTGTTGCTGCTGAAACAGAATTAGGTCTCACTAACTACAGGTAACTCTCAGAACCACTATGCAAATGCAACACTGTTTATTAAAGCTAACAGGTGCTAAGAAGCTAATTTAGAGGTTACAGGTGGATAACAAGGATTGTCAGATAAAGGGCATTTGGATAAATGGGAGTGGAGTGTATATACAATAATGAGTGGGTGTGTTTTTGTGACAAAGTGGGGTTTTATTCACCTTGTTATGTTGCATGTGAGTCTTACTGTCCTATACTAATACTGTGTGTACCTCAGTTTCCCTCTGTATTGCACCAATGCCTAGGTGGTGGGAATTGGGTGTGTGACTTTTGCTGAGGCCTTCAGGGCATGGGAGGCTGCTCAGAGGTCTGCGCGTAGGTGATGGCCCACACCCTTTGTAACCTGAGACCCAGGAGGGGTATGCGACCAGGTGACACCTTTTGCCAGGGAAACAGGACAAAAGACCAGAGGAGGAGCAATGGGCTTGTCAGAGGCTAGGCAGGAGTATCGGGGGCAGTCTGCTGTGGGGGACTGGAAGAGGGGGAATCCAGGCTGTCTGGCCTGGAGTTCCCCCAAGATGGACTCTGCTGAAAGTCACTGACTTCTGAACAACCACACTTTGTGCTATGCTCTGTTCCTGTTGACCAATAAAGCCTTCTGCTTTACAACACTAGCTGCGAAGCACTGATGACTGCAGAGTTGGGGTGCGGGGCCTTCTGGCTTCCCACACCAAGGTGAAGTATGTGGTGTGAACTGGGATGCTGAATGCTTCAGGGTCAGACCAGGAAGGCCATCGCCAAGTCAGCTTTTTGCCCTGGACAGTATGCCCTGAGTGGAGCCACGCTACCCAGAGTCCTGTCTGGCTTCCTGCCGAGCAGTTCCAGAGCATCGGGCTTGTGACTCTGTCACAGTGTTGTGTTAGAGAGAGGGCAGGATGTGTATTTGGGGGGCAGAAAAAGATTTTAAACAAAAGGTCAATGTTTCACTTCTTCAGCTGTTTCCCTTCCTGATCAGATCCGTGGTAGTAGAGTCTGTATGGCAATGTTCCTGGGGTGAGCAAGTGTTTGCTTTGAGGCCTGACCTATATATTCAGTATTCAGAGGTTTTCGTCTCCGTTTCTGTGCTTCTAGTTATTAGGAGAAGGAAGGGCAAATAGATCAGGAAATCTAGTTTTGGTTTACGATTCTATTTTCCCCTGGTGTTGATTTGACTGAGAATGACTGAACTATTCCTACAAAAAGGCTTTCATTCTCTTTTTGGATTGAAAAGTTAATAATGGTTGGAAGTGACGTTCAGGTGAGAGAAGGGCAAATTGCGACCATCTCTGACTGTTTTGCTTTCAGCTAAGAGATTCTACTTTGGGTTCCTAATGATACTGAGAGGTGATACAAATTCATTAGCGTCTCCTGGTCAATTATATATAGCATGAATTGCTTCTTCTTGTGTTTCAGTGGTTGACAAGATATAGGATACTAGGATAGAAATGTTATGCAACCAAAACCCAACGGCAAAGACCATTCACCAGAAAACTGTAGTGCAGTTTGCAATACAGACCCATTAAATCCTTCTGCAATATTGTGGTTCAGTAGTTGACTTCATTTTTATTTTACTAATAATAAAATGGTGGTGATTTACATTTGTCCCCATCTGTCTCAGAGCCATTGACAGAAATCTGAAAAGGAAGGTGGCATTGATGCATGGTGATGATGCCTTTAATACTTCACTCTGTAATGATAGCCTCATAAAGTGCTTTAAAAGGACTTGAGTGGTCAGGGCCAGGATTTGGGTTTGGAAGGAGAGGCAAACAGGCCTCGCTCTGTGGTTTGTCATGCGATCCTGGAAGAGTGTTGAGCTGTGAGGAGCTTTTTTTTTTTTTTTTGTGCACAGAAGGCCCAACTAACGTAATGAAAAGTGGAGCTTGAAAGGACACCACTGCACACAGGTTTCTTCTGGTATGACAGGCTATTGCAGCCCTAATGGTAGGCTGCTGGACTAGAAGCAGTCTTTCATTGAGTTTGTCTTACTGAGAGGAAAAACTGCTTTGTGTAATAACTTTATGACAAATGTTGGCAGAAGATTTGCACTGCATACTGAAAGAGAGACATTTCTGACCGCAGCTCATGAACCACACGTATTTACTCTGGCACTTGTCCATTATTTGTTCACAGGCTTTCTGTCTCTGCTAAATGTGTTCCAATTTTGGGGGCTAAATCATTGCCAGTAGTTTCCAGGACATTCTGCTAAGCTAAGCAAAATTGCCCTAAGCAGTAGTCAGAAACCACTGGAGTAGTATTTTAAATACAGAGTATTTGCAGAAAATGAAAGATACTGAGTGCCCTATCTGTCTGGCTCATGGCGCTTGTGTGTTGTAAAAAGTCATGTAGGACAGAAGAGGAGGGATTCAAGCTATATGTCTTCCTTTAACCATTTCTTGTCACTTAACTTTAAAACCGGGATAAAAGGGAATGTTTTAAAAATCTGCATCAGTAGTTCCCCAGGTATAGCATATGCTCACATTAGCAAACTGTAGCTTGCAGAATTCTAATTATTCAATTATAAGATCTCTTTGTTGCCAAACACATGAAGAAAGCCATGTCTGTTTTTGACAGTCAATTGATATTATATGGCCCAGCAAAAACACCTATCTAAGCTCAGACAGCATATGAAAACAGGAACTGCTATAATGCATCAGACCTATGGTCTGTCTATTCCAGTATCCTGTCTCCAACTGTGGCCAGCACCAGATGCTTTGGAGGAAGGTGGAAGGAATCCCACAGTAGGTATATGTGGGATTACCTTCCTCCCTGGAAAGTCTCAACTTAATCCCTAATACCTAAAGATTGGCTCAAAGCATGAGGTTTTATATCTTTCCATACTCTTTTTGTTAGCATTAACTATGATAACGCTGGATATTGTTGTCCATATGAATGTCCAGTCCTTCTCTGAAGCGCGCTGAACTTGGCCTCAGTGACATCCTGTGGCAAGGAGTTCCTTGGTCTAAGTAAGCACTGTGTGGGGAAAAATCTTTCCTTTTATCAGTGTTAAATTTGCTGCCTTTTATCTTCATTGAACGTCCCCTTGATCTTGTGTTAAGAGACAGGTAAAACAGAAACTCCTGATCTATTTTCTTAGACAATTCATTATTTTATATATTTTTAACATGCCTCTTCTTATCCTTCTCCTTTTTAAGGTGAACAATCCCATCTCTTTTGATATGAGACCATTTCCATCATTCTTTATGTTCATCTCTGATCTCCCTCTAATTCTGCAATACTCTTTTTAAGATGAGGTGACAAGTCCTGCACACAATATTCCAGGTGAGGCCACACCATTGATGTATATAATGGCATTGTAATATTTTCTGAATTATTCTCCATCCAATTTCTTATGCTTCCTAATTTTTCTATTTTAATGCAGTTGCACATTGAGTCTTCAGTGAACCAGCCACAATGATGCCCACATCCCTTTCTTCAGTCAGTATTGTTAATTTAGAATCCTGTAAGGTGTCGGAGAAGTACAATTTTTTCCCTTCAATGTGCATTACATTGCATATGCTAACACTGAATTTCATCTTCCACTGTATTAACCATTTACCTAACTTGGTTACTACCCTCTGAAGTTCCTCACAGTCCTCTCTGAATGACTAAGAAATGAATGACTAAGAGAAATAATTTTGTGTCATCTGCAGATTTTCTAGATTCCCCTTTTCCTGATCTTTGATAAATAAACTAAATGTCAGGCTCTGGATTCCAGATGGTCAGGTCTGGCGGTTGGAGCAGTGGTCAAAAATAGTTACCAAGGGTTGAGGCCAGATGTAGAGTTGGAACTGGGCCAAGAGCAGTGCTGAAATTGGGGTCCAGGGACAGGTCAGAACCAGGATCAAAGTCCATAGACAAGCCAAACCAGGACTGTAGTCTGAGTCTGGAAGCAGGCCAAAGGTCAAACCTGGGTTGGAGTGAGTCCAAGGGTCTGAGTTTCAGGAGGCAGGTGCAGGGCTGGAGCAGGTCAGGAACAGGATATGGATAGGCTGAAGTGGGCTTGAATTAGGCTCAGGCAGGGACTGGATCAAGGGGGTAGGTTGGAAGTCTAGGGAGTCTGTAACACCATGAGACAGCAGGAGGATTCCTAGCACAGATTAACCTGTGGCTCTGGTGATGAAAGTGAAATACCTGTGCCCTGGGGTCATCTGGCTCAGGCTCTGCCCAGGGACAGGCTGCTGCAGCGTGCCTGAGAGATGAGTCACTGCATGTTCTGCAGCGAGCAGTCCTGGTCCTGCTGCAGGTTTGCCTTTGCACTAAATGACATTGGTTCAAGTATGGAACATTGACACATCCCACTATTAATGTTTTGCTCTGTTGAAAACTGACCAGTTAATCCTACTCTTTCTTTCCTGTCTGATAGCCAGTTTTGGATCTATGACAATACTGTACCTCACCTCCTTTACTATTTTGTTTCTTCAGTGGCCTTTTGTGGGGGATCTTGTCAAAGCCCTTTCATAGATTCCAAGACTAGAAGGGACCATTGTGGTCATCTAGTCTGACCTCCTCTAAAATGCAAACTGTAGAACTCCTCCTCCCACCAAAAAAAAACCAAGAGCATAACTTTTAGAAAAGCACTTTTCTTGATTTCAAAATTACCAGTGATGGAGAATACACCATGACCCTTAATCAATTGTTCCAATGGTTAATTACCCTCACAGTTAAAAACTTATCTCACTACTTATCTGTAGTCTAAGGTTGTCTAGCTTCAACTTCCAGCTGTTGGATCATGTTATACCTTTCTCTGCTAGATAGCAGAGCCCATTATTAAATATTTGTTCATTATGGAGGTATTTGTAGACTGTAATTGCATCTCTCCTTAACATACTATTTTTTAAACTAAACAGATTGACCTCCTTGAGTCTACAAGACATGTTACCTTACCTTTTAATCATTTTTGTGGCTCTTCTCTGAACCCTTTCCAATTTATCAACGTCCTTCTTTTAGAAGACTAGACACAAATTTAAAGAACTCTAAGAGACTGGTGAGACACAATTTCCCTTTGCAGAATCCATGCTGGTTAGACTCTATCAGATCATGATCTTCCAAGTGTTTGATTATTTTATTTTAACTTATCTTTTTGACCAATTTACCAAGGACAGACATAAGGCTTACTGATCTGTAATTCCCTGGATCACTTCTAGAATCTTTTTTATTTTAGGTACAACATAATCGCTACCACCCAATCTTCTGGAATAGTAGCTATTTTTGCTGGCAGCTCTGCCACTTTATGCTTACTCCCCTTCATGAACGTGTACCACCCAGCTCTGATGACCTATTGCTTTTTAATTTATCATTTTGCTCCAACATCTTTTTTGGCACCTCAGTCTCTGACCATACCTTATCTTTATTACTAGGAGAGAACAGGGCCAGGGTAGGTTTCTTCCCAACATCATCTGTAGTGAAGACTGATGCAAAGAAATCATTTAGCTTCTCAGCCATTTTCTTATCTTCCTTAATTGCTCACTTTATCCCTGGTGATCCAGTGGATATACTAGTTCTTTTGCAGGCTTTCTGCTTCTGATATACGTAAATAATGTCTTGTTAGTTTTTACGTTTATAGCTATTTGCTCTTCAAAATCCAGCTCGGCCCTCCTACTTTCCCTCTTTTATCTTGCCTGCTGTAATTTGGCAGCACTACAGTCTGCTGATGTATTACAGTTTTCTATTTAATAAGGGAAAGGGACTGCAGTGGGAAAGCGAAGGCTTCTGGAAAAATCAAACAATATGAATTAATAAATTCTTTGTGGGCTAGAGGAAGCAATGGAGTTCAGACAGGCCCTTGGATGTTATGTTTTATAATGCCTCTTGAGGCTTGAGACCCACTGAAGCCTGTTTTCGGCCACCTTTGACTGAACTGAAATTAAGTGATAATAACCCATAATTAAAAGTGTGTCCCCTTGCTGTATTTCATTCCTTTTGTGCATTTTAGCTTTCAAAATTAGACAGAAATGAAGAAGAGATAGGCAGGTATACAGAGCAACCACATCTCTTAGTGGGGCCGGGGAACATTTGACACCTCTTGGTCTCAGGGCCCCCTGGCTGTTTTAGTTTCACTAAATCATTCCCGGCTGGGGATGTACTTTCAGTGGCCTCTCCCAGCAATGTGGAGGTGCATTGTCCATGTGCCAAATCCATCTAAGCTCCAGGGAAGTGTTGCAGCTTTATAAGATGTCAGGCACATGAGGAACGAAGGGACTCCTCTGCTCTGGGGACCAATCATTAACAGAATTTAACTTGGATCTAGAAAATAAAGCCAAGAAATCTCACTTTCATTTTTACTTTAAAGCTATTTTAACAGAGCAGGTGAATGGTCTGTGTAACAAATAGGTTAGTAGACTTTTTCCATGATGGCTTTGAAAGCACAATGGAGGTGCTTTGTGTCTGAAGGTCCCTTGTTAAAGAGCCCATGACTGCCGTGGTTTTTATGCAGGCAAACAAGCTCCTACTGCCTTCAATGGATCAGGATGGATATGGCTGTAGGTATCCTACAGGAAAATGGGTGTTGCAAACAAGGAGAATTCAGATGGATTTCACAGTGCAGCTACTAGGTAGGGTGGAGAGTCTGGGCCCAAATCCATTCCCACTGAAGTCTATGGAAATTTTGCTAGCATTGTTAATGAGGGGAAGATTGAACCCCAACGTAATTGGGTACAGCCACACTGCTATCAAGGGGTGTGATTGCAGCTCACATAGACATACCCAAGCTAGGTTTAATCTAGCTAGCACAGGTACCAGAGCAGTGAAGCCACAGCAACTCATGTTTCAATGAGGGGTAACTCCACGAGTAATTACCCAGGTACAGCCTGAGCTGCACTACTGCAACTTCACTGCTCCTGTACCTGAGCTAGCTAGAGTAAAGTTACCTTGGGTTATGTCTATTTGAGCCGCAATCACATCCCACAATTGCAGAGTAGCCATGCCCAGAGTGACACAGAGTGTGAATAAACTTGGAAGAGGCACAGACAGAGGGAGACTGAGCAAGAGATGCCGATAAATAGGAAAAGACATAAAACTCAGTCATCTGCTCTTCAGAAATTGCATATTGATATCGGGCTGAATCTTATTCCTGCAGGACATGAGCCAGCAGACCCTTGCTGAGGAGAGTAAGCCCCATTCCGCGAGCATCCCACCAACAAATCGTGAATGATGAATCGTGAATTAAAAATACATTTGTTTGTGTAGAAATCCTCCTGTTCATGTGTGAATCCTAATAATTATATGACTAGCCATCCCCACATATACTTGTTTGAACAAACAAGCTGGTGCCTGCTCATGAATAGAAAGGGGATGAGAACATGCTCATATGGAACAGTCATTCAGAATTCATATAACCATTCACAAACAGCTTTTGTAATATCGGAGCAGCTCTACTCATGGGAGTCAAAGGACCAGATTCATCCTTGAGAGAACTCTAACTCCACTGAAGCCAATGTAGTAGGGTGACCATATTTCCCTAAAGTGAAAATAGTACATTAGGTAAGCAGCAATGCCAGGCGGCTCAGGCCAGTACCGTATGGCCCTCTGGCGTGACCGCTTGCCCAAGCCGAGGTCATGGAGTCATGCCTTTTTTGGCAAAATTGGGCATTTGTCCCATTTTCTCTTGCCCCAACGTTCCTTCGTGGCCCCGTTTTTTGGGTTTTTTTTTGCCAATTTTGCCTATGATGTCCAGCACAGAGCTTTAAAAGGTGACTGTCCCAGCCAAAATGGGATGTATGGTCACCCTCCAATGTAGTGACTCCAGGGATTAATTTGGTCATGTGAGCAAGCAGGACTTGGCCCTAAGTACTAGCAAAGATCCCACAGCTAGAGTATGCAGCCTTGGGAAATTCACAGTGCTGCTGTATAAATGTTCTTTTAGAATAAAATGAATGACACACATGACATGATGGTGAGATGAGACAATAAGATACCAGAGCCTGTGCAGTTTCATTAACTGAAAGTATTTTTTTTCCATTCTAAAAGATTTTTTCTTCCTTGAACTCATTGAGATACTCTGTGACTTTAGCATTATAGTGACTTTGACTGTAACAGTAATAATTATTTTCCAGTGCTAATGTTGTGATCTTAATGAAAGGAAACAGAAAAGGGGGTATCATCTCACATATACAAATCTGCACTTCATTTACACAAAATAGCTTCTGAATGGCTTTTCTCCATGTTTTTGGTCAACATCACTCTTTTGGAGAAATGATAAATGTCTAGAATTGTTGGCTGTTAAACAGACGAAGCAGATGCTAGTCATTACAGTCTTTGCAATGTATGTTTTGCTACTTTCCAACAAGCAGCCACTGTGGGTCATATGTTTACTTTTTTTTAAAGTTCCTTTGTCCTTAAATTATTACACTTTTCATAATTAATTATTAATATTGCAATAGCATTATTTTATTAATGAAGTCACTGACACTTTATAGCGTTATCAAGATAATCAATAAATAAATACAAGCCACATTTATAAAGAGTGTGTGTGGATAAAGATATACTGGGAGATCATGTTAGGATAAACTGCCGTGAATTTTGATTTGACCACAGTAGACCTTTCAGGCAGGCAGCTGGTAAATGAAGTAAAGCATAGAATTACTGATCATGCAGATGTTTTGAAAATCTTGCACTAGTGTAGCAAATGAAAGAAAAACAACATCAATTCAGACTCTGAACTGATGGGGGCATTTGGAGGGAATTATTTGGTTTAAGTAGTTTATATAATCACAAAGGAAGAGGCATTGGGGGTTTTAAGGTTTTGATTTATTTAAAGAATAAAGATTTGGAGTTGGAGCCTGAAAGGTAACTATTCAGCACCTCCCAGAGATCCGGGGCAACAGCATGAGCAGCCAATAAGGAAAAGAGAGAGGAACTCTTTACAATCACTGTTGTATCATTTGCTTTCTGTTTTGGGCATGGAATTAACCCTCAGTTACACAGAGAGGTTATAGTCCTTATTAATGCAAAATTCCAATTAAATTTACATGAGTAAAACAGCTAAGATTGGGCACAATTAAGATCATCCAACCTTCCTGTGTGAAGCCAGGAGGAGAAAGGAGTGCTCTAAAGTCTTCTTGGTAACCTCAGCTTTTCCTGCTGCTTGTACCCACTTATTCACACTGCAATGGGTGGTGAGTAGAACACAAGACTCAATCCTCAAATAAGCCCACTAACCCCAAAATACTCTAAACTTCACCGATCTGACTATGGCTCTCATGTACCAGCCAGGGATCTCCAGATTGCAGTGGCATTTGAGCTGTGCTCTCTGGGCTGGGGACCAGGAAGAGACATGGCAAAGTAGCCAGCTACTCTGGCTCAAAGTTACTCAGGAATTCTTCTACACCAGGAGAATTCCTAGAAGATCTACCTGAGGAGCAACAGGCCAGAGCATGACTCATAGTTGAACCAGAGGATCTGTTTCTCTACTGTTGTATATATTCACTTACACCTCTACCAAGTGAATGTAAAATGAGACCTAATCAGAATTCTTAATGGTAGCATTTTGTATCTACTTTACACAAATATAAATACAAAAGGTAAAGAGCAGTGGAGTATCTGGCCCGGAATCTTAGGATCCTCCTGGTTTAAGATCTGAAGGGAAAAACCAGTCTGGAATGATCACTGTGTATTGTTTAATAGAGGTTATAATCACAAAGTTCCTCAAGAGGGACTTCCCTGAACATGCTACAGAACCTTCTCTTTCAGTTGTTCTTTTCTTTGTGGCTCAGTTCATAATTCTATAGATACTGAGAGACTCAGGTTAGTTGCTTAAATGTACTCTGCAAAGTAAAGGGCCCCCTTATTGAGTGTTGTGTGCTTTCCATGCCGTTAAATCTATAATGAATTATTATTTTCCTGCACCAATTTGCTCCTTATCACAATTAAGGTTAGATCTTCAGAGACTCACATTTCAGGTCTTCTCTCTAGGATTTTTCATTCTCTTGGGACATTTGTCATCAGATACTGCCATGCTGACTGCTAAGTAAAATATCACAGATAATTAGGTCTGGCCCTGACAATGATTCTATTTCAGCAGTTCTCAAACTGTGGGTCAGGACCCCAAAGTGGGTCACAACCCCATTTTAATGG
Source organism: Dermochelys coriacea (assembly GCF_009764565.3). Lineage (NCBI taxonomy): Eukaryota > Metazoa > Chordata > Testudines > Dermochelyidae > Dermochelys > Dermochelys coriacea. The sequence goes on along the minus strand of NC_050069.1, from coordinate 222,028,591 downwards.
GGTCACTAGGGCTGGCTTAGACTTGCTGAGGCCCAGGGCCAAAGCCCATGCTCAAGGGCTTCAGCCTTCCACAGCAGGGCTCTGGTTACAGGACCCTTGCCTGGGGAGATGGGGCTTTGGCTTTGCCCTCCCCCACCTCAAGGGCAGCAGGGCTCGGGTGGGCTCAGGCTTCAGGCCCCACTCCTGGGGTCCTGTAGTAATTTTTGTTGTCAGAAGGGGGCCGTGGTGCAATGAAGTTTGAGAACCCCTGTTCTATTTCATCATAAATAAAAGTTACTGTGAGGTAGACTTCACCTTCAAGCTCAGCTCAGCATAAGGGACAACATGTAACTGTGCTACCACAGGGAGGATTTGTGACCCTATCTGATTCCCTCCCCTGCTTGCTCCAGCAGGAAGCAATTTGCTAACGCACCTTACCAGGTGTGACATATTCCCCACCTTGCGCTGGCTCAGAAGCACAGGCTAGGTACATTGTGGGGGAAGACTCAAGGTTCCATCCTCTCCCTACTCACCTGATTAAGGGTCTGATACAATAAGGGCCATACTACATATGGGTCCATCACTCCTTCTAGCACCCAGAGTGCAATGCAGGAGGGCCAGGCAGCAGTGGGAATGCCTTACTTTCTCTTATACCCCTGAAGAGTCACTTCTGGAGGAGCTAAAGTCTGGCCCTGTGTCAGATCAATCAGTCTTTATTATATTTGCTTTTTATCATGCTAAGCCTTGTCCTTGGAAATTTCTGTTCCTGTTGCTGAACCTATGTCAGGCAGAGGGAGGGCAGGGACTATTAGAGCAAGTGGAGTTCTGTTCCATTTTCCTTCTCTTTTAAGCTTAGTGCTGTTTTTGATGCTCCAGCTAAAGAAAAGCTGTGTTGATTCTTTCTCAGAATGGTGCTTCCCACTGCTACCCTGGACAATACAGAACATCCTGAGCTAGCAAGAGCTGTTTAGGGATATTTTTAGTGCCCTGAGAGAAAAAAAAGCAACAAACTACTGTCGGTTTAACAGTAATTGCTTTAATGAGTAAAACCCTTTAGGATGCAAACATGCTTGATAATATAAAGAGAAACAATCAAAAAGAAAGTGTTTTATACAGACTGCTTTTAGAGAAGGTAGTAAAAACCTTTGTGCCACACACACACACAGTTGTATAAACACTCTCACAATGGAAGGCATTTGTGAGCGAGCAGGACTCTGAACATGTAATTGCTCTCGTTAGTCTTACTTTCAGAATAGAACAGTGCAATCAAAACCGAATATGGAGCCTGATTTTTAAATAAAAAAATTTGTTTTTCAGTCATGCTGTAGAAAAGATAATGAAATACAGTGTTTCTCTTTGAATGCTATTTCATTGCTTAAAATGTCTAAGGGATTATATTACTATAATAATACCTAACTCTTATTTTGCACTTTTTATCTGGAGATCTCAAAGCACTTTACAAAGGAAGTCAGTATCATTATTTCCATTTTATAGGTGGAAGATAAAAATGCTGGCATGAGACCAAAATGATGGATAGTTCTTCATTCATGCTACTGGATCTGATCCAAAGCCCAGTGAATCCCGTGGGAGTCTTTCCATTTACTTCAGTGTTCTTTGGGCCAGGAGATGTAGCATTCAATTGTTGTTGTTTTTTCATTCATGAATCTGTTACCACGAACCCAATGAACACAGAGAAGCAATAGCAATAAATATCAAACATGCTGATCAGTAAGCTGCAGAGCACAAGAGTGCAAAAGGCTTGCAATGCTTAAAAACGTTAATTACACTCATGAAGCATTAATGTGAATATTCTTTGATGTGTCGGGAGGTCATTCTCTGCATCTAGTGAATTCTGATATATACTCTTATAATTAGTGCATCAGTTCCATTTGGACCAGAGTAGTTTGTACACGGTCAGAGACAAGTAAACTCATTTGCCTCTTTCCTCTCTTGACTTTTTGTCTAAGAAAAGTATAGAATTGTCAATGTACTGCTGTGCATATAAATCAAAGGACAAGTATGAAAAGTTCCAGGGAACATGGCTTTCTCATGCATGAATATGAATGAGCCAGGTTAACTTAATTAATGTTTGCATGTATTTCACTGGCTGTGTAAGTTGCTGAACAATTTATGTAGTACTGTATGGGCCTTATTGTGCCAGTCATTTGTAAGCAGAACTCACCACGGAAATCAAGGAGGAGTTCTGGTTCCAAACAAATGGTACAACCTGGCAGTAATTTTGACTTTCCTTGCTCATGTTCATTCTTATTTTTAACAGTAATTTAAAAAAAGAAGAAGCCCCTCCTATATAAGACATAGTAACATCATGAGGGGGTTTCTATTCTATAGGTTTGTGCTTGTCCTCTAACCTACAATAATTGGCACTTTTGGACTCTACTTTAGTGCTGAATTCCACCTAATAAATAAGAGCTGTAGGTTGGGATTCACAAAGGTATTTAAGCACCTAACTCCCATTGATATTAATGGGAGTGGGACACCTAAGTCGGTTTGTGGAACCTATGTGTGGTTATGTTCATTATCATCATTACGACAACCAACCAACATAGTAGTATCTCTCATCAAAAGGATGCTATTAATTGTGCACTGTTCTTGGGGTCATTGTTACATTATTGCTTTATATCACTGCTGCCCAAATGCAGGTTGTTCCTGAAACTATAGAATTTGGTAAGAAGCATGGGCTTTATTCCCCTCCCTTCAAGAATTAAGTTACCCACAAAATTCCACCCCAATGCACTAGACTGGGGTGTCCAGGAGGCCACCAAGCAGCTCAATTATGTACACCAATTTAACGATAGCCCATCAAAACAGCATGGCACTCTCATAGTAACTCTCTCTCTAATTTATGGCTTGTTCACTGGAAGGTCAAGTATAGTTTCTAATCTCCCAGGGTATGATCTCTGGACCCAAATGGGAAAAGTACAAATCAGAAGAACATGGATTCTGGAAGTTCCATAGTGCCATCCAGTCCTACTTTACTTTAACCAATGGCTTGAAGCTGGTTCTTGATGATGGTGGAAACTGCTTGCGCTCCATGATGAGGGTCATAACACATAATTCTGGTCCTTTCCTAGGTGATCCAGATTATGCCTTCATAGTATTCCAGCTGCGAGCCCAGCCTCTTGGTGGCCAGGAATTTTTAAGCTCAGAAAACAATTCTATGGTCAGCAGTCCAAACACTCCAAGGGAACACCCTGTAGAATAAAATATAGTAGAACAATTAGAAAGGTAAATCTGTAATTTACTGCCACAAAGCCTTTGTCACATCCTGGCAAAGACAGACTCCACTGTCAAAAGCAGCAGTACACCACATTTCTGTGCTACCCATACTTCTGCCTGCCTGGTGAACTCCCTAAGCATGTCAATGAAGGCACTGCTTGCCTGAGGTGGAGGAAGGAGGTCATAGAGACTCTGAAGCAGCTGCAGATGCTCTGGCATGGTATTCTGCCCCTCAATCCCTACTCTCCATGTACCATGATGAAGGCAGACAAGTGAGCTGAAGCTTTGACAGCAATAAGCACAAAGCCCTTTGGACCGAACGGCTGCTGAAGACTCTCCTAAGGAACTTGGAGTGCTGAGTTGCCTCCCAGGAGTCAGGGCCACTGTTAGTACCAACAGCTACATCCCACAAGTGTCTTTGAGCAGCACTCTTGCAAACCAAGAAACACTGATGATTAGTAGCACATAAAAGTGCTGGCAGCACTTATCAAATTGTGTGAAGGGCTCCAGGGGTGACCAAAGAAAGTGTTGGACAAGCAGTGGAACCCAGGGCCAGGAGCAAAAGGCATGGTGCCTTAAGACTTCCATAAAGTTAGACCAACCAATGGAAAGACCGTCTTAGTCCTTTTCCATAATGAATGCCAGTCAGAGGCAAGCTGGCCATTCCTTCAGTCCACAATGGTCCTGGGACACAGCAGGGGAAAACAGAGGCAGCCATTGCTTATGCAAACTTGGCTCAGATGGTGGGCCAGTTGTATTCAGATTTCTGGCAGTGGCCCATCATGTTACCATACTCAGTGATTAGCTTTATTTAGGGCCTTGAAGTTGCACTAGATGAAGCAGACTTTAATTCCTTAAGTCTTATGCATTTGTTTGTGTTGTTAATTATGTATTTTAAATAGTAGATACAGTATTGTTTTCTGGAAGAACACAGAAGAAAAAAGCCAAATGCCTGATTTTGCTCTGCATGACACAATACAGTGAACACAACTTTTAATGTTTGTAACTCCCCCCTAGATAAAAGAAAATACACTGAGATTCCACATTGCATAATCTCTAAAACAGGTGATTTACAAAGTACTGTGGGCCAGATCCTTGCCAGGTGTTCTTCGGCAGAGCTCCAGTGACTTCAGTGGAGCAATGCCAACTGAGAACAGCTGAAGAGCTGGCCCTGTATCTTCATTTTTAACACATTGGACTCTGTTAAAGTTGCTGACAGAATGAAAGAAGACGGCAGACTCGTTAGAAGTAATGTAGCCCAAGCGAAGTTTACTTCTTACATTATTTGGAAGTCATTCCACATGAACCATCTTAATGATTGGTTTTCCTGGACAGAGACACTTATTAGTAGCAGTTAACGTTAACAGATTGGAAGAATGCCTGAAAATGATGGATGTGCTTTCTGAGAATATAGGTTTCTGGTAATTTTCCATGGCAGCTGTAAACATTAAAATAATGTCCGGTTAATCAACGAGTAAAGAACAGAATTTTCAAATCTGATACATCTGCTGACTTGTTCATTAATCATTTGTACTGAATATTCTTGTTTGCTATGGTAAATTGAGTCACAGTGGATTTAACAGCAATCTCCCCACTTATTCTAAAATCTGCATCATGTCAATACCCTCTGGAAGAGGTGTGTTTTGGCACAGAATGAAGATACTTATCAAATGCTAAAATTCCTCCCATGCTACAGTACCATATTTCCCAGCAGACTTTGACCTAAAGTAAAACATTGAGTAAATAATGTATTTATCTAAGTCTTTTCCTCAGAAGGATAGCCAGTAAGTCACTGTTTGGCCATGAATTTAAAAACCAGCAAATTAAATCAGATTTAAATGACACAGTCTTGCACTCAGAAATATCCTGGAGATTTCTGATATTCTCTGGAGAATTTGGAATTCATGGGCCAGATCCTCTGCTTGTATAAATTGGCATAGCTCCATTGAAGTCAATGGAACAAAACTGATTTATCCCATTGAAAGATCTGGCTAATACTGTGTGCTTCATAAGTTATTTCAGTCTTTGAGATCTATGTAAATCTTGATTCTACTGTCCCTATTTTCTGTAACCTAACTTGTCAGATCGCAATATATGTGAGAATGTCTCACAATGGAAACTACTTACAGAAAATGTTGCAATAAAGCCATGTCATGCATACTGTGTGGCTGAAGTATACTTTAGGTTTTAAAAAAGAAACAATTAGGATTTTGCCAATTTTTAGAACAAAATTTTCATATCTTTGCTTTGCATTTCTTGGTTATACATTTTTGGCTCCTTCTTCAGATAAAATTTTTGGATAATTTCCCAATACAGATACATTAATTACATAGTAGTTACACAATGTAATTGCAACATAATTAATTTGTACATGTTATTACCATTCATTTATATAACCAGATTAACTATGTGACTGAATTACTTATCATTACTGTTTAGTCTGATATTTAATGTATTTTTAAAATCTAAGTACAAAGTAACTTCAAAGTAATACTTATCAATACATATATCTACTCCAGAATCAGCAGGTTTACTTCAGGGCTGAATGACTTGTGCGTATTCCCAGAGTTTGGCATGCAATACTTTTTTTTTTTAATCTTGGTATATTTTACATACCAAAGACACAATTTAATGGAAGTCAATTTCCCTGGAGTTATGTTATATTTATTGTGGTAATATATGTTTCATTCAGTTATGTAACTTGAAGCATACCAACAACATAGGTCTCTTGGTGTTCAGTCCATGTCATTTTAGCATGTACAATGCATCAGCTTTTAGCATGAGATATTCAGATCCCCCAGGCAGCTTTGAAAGTCTAAGCCTTAATCTATACTGTAATAGGGTCTTTGTTTCTGAATATAATTAACGTTTTTTCTTTTCTTTTGTTTGTTTTTTACATTTTGCTGGTTATATTAACACATGTTTTTGCTTAAACATCTGTGACAGAATTTAATTCATAATTCATGTTATACAATTATTTATTTAGATTTACAAGTACCTCTGTGGATGCCAACCTTATGCTCTGGAAGCCCATATAAATTAATATGCACAACACAAAACACAGTTTAACAGGCTGCTCATTGTTTTGATCTGGAAAGGGAAGAAGTGCCAGAGACTGCGTCAAGTCCACTGTGGACTTTGCTCTTGCTATTGGTTTTATGCTTAGATAGTTCTAGTGATGGGCAACATCTACCCTAAGGTAGATAGATCCACTTGGCCACATAAAATTATAGAAAATATACCAGTTGAAAGTTCATATGAAAAGCTTCTCTCTGGCATTAAGGCTGCTTAGAATTACTTTGATTCAAAGCTTCCTTAAATCCACTGTGCCTGGCTGCAGGAGAATCATACCAACACAGCAGGACTTCAAGAAAGGAGAAGAGCATATTTGAACACAAACTGTATAACCTAGTGAGGAGGGCTTTAAACTAGGATTGACGGGGGCAGGTGACAAAAGCCTGCTACAATGGAAACCTGGAAGAAGAGTCAGAATCGGGGGAAGCATGGTCTGTTATAGCAGGTATAAGGGAGGGATGAGAGAACATAGGGAGGAAATCAAATCAGTATCTTAGATGTCTGTATACTAATGTGAGAAGTATGGGGAATAAGAAGGATGAATTTGAATTCCTAGTTAATAAATACTCCTATGACATAGTTGGCATCACAGAGACTTGGTGGGATAATACGCATGACTAGAATATTAGTATAGAAGGGTACAGCTTGCTCGGGAAGGACAGGCAGGGAAAAAAGGGAGGAGGTGTTGCCCTATATATTAAAAATGTATATACTTGGATGGAGGTTAAGTTGGAAATAGGAGACATGCTTGTTAAAAGTCTCTGGATAAGGATAAAAGGTGTAAAAACCCCAAGGGGATGTCATGGAAGAGGGTTTCCTACAGACCACCTAACCAGGAAGAAGAGTGGATGAGGCTTTTTTTAAAGAACTAACAAAATCACCCAAAGCACAGGACTTGGTGGTGATGGGGGACTTCTACTACCCAGATATCTGTTGGGAAAATAATACAGCAGGGCACAGATTATCCAACAAGTTCTTGGAATGTATTGGAGACAATGTTTTAGTTAAGAAGGTGACGAAAGCTACTGGGGGGGAGGCTGTTCTAGATTTGATTTTGACAAATAGGGAGGAACTGGTTGAGAATTTGAAAGTAGAAGGCAACTTGGGTGAAAGTGATCATGAAATGGTGGAGTTCATGATTCTAAGGAATGGTAGGAGGTACAATAAAGATAATGGATTTCAAGAAGGCAGACTTTAGCAAACTCAGGGATTTGGTAGGTAAGATCCCATGGGAAGCAAGTTTAAGAGGAAAAACAATTTAAGAGAGTTGGCAGTTTTTCAAAGAGACATTATTAAGGGCACAAACACAAACTAGCCCACTGTGTAGGAAAGATCGGAAGTATGGCAAGAGACCATCCTGGGTTAACCAGGAGATCTTTAATTATCTGAAACTCAAAAAAGAGTCCTACAAAAAGTAGAAACTAGGTCAAATTACAAAGGATGAATAGAAACAAATAACACAAGTATGTGGGGACAAAATTAGAAAGGCCAAGGCACAAAACAAGATTAGACTAGCTAAAGACATAAAAAAGTAACAAGAAAACATTCTACAAATGCATTAGAAGCAAGAGAAAGACCAAGGACAGAATAGGCCCATTACTCAATGAGGGGAGAAAGACAATAACAAAAAATGTGGAAATGGCAGAAGTATTAAATGACTTTTTTGTTTCAGTTTTCACCAAAAAGGTTAGTAGTGATTGGACAGCTAACATAATGAATGCCAGTGAAAATGAGATAGGATCAGAGGCTAAAATACAGAAAGAACAAGTTAAAAATTACTTAGACATGTTAGATATTGTCAAGTCACCAAGGCCTGATGAAATACATCCTAGAATACTCAAGGAGCTAAGTGAGGAGATATCTGAGCCATTAGCGATTATCTTCGAAAAGTCATGGAAGAAGGAAGAGATTCCAGAGGACTGGAAAGGGACAAATATAGTGCCAAATCTATGAAAAGGGAAATAAGGACAACCAAGGGAATTAGAGACCAGTCAGCTTAACTTCAGTACCCGGAAAGATAATGGAGCAAATAATTAAATAAGCGATTTGCAAACACCTAAAAGATAATAAGGTGATAAGTAAAAGTCAGCATGGATTTGTCAAGAACAAATCATGTCAAAGTAACCTGATAGCTTTCTTTGACAGGGTAACAAGCCTTGTGGATAGGAAGGAAGTGTAGATGTATATCTTGACTTTAGTAAGGCTTTTTGATACTGTCTTGCATGACCTTCTCATAAACAAACTAAGGAGATACAATCTAGATGGAGCTACTATAAGGTTTCAGAGTAGCAGCCATGTTAGTCTGTATTCGCAAAAAGAAAAGGAGTACTTGTGGCACCTTAGAGACTAACAAATTTATTAGAGCATAAGCTTTCATGAGCTACAACTCATGAAGTGAGCTGTAGCTCATGAAAGCTTATGCTCTAATAAATTTGTTAGTCTCTAAGGTGCCACAAGTACTCCTTTTCTTCTTTCTACTATAAGGTGGGTGCATAACTGGCTGGAAACTGTTCCCAGAGAGTAGTTATCAGTGATTCACAGTCAAGCTGGAAGGGCATATCAAGTGGGGTCCCCCAGGGATCAGTTCTTGATCCAGTTCTGTTCAATATCTTCATCAAAGATTTAGATAATGGCATTGAGAGTACACTTATAAAATTTGCAGATGATACCAAGCTGGAAGGAGTTGCAAGTGCTTTGGAGGATAGGATTAAAATTCAAAATGATTTGGACCAACTGAAGAAATGGTCAGAAGTAAATAGAATGAAATTCAATAAGAATAAATGCAAAGTACTCCACTTAGGAAGGAACAATCAGTTGCACACCTACAAAATGGGCAATGACTGCCTAGGAAGGAATACTGTGGAAAAGGATCCGGGAGTCAAAACTGGATCACAAGCTAAATATAGTGTAACACTGTTGCAAAAAAAGCAAACATCTTTCTGGGATGTATTAGGAGGAGTGTTGTAAGGAAGACACAAGAAGCAAGTCTTCTGCTCTTCTATGCACTGATTAGGTTTCAGCTGGAGTATTGTGTCCAGTTCTGGGTGCCACATTTCAGGAAAGATGTGGACAAATTGGAGAAAGTCCAAAGAAGAGCAATGAAAATTATTAAAGGTCTGGAAAATATGACCTATGAGGGAAGATTGAAAAAACTGGGTTTGTTTAGTGTGGAGAAGAGAAGACTGAGAGGGGACATGATAACAGTTTTCAAGTATAGAAAAGGTTGTTACAAGGAGGAGGGAGAAAACATTTTCTCCTTAACCTTCTGAGGCTAGGACAAGAAGCAATGAGCTTAAGTTGCAGCAACATGGATTTAGATTGCACATTAGGAAAAATGTCCTATCTGTCAGGGTGGTTAAGCACTGGAATAAATTGCCTAGGAAGGTTGTGGAATCTCCATCATTGGAGATTTTTAAGAGCAGATTAGACAAACACCTGTCAGGAATTATCTACATAATACTTAGTCCTGCCATGAGTGCAGGGGATTGGACTAGATGACCTTGCAAGGTCCCTTCCAGTCCTACAATTCCATGATTCTATGACTTCGGTGGCAGAGAACAACCACAGTGATTCCCATGCTTCCCCCCGCCAGCCTGGCTGATTCTAGTTCCAATTCCACATGAAAGGGAATGTGGCACCCATAAAGTTCAGACTGCTATAGTTTGTGCTGAGGTACCAACCCAGTCCAGAACAGTCCCAGCACTGGGGAAGCACAAAGGTGACTAAAGGCAAGTTTGTATCATCACCCTAATCTGCACCAAATGCTCCACAGCCAGAGCTGATAACCCAGGGCCCTGGCAAATATTTATTTCATCCAAACACTTTCAAGACTGGTATGAAAATGGTTTGGAACATTTTTCCCAACCAGGAAGTCCTGTTGTAATAATAGTTAAAAATAATATTTCTGGATATGATAGGAATGTAGCCACTATTTAAAAAAATCAGAATATTCAGATCTAAGTAAATAAACATATCCACAAATGTTTGGATTGATAGATCATTTTGATCATCTCAGAATAGAAGGTTAGATTAATACAACCTGCAAGCATTACCATGAAAATGTACCATATTAGACAAAATCTACTAACCTCCTCCTATACTGTGATTAATGATGATGAAAAAAAAAGTCAATATTTTAGTCATCTGTCAAAAAAATTACATGTGGGGCAAGTGAGCAAGTAGAATTTTTCAAGGCTGGATCAAATGTGGACTTCACTTCTTATTTTTTTCTACACTATTATTTGTTAAGAACTGTCTTCCAAGGAGGTGGATTATTACTGTATGATCCCACCTGAAGGGTTGTTATAAAGCAAGAAGTTTATCAGAAGTTTAAATAGTGTAACAAAGCACAGGTGACAAAATGTCTTGCAACACTGCTGTCTGTAAGATAGATATCAGCTGCTGTGTCTTTGTTATATATAATCCTGAGGTGAGATTCAGTCAAGGAAAAGAACTAATCTTAATTTAGAAAAACCTATCATGAAAATATTGCCAACATATATTTATTGAATTACACAGTGGTATAAAAAATATGCCTCAATACTAAATTTAGAAAGCAGTTTGTATCACAGTAATACCTTCAGACATGTCCTGCTTCTGTCAGAAATGACAACTACCTAATTAAGCACTAGCACCCTTCACAACTCCTACTTTGAAAAATATTATGTTTTATCTGCTGCAAACTTGATGAGCCAGATTCTCATCTCAGTTCTGCTGTCATAAATCTGGAGTAAATCCATTTGCTCCAGATTTATACCAGTGTAACTAAAAGCAGGATCTGGTTATTTGCTTTATATGGCTAGAATGAACAATCTGCCACCAAATTTAGAACTAAATAGCATCTTTCTGTGAGTTCTGAAGCTTTTGGCAAAGTCGTATTATAATGTCATTTTGACATCAGATGATCTGTTGTGTCTATGTAGAATTACCATGATGCCTGACCAGTGAACACAGTAGCTTTTGTATAGGTACTAAGGAGGTCACTAATGTACGGCACAAGGAGCACTGGCCTGAAGATGGGGCTTTGAAGAGCAAACGCAGTTAAAGATTGCATAGAAGACATTAGACATTATGTGGTTGACAGCTACTTACAATAGCAATTAAAATGACGTGATTCCAACCACATGACAGTTTAATACAATAGATCCTCAGTCAAACAATCTATCACTTTGATTAATGGTAGCAGCAGCCTTTTTTGAATTTTATAAATATACATCTTTACTATTGTCTAGGAAATCAATGAAGACTAAGGCCCAGCAACAAGATCTACTAATATAGACCTGATTACAGAATCAGGGCCTAAATATGGTCTCTGTGTTTTTTAATTGTGTTCAATATACTAATTACAAATATTTATTTTAGCATGCGATATGTTTTCATAGATGTTTCTTCCACCTGAATATTTCTAGCTGCAAATATCTTAGCTAGTGCTTAAGCCAATGATTTTAGTGAAGACCCTAGAAGGTGTCTTCTGCTGAATCAAAATGATTCAACCCAAAGTCTATATTTTGGAAATACTGGCCCAGGCCACATTAGGGCTCCTATAAAACGCTGAGTGCCCTGAACTACTGCTGAAGTCAGCGTGTCCATGGGAATAGAGGCCATAACCAGAGTATAAGGAAGAAGCCAAGGAACTCCCATTCCTAGTACCATTATCCCACTTCATTGCAATGCTAACCAGTGTAAAAAAAAGGACTGAGCTAATGATTTTTTAAATTAGCACTACTATCCTGCTACTGGAGGATTCCCAAAGAACAGTGTATATCCAGTGGTAGCTCAGCCAGTAGGCATTTATATTGCCAGTGCTGCCAGGAGAGACCTGCAAAGAGCATTGAACAAGAAACCATCCACATGTCTGGCCAGAGATTCCAGGGTTTCCCATGGGTTGCCAGCCTCCACTTATTTCTTGGCCCTGCTTCTTGTTACCTTGTCCCCTGGACCCCACCTCAGGGTGCAGCCCTAAAAGCTGATCTGTAAAAGCTGTATAAGAGATTCCTTCTGTAAATTTTGAAGAAAGAAGGCAGAAAGAGGCCTGGTTTTCCACTGTGTAAAGAAATAATGCTATTCATTTGCTGGAAGGATTGTTTCTGCTACTGTAGTTATTAAAAGCAAAACAAAACAAAACAAAAAACACACTTTTCTGCTCAGGCATGTTCACCGTGATCACAACCTCCGAGCTGGAAGACTTCTGCGCATGACTGTAGTGAATATAGTTCTGCTCCCATTGTAGCCATAGCCATTTTGTAGGAATGCAATGAAAAGTGCAGATAAAATTAAGCTAATGGAAAGGTTTTGTCAATGGTATCTGCCATCTGCAACAGTCCATTCTTCTGTATTTGTTATTTAGATTGCCTTCACTGTCCAAGAGGATATGCAGTGTTGTTGTAGCTGTGTTGGTCCCAGAGTATTAGAAAGACAGTGTGGGTGAGGTAATATCTTTCATTGGACCAACTTCTTTTGATGAGAGAGAGAAGTTTTCAAGCTTACACAGAGCTCTTCTTCAGGTCTGGGAAACTTACTCAGAGTGTCACAGCTAAATACAAGGTGGAAAGTAATACAAAGTAGTGAAAACATATCTCAAGGGACCATGGTGAAGTGGCCCATTAACACCCCTCCAGTCATAGGGAGGAAAGGAAGGGAAGGGGGGGAGCTGCTGGGGAGGGCAGCTATGCCATCTTTCTCAGGATGTTGGTGTATCCTGGTGACATCCATGGTGGCAAGGAAGATGCTCTGAAAGAAGTTGTTAGTGCTGCAGAGTTTGTGAAAGAGGTTGGTTGTGTCCTGGAAGAAGCTGGCCCAGTGTGTGGTGAGTGGTTTGAGGATGGTTTCTTTGAGTCCCAATATATAGCTGCCTGCCTCAAATATTTACAAGACAATGGACAATCCTCAGATATCGACCCCAAACACATAGCCAAACTCATCCATGTCATCCTCACCATTAACAATTTTACATTCAACAACAAAACTTTATCCAAACCATGGGAACAGCCATTGTTATTAGGATGGCTCTCCAATATGCCAACTTCTTCATGGACCACCTTGAAGAAGAATTTCTGGACAAATGCACCATGAAACCAATGATATACCTGAGATACATCAATGATATTTTCATCCTCTGGACAGACAGCTTAAACTCCCTCATAGACTTCCACCACAATTTCAACAACCACCACCCATCCATTAAACAGTCTCTGGAACACACCCACACCAGCATCAACTTCCTGGACACCACAATCAGCTTCAACAATGGGACCCTACAGACAGCTGCATACAAGAAACCCATGATCAGCACCCCTATCTTTATAGATCCAGTAACCATCCCAAACACACCAAGAAATCTGTTATCTACACCCAAGCATTCAGATACCATGGAATATGCTCTTAGGAGAAAGTCTGGCATATACTCCGTGACACACTCAAAACCTCCTTCACCAAACAAGGACACTCCATCAGAGAAGTAGATCATACCCTGAAACAGACCACCCAAATACCCTGAGAGAACCTACTTCAATACAGAAATAAAACCCCCTTGCACCACACACCTCCAGTTGTCACCTATCACCCCTCACTGGAACCTATATGGGGTATCATTAAACAGCTACAACCCATACTTGTTGGGGACTACATCCAGAAAAAAATCTTTCCTGAACCCCCTCTTTTGGCCCTCAACAACCCCCAACCTCTCCGAGCTCATCAGATGTAAGATTCCCAAAGACCAGGACACACCAACTCAAAGCAGCACCAGATCCTGCCAGAACAACAGCTGCAAAACCTGCAGACATATCTCTAATGCTACAGTGATCAACACCCCCCACAACATATCTTTCAAGATGTGAGGGTCCTGCACATACCTATCACAACATGTGGTGTACCACATCCAGTGCACTAAATGCCCCAATAGCAACTATGGGTGAAACCAGACAATCACTATGCTCTCGAATGAACTCCCACAGGAAAATGATAAAAGACAAAAACACTGCATTACCTATGGGTGAACACTTTTCATGAAGTGATCACTCAATATCTGACCCATCAGTCCTCATCCTCAAAGGAAATCTGTACAACATTTTCAAACGAGGAGCCTGGGAGCTTAAATTCATAACTTTGCTAGACACTAAAAATCATTAACTGAATAGAGACACTAGTTTTATGTCTTATCAGAACATCTATAATCCACTAACAACTCACTCCCCCTGCCCCAGTTGCTTTCCCTCCTTCTTTCCTCCCTGTTACTGGAGGGGTATGAATGGGCCAGTTCACCTTGAATGGTCACTTGTTAACTATGCTAAACAATCTGTTCCACCTTGTATTTAGCTGTGACATTCTGATTAAGTTTCCCAGACTTGAAGATGAGCTGTGTGTACTCGTGAAAGCTTGTCTTTCTCACCAACAGAAGTTGCTCCAATAAAAGATACTACCTCACCCAGCTGGTCTCTCAAGAGAATATGACAATTCAGAATCTTGGGTGGGTTATCTTCATATGCATTTTAGAACAGATACATGTCAAATTTAAGGTGTCTTCTTGTGGGGCAGCTAATGCATTAAAATGGTTCTTCCATTAAATATAATAGATGTACTGCAAAGCGATGAATAAAGTACTAATGGGCATTAATTAGTTAATGCAGCTAAGCAGCTAGCCACAGTACCTGCTAAGTTTCCCCTCCATCCCCCCAGGTTAACACTTCTACGATATAAACAACGATGTAAATAACCTTTACTGTAAGTTATGGTCATTTGTTTGCACAATAGATGTTATGTTATAAATGAAATACATTCATATTTTAATTTTCTAAAAAGAAGTCTGCAGGCTTGCTGGCAATTTTTTTGGGGGTGTGTGGGGGGGGACTTTCATATCATTAGACCTATATACTGCCTCACTGCAGAAAAAATGTACACCAGCTGTGTTGACTCACAGGAGCCTACCTGGCAATCAGACATCTCAAGTTGCACCACAACATACTGCATTTCCCAGAAGA
The DNA here is from genome assembly GCF_009764565.3 of Dermochelys coriacea. Lineage (NCBI taxonomy): Eukaryota > Metazoa > Chordata > Testudines > Dermochelyidae > Dermochelys > Dermochelys coriacea. The sequence goes on along the minus strand of NC_050069.1, from coordinate 222,013,325 downwards.
CCACCTGAGCATCAAGAACATGGATTATAATCAGCAAGAGAGAGTGAAAGGTCCCCCAAATCCATACAACCAGCCCCCTATGTTTTCAGCACTGATGGCTTAACCTCGTCTGTTGCTCTGGGCTAATTAAAATGGTTATTCTCTCAGCCTCTTAAGGACAGAAAATAAAAACTTATCAACAACAACCAACCTGTGTTGGTTTCTTAGACCTTAAATTGAGCAACAGACAGAGCTGCAATTGAGTGAAAAAATGTAGTGGACAAAGTGTCCAAGTGATAAGAGAGCCATCCAGTGGACCATAAAGAAATACACAAACAAGTCAAATCGGAACAAAAATGGAAAATGTTCATGAAAATGCCATCTCTGTGTTTCTCTGTTGACTGCTGGGTATTGCCTCTCAGCTACTGTTGCCCAACTCCATGGCCCACAGGTTAATAGAGCACATGTTTTAGAGTTGTCCCGTGGACAGATCCATAGCCCCAGTGTCTTTGGTAATACCACTATCCACACCAAAAGTGCACATATCAAATGACAGCACCCCTGCTGTAGATTCAAGGAAACAAATCACACAGCTCTTCACAAGGCAAGAGATAACAACAGCCAATAGACTCTGAGAGCAGGCAGAGCGTTTGTGAGAGCTGCTGGAGTATAGGCAATAGATTGCAGTTTAGTGCTGCCTGACACATGTGCGGACATGTACATTCTCTGTTGACTCCAGGAACTACATTATTGCAGTAAAATAAACAAACTGGAGGGACTGTAGAGATAAGCAACAAAAATTACCAATAGCCATGAAATACTGACATGATGAAATATTAAAATATCTAAATGTGTATATTACCGATTGGTAATGACTAAGGGCAGCACATATTTTAAGAGGAGAAATTGATTAGTGTGGCACATGGCAATATATCTTGGAGTAGTGGGATGAAATTAAGAGAGGAAGAATTTAGGCTGAATAGAAGGAGAAACTTCCTGACAGTGAGATGCATTAGGCTTTGACGTAGTCTCCAAAGGGAAGTGGTGGAAGCCCAATTGCTTGGGCTTTTAAAATTAGAATGGACAAAGAACTAGAAAATGTGCTGTGGGGAACAATTTGGCAGGGAGATGGGCTGGCTAAGCTAATAGATCTTTTCCATTTCTAACTTATAGTGTGATGCAGTTGGATGGTATTTAGCAAGTAAAATGCAGGTTCTTACCACAGGCTTCATTGTGCTTTTATGACAGAGCTCCATATTGGAAGTGGTGTGAAGTCTTATCACCCCAGCAGGAGCTCTGGGCACTATTCTGCCTCGAGGAGGCAGGATGTGGCCTGGAACAACTCTGCACCCAGGCAGAATGTGCCCACTATTACACCCCTGTAAGGGCTACAGCACACTCCCTCCTGCATGGCCAGTCAGCTGGACATTACACATGGGCTCAAGACCATTGACTTGCCTCCTCTCATCTCCTCCCCATTCATTTGGAGAGTATCATGTCCCAGAGCAAGGAGTCCCTGGAGGAAGCAGTCCCTGCCCTCTGGGAAACACAAGGCCTGTACTTGTATCCCACTGATACATAGCTATGCAACAGGGTGCTCCTTGTGCCTTCCTTACCCTGTGCACATATTGAGCAGCAGGGAATTAGCTGCCCCCATGTCAACTGAGCACACTTACAGCTTCTGATTAGCTTTGGGGCAGGGGCCATCTTTTGCTCTGTACAGTCTCTAGTGCAAAGGCACCCTGATCCTGAGTGGAATCTCCAGGTACTCCCATAATACAAATGCTAAATAATAACAGGGTCAGTTAGTTATGCCAATCCTTGCCCGTGTACCCATTATAAACACATAAATATAGAGTTATCTAGTGTAAGTGCACAGGTCCACACTCTTTAGCCATATTACCCTCCCCCACAGACAAAAGAAGGCAAGAAAATTATGGAACTATATTTACTAGTTGTTTAATAGTATCTTTTCAAATGTACATGACAGGGATTTTAGGAGTCTGGTTCCTAATATATATTTATGTATTTATCTAATTTCTGAGGATGACTTTAGCAACATTGTTTGAGATGTTTAGGAATCTGCCATTTATTTGGTGAGAATATACAAAATGCTTGAGATTTTCAAAGCAGTGTAGAGGATTTCACCACACATCTCCCATGTCTGAGAGCTTGTCTACACAGAGGGGAAATGAGCACTACAGAAGTGGGATTTCTAAAGCCACTAACTTGGTGTGCACTGATTGGTCCATTACGATCCAGCCACTGCACACCAATGGTTCCCTATTGTGCTTTAGCATAGTACTGTCTCAAACAGCCCAGAGTCCTTTGCATGGCTTCAAAAGTTTCAGCCAGTGTTCTCACAGCACCTGTATGTCACAAATCATTTGAGGGCCTCATTCCATGGTTAGATTCACACTGTAGATGCCCTGTTTTGGTATAAAGAAAGCAGGTGTGCAATTACTATTCATTTGTGATAGTTCCCACAGAGTGTTAGGTCCTTTCCAGACATACAAGAAAGGATGGTCCCTGCCTCAAAAAGCTTACAGTCTACGTGAGGATATACAGGCAGACAAAGGCAGGGCAGTGAAACAATAGAGGGGGTTTTTCTACACAAATCAGTGAGATTCACTATAGGCATCATGGGAAGGAAATTAAGCAGTAATTTAAAGTCTAGAAGGCTGGCGTTAAACTCACACGTAGTGCTGCACTAGGAATTATTTTGGGGACATTCTATGGCCTGTGTTATACAGGAGGTCAGACTAAAAGTTCACATTGGTCCCTTCTGGCCTTGAAATCTAAGGATCTAAGACACAGAGAAACCATCCAGCTCTTGTTATCTTCAGATCAGAAGGAAGTCTGCTGACCTCCACAATTCATGAAAAGCTGCTATCTAACTGGTGTACATATCTGTGGAGGTGGCATGCAAGAAAGCACTGAGTAATATTTTGCAAAAATGAGAAAAATTATCAAAATTCTGAAGCTCTTCAAGGGCTGCCCTCTTTTTCCCATTGGATGCCTCCCCACCTATTTTGGCTATCTGAAGCACAAGTGATCTCTGATGGAACCATGTGTGCATTTGGGCTTCTTCAAAGTTGTAAACGGTTGGGAGCTGCTTCCCTACATGCGGTATGAAAGTCTCCTTGCTTGGTAATGCACGTGGGCTGGCATCTGAAATTACATTTGAAATCTGCCCAGGCCTCTTCAACCTTGGTTGGGGATTGTTGTTTTTTGCGCGGGGAGAGGGTTCTCCCTCCTTGTTGTCAGACAGATCATGATGACTCATATCTCCAGCTAGATCATAAAGGTTATTCTGAAATGTCAGCTGTTGCTCTTTTCACACTCACATGGTTTCAGATTTAGGTTGAGGTTTCCCTAATGCATAAACAATTACTAAAATTGTGGTTTTTGACAGTCTAGATACTGCAAAGATGCTATTCCATTGTAAAAACCTATATTTTCAAAGTTGTAATAAAAGGCTGGATCAAACTGACCTATATGTTTCTTTGGAGTTCACCCAAAAGGAAGTCTGTATATGTCTGTCAAATGTGTTTTGGCCATCAGATGTTATTTGACAGGAAAAATAGCTAACAGTGTTATCATGTAGTCCCTCACTAACTGTGAAGAGCATTATTTGAAGAATATGATTTGAATATGCCTAAAGATTATTGCTTGGTCATAATTTATATGATCTTTCATACGTGATATAGTTCCCTTGTGATTCTTGTACAGACCTCTCTGCTCCAGTAATGCCCTTTAAAGTCAGCTTTTGGAGCCTTCTGGTTTAAGCAGAATAAGAATTGATTCTCTGTCAATGGTCTTACTAAATGGCCCATGTTATTGCAGGTAATGAAATGATTCTCCACCCATTTACATGAGTGTGTGAATCAGGAGCCAGTGGAATAACGTAAGTGGAAGCCAGTGTGAATAAGAGGAGAATGAGGCCCTAGGAACCTCATTTGTTACGTTAAAGCTAAAATAAAGCACACTTGAGAAGCAAAATATATGTAAATAGAAAACCTTGCCGGGACCAATGTAGGGGGTGAACAGGACCATGTTATTATAGATAGATAGAAATGCACTAAAAGAGTAATGCCACTCAAAGCCTGATCTGCCAGTGCAGAAAACTAAGGGCTGAATACCATATAATGTATAGAAATTGCCTATCCCATTTTCTAGCCACAATAAATCCTGCAACCACACACTAATTAAAACACTGCAAAACTGACACAAGTCAATTGACCAGAACTCAACCAACCCTCCAGTAAAAGAAATTCAGCCCTACCTCTCCACAAGGTTAAACCACCCCTCAAGCATACTCCTGAGTGAGTAGATAGGGCTTGCCCTGAAAAATAACATGCTTAGGTCCTGTGAGATCAATGAGAGAAGCAAATTCTGGGTCTGTGTGTCCTCCAGGGAGAAGACCCTGCCTCCAGATCCAACAAATGAAAATCTAGGGATTATCTGTGAGAGCATCTCCTGATCTCATCTGTTGAGATAAAATAACAAGGAGAGGTGAGTGCTAGGATAACCCTGATAATAACCTACATTCTGTATCCTTGTGGCATACAGTTATCAATACTGTTATCTTGGTCATCATTAAGAAATGAACCTGGACCTCCACTGTTATGAGCATATTAAGCCTCTACAGCTTGAGCTAAAGGGTTACATGGCCTTTGCTGGTAGCTATAACAAACCCAGATCCTCTCCGGATCAGTCACAAAGGGAAATATGTAACACACTGAACAGTGGGTTACACAATCACAGATGATTTTTTTTTTTTTTTTTTTTAGAAAAGGGTAAGCTTTTCACCAGGATCATCTTTCTTTGTCACAAGGTACTTCCTTTGGATGACCTTTCTCTTCCCCATTTTCTGCTTTACATTTTCCCCCTTTTGTGTTACTGCTGAGTGAAGGGTTTGGCACCCCCCTCCCCTGAATATTACTTTTAGGTTCTCATACCACACTTAACACAGCTCTTGTCTGATCCTGTGTGTTTAACAGGACCCCACAAAAGGGTGCACCACCTGAGATATAACAGGCTTTGAGAAGGACACCCCAAACAAGGACTCAATAAATGTGCCACTTGGAAAGGAATCCGGTGAGCAGAGCTGAATCAGCTTGTTCCTATGAACAAGTGCTGCTTGTCGTTTTGTGTACTCAAAGACGTGAAATGCCACAAAATGAAATTCTGCTTCTTCAGGAACACTGGCCTGTACAAAAAGCTGCAAGCAGGGACTTTCTTTCCAAACCAGAAGATTTCAGTGGGGGATGTTGAAATGATCATAGTGATCCTGGGAGACCCAGCCATGGTTGATGAAGCCTTACACAGGAAACCTGGACAACAGCAAAGACTGCTTCAACAATAGACTAAGCAAGTACAGAATGACTGTGGAATGTACCTTTGACAGATTAAAAGTGCGCTGGTGCTGCCTTTATGGCAGGTTAGACCTAAATGAGGAAAATATTCTCATGGTCATAGCAGCCTGCTGTGCACTCCATAATAGTTGTGACGCTAAAGGTGAAATGTTTCCCCGGGAGCGGAATGTGGAGGCTGATCACCTGGCAGCTGATATTGAGCAGCCAGATACCAGGGCTATTAGAAGGGCATAATGGGGGGCTAATTGAATCAGGGAGGCTTTGAGGCACCATTTGGACAATGAGTTCCAGTAAGTGTCTTTCTACACAGCACTCTGCCATGCTTTGTTAACTTGCAGGAAAATGCTGATGATTCCTGACCATGATTTGTACTCAGCAAATGATCAAATTGCCGCTGTGTATTAATTCCAGCAGCAACCACCACATGTAGGAGATAAATAAAGATTGGTTATCTTTCAGAGAGTTTGTTTTTATTAAATACTAATTAACAACACATACAAAAGGCTTGGTGGGAAGGGAGATAACAGTGAACATCAATGTAGGCTCTTATAGCTGTGTGTAAGTCCAGCTGTTATTTTGAAGCTGTCAGAAGGGATGGAATAAATGGGGTACCTAGACAGCCAGGAAGTTGCAAGGAATATATGGGAGGAGTTTCAGGAGGGCATGGAAAGCAGTTCTGTATCAGCTGCGGGGGTGGAGAAGCATGTATGAATTCAGCGTGCAGCATGATTAGGGACTTCAACATCTCCATTTGCTCTTCCATCACTTTTATAATCTGCTCCTGACCCATTAAAATTCACTCTTGACTCTCCTTTATGTCCTGCCTGTATATTTTATAAATTTTCTTTTAAAGTCTCTCTCCATGCCCTGCATTCTTGTTTTTTGGCCTCTGAGGATTGGAGCACCTCTTGACTCATGTCCTCCTTACTCTTCCTTGGTTGCTTCCTTATCTGGTGGAGGCACTCCGCTGTGTGTAGGGGGTTCTCCTGAAGGCCACATCTGTAGAAGAAAAAGAATCAATAAACAGAAGCATGATTTTAGTTCATGCACAACATCAAATCATTGTAGTAAAATGCACTTCTTTTTAAATACAAATCAGTTTCTCACTGTCCCTTGACAAGCTCGGTGAACAGGATGAGTTTGGCCCAGGGGAAGGGGATGACCCTGCATGCTCCACATTGTCCTCCTACTCAAACTCCTCATCCATGACTTTGTCCTTGGGATTAATTCTGCTGTCTGCTGTGTCCAGCCCCACCAAGTATCCATGGGGCTCTTGGCAATGGATGTGAGGTCACCACCAACGAGGGCATCTAGCTCCTTATAGAAGCAGCAGGTCTTCAGCACAGCACCAGAGTGATGGTTTGATTCCCTTGTTTTCTGGTATGCCTGCCTCAGCACCTTTGTCTTTGCACAGCGATACATGTCCCATTTGTATCCCTTATCCAACATGCCATGAGAAATCTGCCCATAGGTATCGAAGATCCTATGGCTGGAGAGGATCTGGGACTGCACAGTCTCCTCTCCCCACAGTGCCAGCAGATCCAACAACTCATGTGTGCTCCAAGTGGGACAGCGTTTGCTGCATGGAGCCACCATGGTCAGATAGCAAGATGCAATGTGAGCTCTCCATGCCAAGCAAACAGGAAGTGGAATCTCAAAAATTCCCAGGCCTTTAAATGGGGAGGGGTGGATACCTGTATACCTACATACTGGGCAACGGAGTTTGAACTGCTGACCAGAGCAGTCAGGATTAGCATTGCAGGACACTTCCTGGAGGCCATTTACAGTGACATAATCAAGCGCAGTGTCTACACTGACACGTTGGTGCAAAAAACTCTATGCCTCTCGTCAAGGTGGTTTTATTTTGTCAGCAAAGCAGGAGATTTTCGTCATTGGAAGGAGCACTGTAGTGTGTACACTTCCACCATTTTGTCAATGAAAGCTGACTTTTGTTGACAAAACTCTGTAGTGTAGACAAGGCCTCTGTTTCTCCAAGCGGACAGCCAATCAGATACATTTCATAACCTCAGAAACAAGGCAATTTAACTAGTCTGCTTTTTAGAATGAAACAAGGACTAGAAAAGTAGCATATGCAGTATGATATGTATACGTGACTATGTTGGACAATATATTTCATATGTAACAGACATCAGTTATGGAGGGCAAAAGCATTTTTCCCAAGAGAAGCATATTAAATTCAGTATGTTTCCTTACATTGAATGGCTGAAATTTTGGTGCTAAGTGTACTAGTCTGGCAAGGAGGCAGGAACTAGGGTGGGACATGTAAAAATAAAATAGTGGAGCAAAGAGATCTAACTCTGGAGAAAAACTACTTCCCACAAGTTGGGTAACCTTAATTAAAAGCCAAAGGGCTCTATTCTCCTCTTCCCATGCTTAACTCCCTGAACCAAAGTCAATGGAAAGACTCCCAATGACTTTAACGTGCATTAGACCAGCCCTTATAGAGGGAGAGGAGAATAGCTGATTATTTTCCCTTTTTCAACAAACCTCTATATAGTAGATAAAACTGCTTCCATTGGGCAGTCCAGCAGTATAATGGTTTGTCTCTTATATGCAGGAAATTGTTCTAAATATGCTGATCTGAAAAATATTTTTTAGACAGTGTAAGCATTTAGAGGCAGATCCTCAGCACAACTTCATTGACTTCAATGGACTGGTGCTGATTTGCACCAGCCGAGGATCCGACCCAACCCATTAGTCATTCTCAGCCAAAATTACTATTTGATTTCAATGGACAATTTTATCTGAGTATTGCATGTAGGATCAGGCCTACAAAGCAATAAAAAAGAAGCCTTGTTAGGTATGATTTTGATTAATCACTGACTTGGCTTTTCCTTTCTCTGAATCTAGGCTCACATAGATAGATTCCTGTCACATGTGCCCCATCCCTCCTGGGGATTTAACAGACAGAAGCTGAAAGAATTAGATGGAAATATCCTATTTGAGCACCTCATAATCTTTAGAGTGGTAGCCGTGTTAGTCTGTATCAGCAAAAACAATGAGGAGTCCTTGTGGCACCTTAGAGACTAACAAATTTATTTGGGTGTAAGCTTTCGTGGGCTAAAACCAACTTCATCAGATGCTGATGAAAGCTTTTGCCCAAATACATCTGTTAGTCTCTAAGGTGCCACAAGGACCCCTCATTGTTTTTTCATAATCTTTAGTGTGCTTATCTGCATAACAGCCCTGTAAGGAAAGGGAATGTTGTTAGTCCCATTTTAAAGATGGGGAGCTGGTACAGAGAGACTAAGTGACCTATACAACATCACACAAGAAGGCTGTGGCAGAATGGAGAGTTAAACCCAAGTCTCTCAAATACCAAATTAACACCCTAACCTGGTCCATCCTTCTGCTCCTTTCTTATCACTTATTTATCCTTACAACCTCTGCTATATAAATAAATCCTGAATAAGATCTTTCTTTCTCTTTTTCTCTCTCCTGATTAGATATTCCAGTTGGTGGGTCTACTATCATCTAGGTCATGGTATCTCAACCTAAAAGTCACAAACATGTTTCAGGGGATCATGACCACCCTACCTTTCCTTATGGTTGGCTAAGTGGGTCCTGAAATATTTTCTGTTGTAACTTGGGGTCATGGTATAGAAAAGTTTGAGAATCGCTGATCTAGTAGAATTTCACATTTTGTATATTGTTCTTTTTTTTTTGTATGTTTACTCTGAAGGCTTAAGTACAATTTTTTGCAATGTTTAGATAAACTTTGTCAAACAGTGTTTTGAGTTTCAGATCATTACAAAATTGCTCTGCCTTGAAATGTTAACATGTGTGTAACATTTCTTTGTATCCCTCTAGTTAAAAAATGGTTTGTGACTACTCCAGATTTTCCACATGGTTAAATCTCCTTGAAAACATGTGCAGACTGTATTAGAAGAAGAAAATAGATTGTAATTAAGTACAGTTATTAATAATTGTATCTAATTATAATGGTTGTAGAGCGTGTATAAGTAGTTTGCCTTCTGGTGGTTGGTAGATGAGTGGTGGTTTTGTGAATACCAGCGGGGACCTAAATGTTGGACTTATGCACCTAAAGTGGCATCCCCCTTGTGAATGGATTCCCTTGTACTTTGTGGAGTTCATGACATCTGCAGGGCAATGGAGTCTGGTGGTAACCAGGAGCCTTGCAGAGCTCATTGGATCTGTGTTATAGAGACCCTGTGGACCTCTTACACTCTATATTAGTCCTACATAGTTATTAAAAAAAAGTTGACTCAGTTAAGGTTGCTGCTATAGTATGTAGTAGTCTAAGGAATGCTACTGTTAATAAAACCTAAGCATTTTGAGGTATCAGTAATGAAGAGCTGAGGAAAGATAGATAAATATTCACCTCCTAAACACTCAGATATGTGATCTCTTAAATAGTGGTAGCTGAGGAGGTGATTTTTGAATCACATGTAGATCCAGTTTAGGCCAGGTTCCAAGCTGTGTTCAAATTCATAACAATGAAATTTCATGAGCTATTGCCATGAGACTTTGACTACATTTGAACCAGAGTCACAAAACAGGATTTAGGCCAGACCCAGACCCAAAACTGTAGGAACAGATCTCTTCTTGAGGCTCAAATCCAATCCATCAACAACCTCAGATTCAAAGGGATTTAGAGACAAGGTTCCAGACATATTCATTTTGGTTCAACTTATATAGAGATTACACACAAATGACATTAAAATAATGCTAAGGTTGCAAAGTCAAGCATCCAAAAGTTAGGAAATTCCAAAAATAGGGCTGTTGATTAATTGCAGTTAACTCATGAGATTAACTCAAAAAAAATAATTGAGATTAAAAACAATTAATCACAGTTTTAATCACACAGTTAAACAATAGAATACCAATTGAAATTTATTAAATATTTTTGGATGCTTTTCTACATTTTCAATTATATTGATTTCAATTACAACACAAAATACATAGTGTACAGTGCTCACTTTATATTATTATTATTGATTATAAATATTTGCACTGTAAAAATGATAAATAAAGAATAGTATTTTTCAATTCATCTCATACAAGTAGAGTAGTGCAATCTCTTTATGTGAACATGCAATTTACAAAAGTAGATTTTTTTTGTTACATAACTGCACTCAAAAAAAAATGTAAAACTTTAGCACCTACAAGTCCACTCAGTCCTACTTCTTGTTCAGCCAATTGCTTACATTTATGGGAGATAATACTGCCCACTTCTTATTTACAATGTCACCTGAAAGTGAGAACAAGCATTCGCATGGCACTTTTGTAACCAGCATTACAAGATATTTATGTGCCAGATATGCTAAGCATTCATATACCCTTCATGCTTTGGCCACCATTTCAGAGGACATGCTTCCATGATGATGACACTCATTAAAAAAATACTGTCTTAATTAAATTTCTGACTCAACTCCTTGGGGGAGAATTGTATTTCTCCTGCTCTGTTTTACCCACATTCTGCCATATATTTCATATTATAGCAGTCTTGGATGATGACCCAGCCCATGTTGTTCATTTTAAGAACACTTTCACTGCAGATTTGACAAAACAGAAAGAAGGTACAATATGAGATTTCTAAAGATAGCTGCAACACTTGACCCACAGTTTAAGAATCTGAAGTACCTTTCAAAATCTGAGAGGGACAAGGTGTGGAGCATGCTTTCAGAAGTCTTAAAAGAGCAACACTCCGATGTGGAAAATACAGAACCCAAACCACCAAAAAAGAAAATCAACCTTTTGTTGGTGGTGTCTGACTCAGGCCTTGTCTACACTACCCAGGTAAGTTGACCTAAGTTACCCTACTCCAACTACATGAATAGCGTAGCTGGAACTGATGTAGGTTAGGTCAATTTACTGTGGTGTCTACACCATGCTGTGTCAATGGGAGACGCTTTCCCATTGACTTACCTTACTCCTCTCATTCTGGTGGAAAATCAGAGTCGACCAGAGAGTGCTCTGCAGTCAATTTATCAGGTCTTCACTCGACCCACTAAATCGACCCTTGCTGCATCGATTGCAACAGCATCAATCCCCAGTAAGTGTAGACATGGCCTCAGATGATGAAAATGAACATGCATCAGTCCACACTGCTTTGGATCATTATCGAGCAGAACTCATCATCACCATGGACATGTCCTCTGGAATGGTGGTTGAAGCAACGAATGGATATATAAATCTTTAGTGCATCTAGCATGTAAATAGCTTGCAACACCAGCTACAATAGCACCATGTGAAGGCATTTTCTCACTTGCAGGTGATACTGTAAGCAAGAAGTGGGCAAAATTATCTCCTGCAAATGTAAACAAACTTGTTTGTCTGAGTGATTGTCAAACAAGAAGTAGGACTGAGTGGACTTGTAGGCTCTAAAGTTTTACATTGTTTTATTTTTGAATGCAGGTTTTTTGTACATAATTCTACATTTGTAAGTTCAACTTTCATAGTAAAGAGATTGTACTACACTAGTTGTATGAGGTGAATTTGAAAAATACTATTTCTTTTGTTTTTTACAGTGAAAATATTTGTAATCAAAAATAAATATAAAGTGAACACTGTACACTCTGTATTCTGTATTGTAATTGAAATAAATATATTTGAAAATGCAGAAAACATCCAAAAATATTTAAATAAAAGGTATTCTATTATTGTTTAACAGCGTGATTAATCACTATTAATTTTTTTAACATCATGATTAATTGCAATTAATTTTAAATGCTTGAAGCCCTAGCCAGAATTAAGGTTGCCTGTGTAACCTTAATTCATTTCCCTTGTGTGAATGGATTATGATATAGACTTTAATTATATGATCACATTCTATTTTTTTCCACTGGACATGAAAATATTCAGCGTGAATGGTTAAAATTGTCACTGTAAAAAACTGAAAACAGGATTTTACAATGGGAAGTGTCAGGCAACCTTAATTATAGGCAACACGACCAGCTCCACTAGATAGATAGATAGATAGATAGATAGATAGATAGATAGATAGATAGATAGATAGATAGATAGATAGATGGGAGTGGGCATGGTAGTGTGCACTATATCAAATACCAAGGAAGAAATGTGCAAGACAATGAGTGCATGTCTGCATAAATGTTTCTCCTTGGTTTATAACACATTTCCTTTTTCATATTATAAATTCAGTATTGACAATGTTTTGACAATAATGACAGGTTTCAGAGTAGCAGCCGTGTTAGTCTGTATTCGCAAAAAGAAAAGGAGTACTTGTGGCACCTTAGAGACTAACAAATTTATTTGAGCATAAGCTTTCGTGAGCTACAGCTCACTTCATCAGATGTAGCTCACGAAAGCTTATGCTCTAATAAATTTGTTAGTCTCTAAGGTGCCACAAGTACTCCTTTTCGTTTTGACAATGACAATGACAATGGCTATGTTTTGTTGTTGTTTGAAGACTCGGCACACCACTTCTGAAAGGTTGCCGGCCCCTGTTGTAGACTCTATTTGCAGGCAGTTTTCGAGACTTTTGTCACCTCTTCTTTCAATATTTCGTCATCAGAAATTCAGTTTGGTCTTTTGAAACTAACTCAGGTCTTCTCATCTTGTCTTGGTAGTTCTCTCAACAGATTGGGTGCTATTGTACATACACGGTGCTCTATGACCCTGACTAGCCTAGCGGAAAAGGTGTTTTTAAAAAAGTTAGTTAATTTATTTTAATTAATTGATGTTAGCACCAAGGTTGTCCTCCTTTACAAATAAGTAAACTGTTCATAATCAACCCTAGACTCTCACCCCAGCCCCTCCTCCAAAACCAAAATGGAGTTTAACCATTGATGCTGTTACTTTGCAGGTCATTAAGCTTGCATGCATCATCTTATATTTTCTAAAGTCCAGCAAAGTTAATACCTTTCGGATGGCTAGGAGTGGGAAGCACAGACACCGAGCTGTGAATCGACTGGATAATAGCAAGTGCTTGGATTGAAGTAGCTTTAATCTCTACCCGCAAATCGCAATTTATTCCTTAATATTGACACGTCTGCGGTTTGCCACCTGGCAATGGAAGCCCTGAAGCCAAGTGAGATATCCTGCAAAAAGCTCATTTCCACAGCGGTGCCTGTCTCTGTGATGACCTGATTTCTGCTGTGATCATCCTTTAGACTAGAGATCAAAGCGGGATTAATGTAATTCTTTACACTTTGCATCGCACATCACCCAACTCTGGCGAGGGGGTGGCAAATAAGGACGGAGGCAGCCTAGAGATGCCGGGGGAAATGGAACCCAGCGAGTTTTGAATTAAAGGACACCAGTAAATGCTGACGGGCATTTCCCCATCGAGTAGTTTTTAAACCCGTACCCGTGTAGAGTCCTCTCCGTTTCCTATGCATCATGCTAATACCATCCTGACATGGGGCTGATCCAAACCTCACTGAACTCAGTGGGAATCTTGCCACTGATCTCAATGGACTTTGGATCTGGCCCTTCATGTGTAACTATCCCAGTGGGCTGAGAGTAGGTAGTGGGGCTGGTGCAGTTCGGCCCAGGCGGTAGGTTCCAGGTCCCATCAGGACTAAGTGTGTGTGTGTTTGTGTGTGAGAGAGAAAACGTTATTAACATGATCGTTTCGATAATGACTTTATTCTGACACACACACACACACACATAGCTGCTGTTGCCGCCGCTGTTCAGCGATGCAAGGGCAAGGGACCTCGCGGCGGGTTTTCACACTAAAGCGTTTTAGCGGAATCTGACGCCCCCCTACCCCCAAATCCTGTTGAAGATTCACAATGTTTCGCTTTTACATTCGCTCTGGGTGTCACATTCTCGGGCGCCGCGAACCCCGAATGGGCTTCTGTGACTCCAGCTTTTTTAAGCCAACCCTGAGAATAAACGCCAGGCACGTTGTCTAGAAATCGCGGGACGGTGATCAAAGCCGCCCCCGTTACTAGTGCATATTGTACACCCCACTGGGGACGGGAAAACTGTCCCTCCTCCAAAGCTTAGTATTTTAACTCCATTACCTATCGGAGAGCCACCCCAGGGCAGCGGACCCGCAGCATCGGAGATGATGCAGGCGAGTGTGATGGTTCTGATACACAGAACTGGGTCCCCTACACTCACACACGAAGTCAAGTAGCTAAACTCTCGCTTTAAATGGGAGTTGTGTACAATTGTACCGGCTCATGGTTCTTTGCACACAAAAAAAGTATCTAAAGAGCTCATTTATACTGAAAACTGAAGCGATTTCTCTTCCTCTGAGTGTTTCAATCATTTTCCTGACTTTAACAGCCCTGATGGGTCGCTGGCTGTGTTTACGATAAGGCTAATGTAACAACACTGCAAAAATGTGTGTCTAGGGAACAGTCAATTAATCCTGGTCTCTAATCTATTGCATACAGACCGGGAGACAGTTAATTTCAATGTCTCCAGAGAGAAACTTTTCTGCAAGCGCCGATTCAGGGCTCCAGCCTGCAAATCCTTATCAGGGGACTAGCCCGTTGACTTCCTTGTGATTCCTCTTGAGGGCAAGATCTAGTCGCTTGAGAAAGAGTTGTAAGATCAGAGACCCCTTAGCTTTATGGACATTAGTTCAACATTTGCAAAGAAAGCATTTTGCTTCCCACAGGGCAGACCGTCCCTTCCCCCGCAACAGCAAATCAAACTATCTACGCTCATTCTTTCATTGGAAGGCCAAACTGGCCAGGACGTATCCTGGCAGCGTAGGGAAACAACCACAGTCCATGAGAGGAAAAGAGCCTCGCAGTGTGTGAACACAACTTAATGCTCCATAGTCTAATAGAGCCTGGGAAATGCATACACTGTACATGTACTGCACTTTGGGGATACAAAGTTCATTCCACAGTGGCAACTTATTAGGTGTGATTCTCCTCTGCAATTAAAGAAAACCTGAAGAAAGAGAAGGGGGCGGGGGATTTATTGGCCTTCCCCAATAGCTTTTCCGTAATGTCCAATCCAGGAGAAAGCGTCTATATATGCATATACTTTTCATTAAAATATCCCCAGAGACCATATTAAATTAGAGTGCAAACTTGAGCCAGCTAGGTGTATGTTGAGCCATATAGATGGCGGGTTTTTTTGTTTGTTTGTTTTGTTAGGATGTCCCATTTGCAAACACTAAAAGTCTTGGACCACAATAACAAACGCTTTGTAGAGTGCAAACAATGAATATGTAATTATTATATATGTACGATGTATATATTGTACATGAATATATCCAAAATTGCTTGTTGGGGAGATCGTTGATGTGTATGCTCCGGGACAAAGACATATCCCCAACAAGTAAGTCTGCAAGAAACATCACCTTAATCATTTAGAAAAATGAACACTCTTGAGCCCTTGGATTTGTGTATTTAGTATAATCTAATAGCAGCAGTGATTATACTTCATTGTTATCTGCAGTGTGATACTTTGAGCTGAAGAGAGATTTAAAAATCAATAATGAAGTCTTGTGCTTGGCTGGATTGGACACGCATGGAGAAGCTATTGGTGAAGGCCAATAAATCAATGTCTCTCACTCATAGTTCTTTCTTCTTCTTCAGGTTTTCTTCAGTGCAGACGAGAACCACATCTAACAAGGTGCCACTTTGGAATACATTATACTTGAAGCCAACATGCTAATTATAGATTAATAGGAGGCAAAACTCGGTTGAAATGACATAGTGAAAAAATCCCAGAGGATCAAATTTAGTATGTCACCATATACATTATGGTCACTTAAAATTCTGTGTTTAAGAGGACGCTGCATAATCTGCAAAACCCCATGACTCACTGGCACCAGACTTTGCACAGACCAGTGCAGTTAGAATTCTTTAAAAGTTATTTTGTGGTAAAAGGGCGCTTTGGGAGTTTTTACAGCTTCAGTCAAGGTATGGCCAACGTTTCTAGCCTGATACAGCAGCAGCCTGTAAAAGAAACAAGAGATTGAAATTGTTTAAAAAACCTCTCCTCCGGTTTCATGAATTTGTTTTTAAACTATTCAGTTGATCTGAAAGTTGGATAAACATCAAGGAAGAACAGAATTATTTATCATTTTAATAAATCTGGTTTACAAATATGAGGCCCGACTTATTTTTACCTTTTCTAGCTTTTAATTTATAAATAAATAAATAAATAAATTTAAAAATAAATTTATAAATAAAAGGGCTAAATATTGAACATTAGTCATGTGCACTAGTACATAGCTGTTTGGCAATCAGAAAAGATCTAAAACATAACCAGTGTGTTACATAAAGTGAAAATAGAGGATCAAAAATAAGCAAGTGGATAAGAAGTGTAAATACTCCGATTTAAATATTTCTTTTTTAATAGTCTTAGAATGACATGTTTCCATAATAGTTAACACTTAAAAGCCTTGGTAGATAATCGTACTTATTGAAAGATTGTTGAAAGATCATTTTTGCTGTTCTCTTTCTCTCTCTCCGTGTGTAGCTATAGACATACACATAAAAACTGAGAGTGGATGTGTATACACACACATATACATAAGTTTCTTTAATATGTTTACATGTTCAATAGCGTTAGCAGCACCAGAATAAATGCCCCTTGATTTACAACACTTCACAGGTATTCCAACTACTGATTAACAAAAAATGTTATGTAAGAAATGAAGAGCTTCCCCATCCCCTCAAAAAAGAGGGAGGAAAAGAAAGAAAAGGGGAACTCCATTTATTCTCATTTGTTTATTTCTAGATTTCCCCCCCCCCCATTCATTTGAATAGCTTTCAAGCTGCAAAATGGAAATGTGGCTCCTGCCCTCTATTTCAGCAGCAGCGTCCTGGCAACAGAGCAATTTTCTATCATCAAGGATAAATGGCATCGAACAGAACATTCTGATAAAAAAGAAAAAAAGCTTTAGCCCAAGAAGCCCATGATTGCTGCCCTTCCTGTCTGTCATCCCTTTACAAAATCCTCTCCTCCAAACCTGAGCTGCATGCTGTCAGAGCTAATAATGTCTTCTAAAGAAAAGGGGAAGAAACAGCATTCATGCACAATGTTCCCATTTATTACATAGAGTGCTTATTTAAAAAATTGCAAATATCTCTGTTTGGTTCACTGCAAATTAAAACCAAGATGTAGGAAGTTACATGATGCAACAATTATTAATGTCACATCAGAGCATCAAAATCCCATGTCTTACTTTCTACTGGTTAATACTTTTTTTTTTATATGTAGGAAAAGTCCCTTGTTATGCAAATAAAACCACACTAAGCTTTCAGGTAAATTCGTGTTACTCAAATCCAAAATAAATGATTATTGAAATAAAGTAAGTGGTATATAAAGACTTTGCATATTACCACTTACGTTTATGTAGAGGCGCATGGCCCTCAGCTGATAAAAACAAAACAAAACCCGTTAAGGAAAGTATAGCTCCAAGGAATTGTAATGCTTGAGATCAGGTGGCATAGGGATTTTGTAGTAAACCAGTAATATTGCGTGTCAGAAATCTAGGACCCGATTCTGCGTCCTTAAGCAAAACTCCCCAGAACGGGGTCCTTGGCTCGTGGTGCTAAATTATAAATAGATGGCGGCAGTTCGGGGCTGACACTTCGTAGGCTGTTATAACAAGTGGAGCTGCAGTAAGGCGAGTGAACCTTTCCCAATTAATGACAGGTTTCAGAGTAGCAGCTGTGTTAGTCTGTATTCGCAAAAAGAAAAGGAGGCCTTGTGGCACCTTAGAGACTAGCAAATTTATTAGAGCATAAGCTTTCGTGAGCTACAGCTCACTTCATCGGATGCATTTGGTGGGGAAAAAAACAAAACAAAAACAAAACACAAATGCATCCGATGAAGTGAGCTGTAGCTCACGAAAGCTTATGCTCTAATAAATTTGCTAGTCTCTAAGGTGCCACAAGTCCTCCTTTTCTTTTTCCCAATTAAGTGGCCTATGTGACTGTGATGCACAACAACCCTTTGCAGAACAGGCTTTCAAAACGTTCCCCGCGTTAAGCGAAAGGCGCATCTTCCTTTGACAATGGGCCATGGAGATTAAGGCAGGCGCCCAAACCTCAGGCAGCTCCCTCATGCCTAAACATCGCAGTAATCGGGGGAAATTTCATCCCCTACAACTAGCGCCCGCTTCTTTCAGCGGGGAAGGGGTAAAGCTAGTTTGCGGAATGGAGAGAAATCGCGGGGCCTCGCGCCTCCTGGGTTGGAGAAGAGCGTGCGGGGGGGGGGGGGGCCTTGCGGCAGCTCCGGCAGCACGTGGGTTCATGGCAAGGGCTGAAACCGGGGGGGGGGGGGGGGGCAACAACAAGAGAGTGACGGTCCCACGCGACGTCCTTCCACCTTCTCGCGTCTCTCTTTAGCTAACAGGATGGCCCCCGGCCGCGGAGACACGGCCGCCCACCAGTCCAGCGGCGGGATTACTGAAGGCGGGGGCGCGCGCGCGCGGGGGAGGGGTGAAGGCCTGGGGTAGATGGGAAAGCGGTGACTGAGCATGCTCGGGCACTTTCTGTGGACAAAACCGGAACGAGGCTGTTGCTCGCGGGGCCTCGGCGCGCATGCCCCGGAGTGGAAGTCGCACGAGGGGCGGCCGTGGCTGTGCGAGCCCAGGGGCAGCGGGGCGGTCACAAGGGCCTGGATGAGGCCTATCCATAATCCCCGGGGGCGGCCGCACGCCCTGAGGGGCCGCTGTCACCGGGCAGAGGCGGGCGGCGGTTCTGAAGGGGCCACTGAGAAATCCACTCACGGAAAGGGGGCTTTGTCGCCGTCTTGGGGGGGGGGGGCTGTCAATACACCACGGGGGGGGGGGCAGAGAGACCTGAAAGGCAGGAACGTGCGGGCAATGGCTAGTAGCCGGGGGGAGGGGCAGGTGGATATGGGGCAAGCCCCCTGGCAGCGCACTTCACCAGGTTCCCTTTGCAGAGCTGGCTGCTGCGGGGCCTGGGCCTCACGCTCCCGCCTCGCTCGCCGGCCCAGGTCCGCCCGTGTCTCTTCCTCGGGCTTCCGCCTTTCACCGCGGCTGTCCTAACAGGGAAGGGCAGTCCCAGGCCCAGCCAGCAGGAGCGGGGACCGAGGCGGCCTACGCGCTCCCAGGAGCGGTAGGACACCGCGAGCTCTCTCCTGCCGCAGGCTAACTGAGCCGCTTTGACTGCAGCCGGGCTCAGCCCTGGGGGGCAGGGTGGCTGAAGCAGCCTGGTCCCCTGCGCTGAGTAGGCAATGGAAGAGCAGCGATTTCAAGGACGGGTGGCCAGGTCGGCTCTGCAGGTTCTGCCTTCCTCAGGTTTCCGTCAGCCCAGATAACAGCAAGTTTTCTTGCGGCACCTTAGAGACTAACGCATTTATTTGAGCATAAGCTTTCCTGAGCTGATGCATCCGATGAAGTGAGCTGTAGCTCAGGAAAGCTTATGCTCAAATAAATGCGTTAGTCTCTAAGGTGCCACAAGTCCTCCTTTTCTTTTTGAGAATACAGACTAACACGGCTGCTACTCTGAAACCTAGCAAGTTTTCTGTCGGTGAATTAAATGAGAGTCTCACTGCAGCAAGCAGCAAGGTCCCTCCCTGAATCCGGCCAGACGTGACGTTTTCGCAGATCTCCCCTCTGCTCCTGGGCTCTTGTCTCCGTAGCTTTAAGGGCAGCGATCAGCTGATCTGCCCGAACGTGCTTTTGCGTTTGGCAAACTTGGTTCGGCAGTTGCAGAAGTTTCCTCGCCAGTCCACTCCGGGCCCGATCCTGCGCTCTCTTAATGAGCCCCACGAAGCTCGCCAGTGACTTCCCTGGGCATGTAAGAAGTGCAGAATCGGGTTCCATATTTTGGGGCGGATTTTCCTCCACTTCCACGCACTCACCAGTGTAACTCCATTGATTGCAGCGGGTGACTCCAGGTAAGGGGAGAATCAGGCCCAGTGGTCAATGCCTTGACAACTTGTGAAAAGCTGTTTGCGGGCTAGTCTAACAAGACCTTCCTGAAAT
Organism: Dermochelys coriacea; assembly: GCF_009764565.3. Lineage (NCBI taxonomy): Eukaryota > Metazoa > Chordata > Testudines > Dermochelyidae > Dermochelys > Dermochelys coriacea. The sequence continues at coordinate 221,993,081 of NC_050069.1, read as the reverse complement.
CAGGGATGAGGAGGGGCAAGGCCCTTAGGACACACCTGCAAGAGCTGAAGTGACACGTCTCTGCCTCGTTTGCTGATAGCAACATTAATGAGAGCTTTCAAAGTAGCAGCCGTGTTAGTCTGTATTCGCAAAAAGAATAGGAGTACTTGTGGCACCTTAGAGACTAACAAATTTATTTGAGCATAAGCTTTCGTGAGAGCTCACGAAAGTTTATGCTCAAATAAATTTGTTAGTCTCTAAGGTGCCACAAGTACTCCTTTTCTTTTTATTAATGAGAGCTGTGGCTTTGGGGGGGGGGGGGGTTAACTTTAGTCCTTTAAAACTGCACTTAGGTCATTTAAAACGCTTTCACCGACTTTTGCTTAGTGGCACATAAAAGTGAATGTTTTTTTTTAAGTAATGGAAAATATTTTTTAAAAAAATCATTTCTTCGGTCTTGGGAAACACTTACTAAACAAATTGCCTCTTTGAGCGTCCTATCAGCCCAGCTTCCACTACTACATGTTAATGACTGGAGGATTAATGATGCTTTTTTACCAACACTTGTCTTCTTGAGCAGTCGACACAGCCAATTAATATTTTTAATTACCGCTACATGGAGACTAACCAGAGCCTTTCTGATTTGATTTGACCGCTGAATTTTATCTCCTGTGAAATGAAACAGTTACAACCGTGAGGTAGGACTGCTGCTGTTTTCTTTTCACGCCTTTATAATGTCTTGATACCACTTTAAAGGGAAAAAAAGGCAGAATATCTTAATTACACGTTATTGGGGCACAGACAGTCATTTTTAAGGATATCAAACCGTACTAAGAGCACCAGTTACAAAAGCACACACAGAAAGGAGAAAGATCTAGCAGCCTGTGAAACAAAATTTGCTGTAGACAGAATTATTACCTACGGCCCGATCCTATTCCCACACATTCCCTGGAGTTTTTCTATTCACTTGGACAGAAGAAAGATGGGGGAGGAGAGGGGACTATATAATTAAATTATAATTAAATATCCTTGCCTGTGTAAATATTATACAGGACAACCAACAGTAACGCTACTTGCAATAACGCTACTGTTTCCATTTGGAATTTACGAGATGATCTTTAAAAAAATACTAATGATGAATACTCCTTTCTGAGCAGAGCAGCCTTGGTGTTCTGCTGAGAGTTCTTTACCAAATGCATACGTTTTGGGATGTGGGTATTTCTCCCCTCTTTTTGGGGGCTAAACCAGTATTATGACATTGGATTAGTCAAAATACTGAGAGAGGAGGAGAAAAAAACTTCAATAGGAAATTTATCTGCGGGGCAAAACTCTTCTGGGAATAAAATCTTATGGATCCCATGATGGTACTGGTGGTGCTGGCTCTTTTCCTACACATACTGATCAGCCGAGTGTAATACAACCATTTCCAAAAGTCTGACGTTTAAATGAGCAGACAGGCTATTTGGAGTTTTGTGTCTGGTTTTCTAAGAACTCGGTCCCTAGCCGTTTGTGCACATGCACAGAAAGAACACTGGGCTAGTGGCAGGTACTAGACGTTGAAAAAAAACAAGTGCAATCCTGCTCCTTTTTCGTATGAACTGCAGGAAATTTCAGAAATGGCCCAAGAGCAACCCGCTTCCCCCTGAAATGTGCCATATATTCTAGACCCGATGGTGTGTGTTCCAAAACAGTCTTAAGAAGACATCAGCGCACCAGAGTGAAGTGATAACATCATACAACTGTCCCAGAGATTTAAACTGACCTCCATCCTATACCAACCGTATTCTTATTTGTATTCCTCTAAATTATTTTGATGGGAAATTCTGAATCATGAACCAGAGAGCAATGGTATTTAGGCAAAATAAAGGAACCCATTTGTTAGCGCTTCACGCACTTTTTTATCTTTTTTCCTGATATCCTTTGCGTTGTTTCTTGTGTTTCCAGGCCTCGGAGAAGGCGATATACTATCAGTAAAACAATATGAATTCTGTCCTGAATCCTGAATGTGAATGAGGTTATGTGGTGATATGACTTCGCTTTTAACTGTACTTCTCGGAGTATGGCTTTAATTAAATGTCTTCCGGCTCTGAGAGATTACATGTTATGCAAAATATATCCTAGCATGAAATTTACTTCCACGATACAAAATTAGGTTACTTATGGTTTCGTTAAAAAAAAAAAAACCCAAAGGTTTCTACTTCTTCTGAGCTTTTTTGTTTTATTTCACAGGGAGTGGAAATATTCCAATGTGAGAGAAAGAAGGGGAGCGGATCTTTAAGGAGGGAGAGGGGGATCCAACATTTTTAAAGGCGCTTTGTAACAAAACCTGCCAGGGGCAGAGTGGAGGAGGCCTGGTTTCTCAAATGCAGACAATTCACAAAGCAGGCACGTTAATCCAGATCTGATATGTTTCAGATCCATCTGTCAGAATCCTTGGATACCTCCCTCCTTTCGTGCTACAGATACCTGGCCTATCCCTACCCCCTTCTCTTCGTCCCTTTCTTATTGCATTTGTTCAGTGCACGATGCTCTTTGTCGTGGGGTGATGATTCAGGGGGCCATCCAGGTTGGGAAAGGTGACGATCTCCACTCACAGAAAATGAAATCTCAGTGTTGTATGTGAGAGCAATTAATCAGGCAGGCGAACTCAATACTCCAGTGAAAGCGAATTAGTGACGTTGTCAGGATCTTTTTTGCACCAGGTGATCAGACCATGAGGAATCTGGGGAAGACGGTTGCTAAAGAGGGTGCTACTTTTTTTTTAAGTCCCAGACACTGGTTTCTGCTTAGATTTTTCTCCAGAGAGTTTTTAGATAATGAATCCCTCTGGGATACCTGTTCCAGTTTTATTTTAAGCTTTGTTTTTTACTCTCTACCGAGATCCTGAAAAAGAAGCAACAATATCGAAAGGAAAAATAGGAACAGCTCATTGCAATCTCTTCCAGATAATGAGGACGGCCTGAAGAAAAAGTAAAACCACGATGTTTACCTCCCTTAATATTAAATAAACCTCAATAACGGGATTGACTTTTTTCAGTGTTTACTACATTGCCATTCAGTGGTGGGTAAATGCATCCCTAAAGGTAGAGTAAATAATTGCACTGATCCCAACAAGGGAAATGTGTAGGCATTTGAAGCGCACTAAAAATAAACTGGGGCGAAACAATGAAAAGAGGACCTCGCGATAATTTGCTGCAATTAAAGCGTCTGCTTTCACTTGCCAAGGAGCTGGCGATTTTGCAAACGGTGCTGAAGTGACATACTAATCGTGAATGCTACTAGAAGACCTATGTTTTTAAGAGACACGTTCAGCTGAGCGTCTAAAACATTGACGAAAGAGCTGCAACTCGATCAGAGGAAGGTATAAGAATTCTTGAAACCCTGAGCGCTGAGTTTGGTTTGGGGGTAGACTGGCTGGTACCGCAGAAGAAATTGTAGCCTGTGGCTGACTTAAAAGGGCCTAGAGTTTATATTAGGTTCTGAGCTTTTCCAAGTCGGGCACTTCGGAGTTTGAAAGTTTGAAGTGTGTTTTTCAGAAGGGTTCTTTCTTTCTTTCTATATAATAAAACATTTATTTCAGCACCACCAGAGCACTAGGGGGGCGTGCCAAATAAAAAAGCTTTGGAGACATCTTGACAGAGATCTTGAAATATTACTCTTAATTTTTGGAAGGTTTTCAAAAAAAAAAAAAAGGAGGGGAGAGGAGCAGGGTAGGGAAAAAAAGAACCACAAGTTTCTCTTGTCTGTCACCCAGCTGCTAATAGAGAGAGGGCACCGATCATTTACACTCGGGGGAGCATTCAATCTGAAATCGTTTCGAGATAGACTGGGGAATTTTCCCTCATGAATCTGGGGACAGACGTACGTGTGTGTGTCTGAGAGAGAGAAAACTGAACACGATCAGTCGTGTTGGTGTGTTTTGCTCAATACTCGTATCATTGCTGTTTGCCTGGCAGGTATATATTTCCCCCTCACTGCCAAAGCCACCATGCTTAGCTCCCTGCTCAAAGCATTCTCTGGGTCCCGCACCGATCATGTTCCCCAGCCAAGTCGACCCCTGGATCTGGTACCTTGGGAGAAGACAGAAAAGTGCTAGGCAATAACATTATCTCCCATCCCCTGACAAATGCGAAGAGCCTCGCAGAAATAGTCCTTAAACCTAATTCAATTGTAAAGCGGATTTTGACTATTAAAAAAAAAAAACCCCGCTGCAGAGCAACACATTGAATTAATCTGGCTGTAAGGTTTTAATTACAGCGCAGGCTTCGCTACAAATCTATACAAGAGACAGTGGCTGGCTCTCTGCGGATCTTTCCCTTCTGAGTTCTATTATTTTGACCCACGTTACAATACAGAAAGCTGCGTGTGTGATCCATCTGCAGGCTCGGAGGGTTTTTTTCCCCCCCTTGCCACTTCCTTCACACTAGCGGTAAGGAAAGCCATCGACGCCTGCCTGTCTGTTATGATGCTAGTGGGTTGAAATCCAGAAAAACCTCCACGCCGCTCTTACTCTTGGACTGGCAGCGTTTAACTCCCCAGCTTCTCCTTAAAATAGCTTGCTTTCAGATTGAGGAGGTGACCTCTTTTTGTGGGATCCTTTGCTTCCCACTCAGTTGCTATTAAGGCGATGGCAATATGACATCCTGGCAGAAGAGACCAGTAATGTGTTTTAGGGTAAACAGGCGTATGAGCCTGAAAAGAGAAATGTGATCAGCAGATGTAGGGAGAGAAATTTTGTTTAGCCTTTCTCTGCTCTCTGGGAGCAATAAATAATGAAGGCAAAGTGGTGCTGCCAAGGAAGGACGGTTTTAATCAGGCATATTTTTGCTTATTTGTTGTGGAATCGTCATTCCCGGGCAGTTAACGCTTGTGAACAATGTCAAAAGTAAAGTATGTAGGAAACATTCCTCCCATGTGAACCAGTCGCCTTCAGACTGGGCTGTAAATTTAGAATTTATGCATATGCGTAGTCCGTGTATTTAGTTAGTCGAGAATTTACTGTCAATAAAGGCAATACACGATTAACGATAGATAGATATATAGATTAGATAGATAGAGCAGGGTTTATTTTAAGATATCTTTACCGGGTTATCACCAGGAGCAGTATTTTCCTCTCTCTCTCTCTCTCTCTCTCTCTCTCTCTCTCTCTCACACACACACACACACACACACACACACACACACACACACACACACACACACACACACACACACACACACACACACACACACACACACACACACACACACACGCTTTTTCCACGGCTTAAAATAAATAACCTCCCTTTTTAAGTTCTTTTCACTATATCACCAACAGGTCCATAAAGAAATCATACAATATTACCGGCCTTTTCCCCCTCAGAAACTAAGTAACTAGATGCATTGTTCTGATAACTAGAAAATACACATGATAATAGCACTATAAAATTCGTTCCTATCTGACTTTTCCAGAAAATCTTGGGTAAATAATTCCCTAGCTCAAAATGTGTCCATGTTTGTATGTGTTGATGGGATTTACCGGCTCGCGTGTTGGCCTATGGGGGGGTGGAGGGTGCGCCGATGTCCAAAATGGGTACAAAACTGCTTTGAGCCATTTTTCAATAATACGGTCTAAAATGATCATTCAGCTAGCGCCTGTATTTACATGCTTAGGAGTTTAAACTAATTAAAGACTCGATTTCAAAACAACAAACAAACAAACAAACAAAAAGCTTCTGGATTTTAGGTCCCTGATATAGTAGAGAATAAATCTCAGAAATCCATCCCTATATTGTCAGAATACGCCTTAGTGTAAAGAAAAAGAATAAGAAATACAAATGTGGTGTTTTGTTTTTCTTTGGTGTTGTTGAATGAATGAATGAAACAGAAGCTGCTCGGAGGCATTTAGGAAGACTCTGGCTGATTATATAACTCCGTATTATACCCTAAAAATAGATTCCTGTTTCCTGTTGTTGTCAATTCCTTCAACCGGTTGTGTCCGTTGTGTTACATGTAGCTTTTGTGGGCAAAGAAACATGACTTTATAGACGTAAAAATAAAATAAAATAGGAGAGAGAGAAGTGGCTTTGTTAATATTGCATGCTTTACATTTTCGTTTAAAAACTATAAATAGATGTATACATGATATATTCATACATGCATATGCAGATGAGGATAGTGTGTGTGTTTGCATATGTGTAAGAATGAATGTACATCATCCATTCCTCTCCAATTAATTATTTTCTATTTCTTAAGGCCTAAATTCCATGGTGGAGTTTTCTAGATAGCATTGAGTTATTTTTCCATCTAGCTGCCAGTACCGCTCTGAAAACAACAACAACCCATCTCTCTTTAAAATGCCAACTTGCCAGGCATTTAACTTAATGTTTCAAATACAGTGGCATCACACATGCCTAATGCATTTTATATCTATAATATGAAAGTCATTGTGTTTCGGTAAAGCTGCAATGAAATCAACGTTGGCCTATTATTGACTAGAGGCCGGTTAAACCTCTGAAATGGTTGTAGTTTGGGGTTTGTGGCCGTGAATAAACATTTGCTGGAACTGGTCTTTATACCCTTGCTTCGGGAGCTCGAATTTGTCAGTCAAAAGAAATGTACACAAACCAAACAATTAGAAGAAAGATCATTAATGATTAACTGCTGCTTTTCATTTTGGGGAAATATTTGTTAAGGGATGATGATATTTAAAAGTGGCTCTTTAGCTTTTGTCTAAATCCCAGAGAACCCAGTTGGTGTCTACTGAAAAAAAAAAATCGAAATCTTGAACAGTTCTACCAGGGACTGAAATGTACGAGGAGCTTTTCTAGTGAGGCTAGACCCTCTCACAACCCATCAAAACTAACTTTGCAAACCTCAGTCCCGAGAGTGTCTAGAAAGGAGAGCAAAATTGTCTTTGCTTCAGGTGTGGGAGCAAGGGATTTCTTTCTCTGTGCGGATTCACGATTTGCTTATTGATTTTTGATATCTTTTCAAACACTTGAAGTCCATACTAGAAAGAAATGAAGGCTTTTTCCATACCATCTGATTTTTTAGTGACCAGGTAAATTAATACCGAGTTATTTCTGTGAATTCAAAGGCTATTTATACAGGTCTAATTTCTTTAGAATCAACCTGGTAACTGAGCCCAACTTGGCAACCAACCCCTTCTCTGCTTTACTAGAGCTTCATACAATACATTGAAGGGCACACACACCTAGATGATAAATAGATACATTCTCGGTTCAAGACTCTTGTTTGAGACAGAAATTAGTGTGAGAGCCCTTTTCAGAAATTTCTTTCTTTCTTCCCACCCCTCAAAAAGCTTAGGCCTCAAATCCTGCCTTTCCGTATGAGAAGAAATATCAGCTACACCTGCCTCCTCTCCCCCCCCCCACACCCAGAAAGGTTTCGGCATCCAATCTTCTCCAAATTGCCTTCCGCCCCCCCCCCCCTTTAGAATAATAGAGGTCCCTTCCCGGGCAGGCATCGCCCTCCCTTCTCTGCGGGGGAGAGGACACCCTGAAGCAGTGGGAGCCGCAGGGACAATGGGGCGAGAGAGGAGCAGCCTAGCTCCTGCCGGCGATGAAACCAGAGTTCAGGAAAGAAAAGACACAAACACACACCCCTTTTGTGCGACATTACAACAACCCCCCCTCAGCACTCTCCACTCCCTAAAGGTGTGATCCCCCCGAACTCGAGGATAACAAGAAAACAATCAATATTTACAACCACCATCGCTCCTTTTAGTCAAGAGTTATTAACATCAGCCAATCAACCCTGAAAAGCGCTCGCTCCATACTGACACATTTGCCTAATTAAATTTGGTGAAATTACCAGTATACGGCTTGATGTATTCAACCCTCCTATAGAAAATGCCAGTCCTTACTCTGTAAATTGCTCAAGGGACATCTTAATCTATATCTAGATATACACCTTGAGAATGTGTGTGTGTGTGTGTGTGTGTGTGTGTGTACACACCGTGAGCAATAATAAATCACTAATAAATAAAAGTATATATACTTTATACTTTTATTGTTATTTATACTCCTGTATTCTTTTATTATTCTAACGTGAAAGTCTACACACACACACACACACACACACACACATTCCCCTATGTGTTCTACATACAGGTGCACACCCGTCACTTAGCCCAAGATTTGAGATGAAACACAGCTATACCCCTAGGTTGCCTATCGATGAAGCAGTTACTTTAGGCTATTCCTGCCTCTTGTTTGTTTGTTTGTTTTGCTTATTTGTTTCAGGACTAGGATGTCTAGTTCCTTCTTAAGCGTGACATGTAGATTTTACTAAAAAAATATGTAAAGCGTTCCACCTTTCGCAGGCTCTAATCCAGAGCTATACAGTATGCAGCCAGAGTCCTTCCAAAACAAGGTGCTGAAGAATGCATTCTTAGCCCGTTGTCTGACATCTTTTGTAATGCATGCTTTTGCTGTTGCCGAAAAGCGTGGAGAAAATGGTAGTATGCGCACCTGCAGAAAAACGCCTTCGTGATGTTAACAACAAGCTGGAGGGTATAAAGCAATAAAACTGCCAAATGTACCTGTTCCTATTGAGTACATTACCTACACCCTATGACTCAAGAGTCCCAATAGCCACTGGAGGCTGGAGCACGAATGTTATAGTCCGCTCTTTCCCTTGTCTTCCCCTCTCTCTGTATTACTATGAGCATTTTTATTCATTGTAGATTTGTAAACGCGTGGATCGGATTACCCTTTCGCGTGTTAACGCAGAATTCCTGTTAACAGAGGAGAGCAAAAGCGAGACACTTACAATTGCATTCAGAGTTACTGAACCGACTCCAGAGGCTCAAGAAGTTGAACACCGATGGTGGGGGGGGGGAATAAAACATCCCGGCCTCCTTAAAAAAAAAGACACCCCCCCAACCCCAAATGATCAGATTGCACCATAAACGTCGAGAGATTAGGGGCTATGCACCGGGGGGAAAAATATCTTAAACCCATCGACTGCATGTACGGTGCAATATGCAAATGGTGAGATCACGTTCTACCACTTCCACCTCTTTCCTAGGGCTAATAACCGTGCTGAGAAGCAAAGCAACGGTTTGTTTGTTTGTTTGTTTGTTTTTTAAATCCCTCTTGATGTTTCCAAAAGCGATGCGTTTTTAAATATTCTGCAAAGGTTCGAAACAAATCCCCTGGAAATGTCGCTCTCAGAGATAGTGTCAGGACATGTACTTCGTTTTTGATACGTTTCTGGGCTTAGTCCTGAAAGTTGTTTTGCAAATTGCAGCTGCTGGTGGTTTTCAAAGCCCGAAGATTGATCCCATTTCCCAATCTACAGAACTTTCAGCTTTCTCTAGGTTTAACCAATTGCACGTCTCCTTTCTTTCTCTACCTGGGTCCTCTTCGGTAGGGTCTGGCTCTGGAGTTCATGCTTTCTCTAGCTGGACGCGAGGAGATTTAAACAGGGGAAGCAAAAAAAAAGGATAGATCCACAACAGTGCTGGTTAAAACTAAATGTCTTTCCCCAGTCCATCTTTGGAAGAGAAGTGGTAATACCACCTGGATGTTCAGATATAAATCCCCTAGCAAATAATAAATGGATTAATAATAACAAGGTATGAAGTTCTTTTTATAGAAAAAAAGGAGAGAATTGAAACTAAATGCGGCAGTTAGACAACCATTTTGATAAGAGGATAATTGAGGCGACACTGGTGTATAATTAGAGGATAATTTATGCTATATCCACTTTTATTCCACCTCCCAAAATAAACCCAGTCCATAATCATTACAGGCAAATTGTTCTGAATTTTATAGCAGCAATTTGAACAAAGTACTGCAGTTAATCATGGGAGATTTTTGTGTATTCCTGATTAGACGTCTAATTGCCTCCTTCCAGAAAGTAAAAATAACTGTAAAACGTCTCTATTTTTATCATTAACAATGTTGACAATAAAATAAAATCAACTGGAATTGTAATCTAAAGACAAATTTAAGAGGAAGGCACTTTTTCTTGGATAGTTTATATTGTAATCAAGATTTGCCAAACCACTAACCGCATGTATCATTTGCATATATTTGAAAGTATTACAGTAGCTTCTGTTTTCAATAGGAAAAAATGCACTACTGTCACATCTCCAACGATTCGCTGCTGCAGTGAGCAGGCTGCTGCTCTTCCTAAAATATAGAAAATATTGTCTTGATCAATAAGGAGCCAGTCCCAGGAGGAACAGGGGGCTGGAGCAGGCCCTTGGGTTCTGTTTTTGCACTTTTAAATTTTCCTTGTCACTCGTGTTTACTGCATGTTTTGAAGTAGAGGAAAGGGAAACCTAAGGCGCATTTAAAGTCTGGGCTGCATAGATGGACTGAAATACCTTTAGTAGGTTAGTAGTTGGGTTACACTTGGCTGCCTGCTACATTGGCTCGACAATGCACACGACGCGAGCAAAAAATGCCCCCCGTGACTGCAGCGTACACGCCTTTTGTCTCATCTGTGGCTCGGAGGAAGCGAGCGGCGAGGAAGCCTGCGTTTGCCGAGGCTGGGGGCTGCTGGCGGGCGGGGAGCGGCAGGGGAAGGCGCGCGCGCGCGCGCCCGCCCGCCGCCTCGCCGCGCTCTAGGCGGCATTGGGAGCTGCCGAAAGTGGGCTCAGCTCAAGCTCGCACCGACGCCAGTCGCAGCCTCCGGGAGGGTGACGTCAGGGGTTGACTGACCAATGGGGAGGCACTGCCCTTTGGAGACAAACCGTTCGACTTGTGGCGTCTCTGCCTCAAGTCGAGAAGCAGACGCTCAACTTTACCAGCATCCACCTTCGCCAATCTCCGCTTCAAACTCCGCCAGCCAAAAAAACCAAACAAAAAAAAAACAAACCAACCCCCCCACAACAACAACAACAAAAAACCACGCCCCCCCCCCCCCCCCAGCCACCACCCGGGGGGGGGAATGGAGGGGAAGAGGAGAGGGAAAAAATCACAGGACTAGCCCCCCCCCCCCTTACACACCCCTCCCCTCACCCCTCCCTCCGGGAACAAGGCCCCTCTCGCTCCTGCTCTTCCCCCCCCCCGCTCCAAAAAAAAAAAAAAAAGCCACCTCACTAATTCCCAGCGCAGGATAATAGGCTCTAAGGTGGCTGGGGAGAGAGCGAGCGCGCGGGGGGCGAGCCGGAGGGATCCGCTCTCTCACTCCCAAACTTTGATGATGACCATGACTACGATGGCTGACGGGCTGGAAGCGCAGGACTCCTCCAAATCCGCCTTCATGGAGTTCGGGCAGCAGCCGCCGCCGCCGCCGCCGCCGCCCCACTCCCAGCAGAGCTCGCCGGCCATGGCAGGCGCCCACTACCCGCTGCACTGCCTGCACTCGGCGGCCGGCTCGCACCCGCACCACCAGCACCACCACCACGGCTCGCCCTACCCCGCCAGCGGCAACTCCTACAGCCACCGCTCGCTGGCCGCCTATCCCTACGTGAGCCACTCGCAGCACAGCCCTTACCTCCAGTCCTACCACGCCAGCGGCGCGGCCGGCCAGACGCGGGCGGACGATGCAGGTGAGCGCGGCCGCTTTCTTCTCGCGTTCGGCTCCTGCCTCCGGCCGGGCTCCGCGGCCCCCGCCGCCAGCCTGCGGGGGGCCGGCTCCCGTGCCGGCCCCGGAGCAGCCGGGGCTCGCGTCTTTGCACCAGCCGCTGCTTTCCCTTCGCTTCGCCCTGGGGCTGTGCAGCGGTGTGCACGGCATGCGACTGCAGGAGCCGGCTTATGCATTGCGGACGGTCCCCGTAGCTATGCGTGTCTGTGCGGACATCCCGGGCTGGGTGGCTTTCAGGGGGCACATCTGGTCGTGGGGCTAGGAAGCCCGGGGCGGCTATTTCCCAGGGCGATATCAACAGCCCTGCCTTGCTTTGCTGCGATCTCTCCATCCCGAGAGCGCTCTTTGGAGGTGGGTTTGGACTGGTGAGGTGTGGGTGTGTTTGTTTGTTTGTGTTGCCCATTAATATACTCCGAGCGCTGGCCTACTGCTCATCTAAATTTAACGTGAAACTGGCCGTTCGCATTTCACCAAGCGCCCTGCTTCTGCAGCAGCCTCTTTACGGCTGGGGAGCAATGCTATAGGTTGCAGTGATCCCATCCTCAGCTAAGGGATACAAGACAATGTTTGTTGCTCCTTTGTGACACTCGGCAAGGGGATCTGCATAAGGCAAATGACTATTAACACCTGATGAGTGCAAGTTTCAAGATGAGTTTGTTGTGCTTCCTTCCCCCCGAAGTTAGCAGATTATTTTTATGTACTGATCTCGGAAGAAGAAAAAAAGCATTGTTAAAACTGCGACTGGTGATTCACTGACCACCAAACTGGCGACATGAAGTCAATTAGCCGTGTAAATGGCCAGGCAGCTAGCAATCCATTCATTAAACAAATACTGTGTTTTTGCAAGTAAAACAAGCCATCCAGCACGCAGGCACGGCTTCTTTATGTCCGTTGATTCGCACTATTCTAAAAAGAGGTATTCCGGTGTGATGCCTTTAAGCACCCATACTATGCCAGTGGGACTGAAACAGCAATGGGATTATTGCATGCGGGCTGTTGGGGGGTGGGGGTGGTGGTGGAAGAGCAACAAAATGCCCAAGTTAAACAGTCAAGGAGAGTTCTCTGCGGTGGTGACATTTCAAATGTGTTGCTTGCTTGCAGATCAGCAAAAAACAACAGTGATTGAAAATGGTGAAATCAGATTCAATGGAAAAGGAAAGAAGATACGGAAGCCTCGAACCATTTATTCGAGTTTACAACTTCAGGCTTTAAATCATCGCTTTCAGCAGACTCAGTACCTGGCACTTCCAGAGAGAGCTGAACTGGCAGCTTCCTTAGGACTTACTCAGACACAGGTAAATTATGGGAAACCCAAATCATTGCAATCCTGGTCAGACAATACAAGGCCAGCCAAAGAAAGATCTTCACTCGCAAGTACTTGATAGTAGAAAAGGTAACACACATGCTACTGTGCCAAATGTGATGTGAGTTATCTTATTACACAATACAGAGTAACTGGCTTACTACTGAAATAACTGACTGAATCTGCACTTTCCCTTGCCGACTAGTTATCCAATTTTACCCTTTGATGGCACAACTAGAAAAAATAAATGGCTCAAAATAATTACTGCACCAACATGAAATTGTTCAGTTGTGACAAGAGAATAAAACAAAGGCAAGAAAACCTTAGGCCTGAGGCAGAGGTAAAAATAAAAAGTCAGATCGTGGCAACCTATAGAGACAGAGAAAGCAAGAGCGCATTAGAAAATACCTGTAAAATCAATAGTTAATTCATCCTGGATGACTAACTCAAATGCAGTGGTTACCCTTGGGCAAAATGTACAAAAGGTGATAATAGATCTGCAGATCAAAGACAACCGTGTACAAAATTATAGCAAGTTAAGCCATAGTTAAGTGTGGTTGGTGGAGCTGTCCTAGCTTGGCTAATTTAAGCTTGAAAGACACATGGTGGCCTTACAGACTTCACAAGCAGGGGTTAGTAAAAAAGCAAATGGATAAATGCTATCAATTCATTGAAATCATATTTATGTGCATTTATTACTTTAATAAATAATGTATATATTTTATAATTGCAATTGGCAACAGTAGCTTACCTGGGCAATTGAGTGGATATGAATTTTGAAAATATGTTTGCTTATTGTACAAATGGCATTTGTTCTGACACACACAAGATGTGGGCTTGATCCTGAAAATCTACAGACAAACGAGTAGTCCCACTGAGATAGTAGCCTTGCATAAAGACAAGGGTTGCAGGATCAAAAGTTTGAATCTTTAAATTACACCCATATACCTTTTGAACATGGAGGGCCCGATCCTGCAGACCCTATGCAAGGAAAACTCAATTTAGGGGAGTTTTACTTGTCTAGAGAGGGCAGGATGCGACCCAAGATGATTTATATCAGTTGCTCTTTCTGAAAAGGCAATTTCCATGCAAAATTAGTTTTAAAATGAAGATAAAGCACTTGTTCTAGTCAGCCCCTTCCCCAAGGATATAAACAAGGACAGCTTGGTGGTACAAATTGTCTGATTCAGGTTTTACTTTTAAGATGCCCTTTGACTATTACTGTGTCTCCTAGCATAGGGTGATAGGCTTCCCTCTGTTTGACCAGTTTCTCCAACTGATCAAACGACCTCCAAAATACTGAATGAGGAATATGACATGTATGTTTACATGTGTGTATTTGTGTATGTGTATATGTATATGTCTGTGCGTGTAAGTACTTAACTGTACAAACATAGGTAGGTGAGAGAGTGAGAAATTAAAACAGAATAAATTCTACTGTGCACTACTTGTGGTCTGGACAAGAAAATGACACTCAATTTTAAAACCTACATCTCGATTCCCAGCGTCACTATTCTTGTTATTAACAATAGGCTAGTTCCAATGCTGGCGTGTTTAACCCCCTAAAAATGCCAGCTTGACCCCACATCTCCATCCCTACCATTTGGAAACTCAGGACCCTCTATATTTCAAAAATAACCCCCTTCGGGTGCTTCCTGCTGTCAGCTAGGTGCTCCTCAGCGGCCTAATCTCTTCTGCCCTTTGATTATAGGTGAAGATCTGGTTTCAGAACAAACGCTCCAAGTTTAAGAAGCTGCTAAAGCAGGGCAACAATCCTCATGAGAGCGACCCTCTGCCAGGCTCCGCGGCCCTGTCCCCGCGGTCTCCAGCTCTGCCTCCAGTCTGGGACGTTTCAGCTTCTGCCAAGGGAGTCAGTATGCCTCCCAACAGCTACATGCCTGGTTATTCTCACTGGTATTCCTCTCCACATCAAGACACAATGCAGAGACCACAGATGATGTGAATTGTCCAAGAGAAATAATCAATCAAGAAGCCCTAGTCTCGACATGGCAAGGAGTCCGCTGTCTTGCCAACGGTGCCAATTTAACAGGCTCTGTGTGAACTTGTATGTGTGGCAAGGAGACAAGGTGGGGCTTTTGTTTTGTTTTGTTTTGCTTTTTTCTTTTTAGTAACCTCAGTGATTGATCTTGAACAGAAAGAGACTTTTTTTTCCCCATGCTGGCGCACATAAGACACTTCTCTTTAGGATATTTTAATTTGGACTCGAAGGAACCAGCCTCGTCGCTTTGGAGTATACTGTCAAAGCAAACTTTTTACAGACTTTTTCCCACCAGAAGAACCTGAGTATACCCGGCAACGTTTTTACTTGTTTAATGAGCTAAAGATATTACATGATGAAAGGGAGGCTATTCAAGCTCCTGTATTTGTATTCATCAAACCCAGACTGGAGGGGAGGGGGCGCGAAAGTGCTTGAAAAGGAAAATATACTGTACGATTAAAACATTACCACGAAGCAAAAACTGCATGCTTTATCAAAATGGAATGGACAGCAACCAAGAAGAAACCACTGTCTCTCCCTCAGATCTCTCCCCCCAACTTCCCCCTCCCAAAGTCCCCTGAAATCTAAGGAAAAAGGCAAAGGAGGAACCCACCAAAACAACCATCCTATGGCTTTGAAAGGTTCAGTACTTGATTGGTGGTATTCTCACCAATTCACTAAGCTATAGAGACGTTTATATTGAGCAACCTTTTCTGTATATATTGCTGAATTTTAGTTGTAAATATACTTTGTATGTTTTTGTCTTCTTTCATATATAGAGTAAAAGCCACAAAACGTCCCTGTGTCCTGTATTTCTCTCTATATTATAAAGAACACCCGCTCTAGATAGCTAGCTAGATATTCACACATTTTGTGACATAGAGAGCAATATATCTAACAACAAACCCTTGAAAATATTTTTCTTAAAAAGAATAAGCCTGAGACAATATATATGTAACTATTGCAAAGAGAATCGTGGATGTTTCTAATCGCCCGGTCATTTCTTAGCCTATGTTACTTCGGTAATTCCAATATTTGAAAAAACATTATGGTGACATTTAATCTGAGGTTTATCTCAAAGTAAAATTCACTGCTTTGCATTACTTCCTACACAAGTAGGGCGTGGGGGTGGGAGAGAGAGAGAAAGAGCTGCCCTCCTTTTGATTAACAGACAGACAATTAAAGCTGTGCACTATTTTGAAAAGCGTGAAAGGTGCATAGGTATACAATGCACTGACCAGGGCGAATTATATCTTTATTATATTGTATAAAGCACAGAAATAATGAAAATGAAAGTCCTTTCGTCACACAAGCCCCATACTGCGAGAATTAATGGCTAGAGACCTGGGCATCCTTCAAATTATGAACCTTGAAACCACTGAGCCATTTATCAGAAGTCAATAGAGATACTCAGAGTGCTCCATATAATGACAGCTACATACAGTCGTGCAAAAGGACAGTCACTATAATTAGACACAAAGCAAAGACTACTTACCAATATACGAGTTCCTTTTTTTTTGTTGAGCAACTTCCACGCTCAGTCAGTCTTCAGAATGGTTTAAAACCGATCAGTCTTGTCATTTTCTACCACTCGCATTGTTACATTAAGAAAAATGTTTTCTTTTCTTCCCCCCCCTTCCCACTGTGAAACTTTGGGTTCAGAGCTCCCCAGGATCAATTCTGAACAAAGCCTCCAGCTGCAGTGCCATCCAATTTGAAGCAGACATTGGGGACAATTTAAGGTTTTTATCCACAAGAAGGTTTTTTTCCATTCTCTTAAATGCAGCCATAATTAGAGTAATTTTTCATGTAGCCCGCTGATTACAGCGTTTTTACCGTCAAAGATAATTACCTGTAATTTTCTTCCACTTTTAATACTAAAAAGCCATCTTTATTTAGATTCAGGAACAGAAAAGGCGAAACAAAAGAGGGAAATTATTCTGTTATTCATACACAAATTGCAGAGACGTAGGACCTAAAATTGAAAATTAACCAAAATTATAATGCTGAAAAGAATGGAAGAGGCTTCAGAAGTACAGCTGGTAGTGGGTCTCACTGAATTATTCAAATTACGTGAGAGAGAAAGCTACCATACATTTAAACCAACCGTATTTTTTCTTTTTTAGACAATCCAGTGCATATCTACCTAGTCTCTGTTTATGCAGGTTAATCCTAAACCAGTTGAAACATTGCAAATGTATGTTAGATCTATCTATCTCTTCACTCACCCATACTATCTCCCAAGAGGACCATTTCTATCAAAGATACAGCAGTTGTCCCTTAATTGCGTGGGCTAATACTTAACCCTTTCCTAGCCACTGACTTAATCGGTGTGAGTGATCCATAAATATGATGAATCAGAAGAGCTCTACTCGTGTATTTTGGAGTAGATGTTGCTGCTGTACTGTAAAATACATGTGCACGCTCTGTCAATAGCCATTGCGTTGTGGAGTACTGCATAGAAAAATGTGATACAATTTTTCTTGTACTTTATGAATATTTCAAGGATAGACTTTTTTTTTTTTTTAAAAAAAGCAATGAACCCAATACAGACATGTAGGATGACACAAGCAGGCCTTTCCAAGAGTAATATGGTGAGCAAATGATAGCAAAGACAGTGTCATCTAACATTATATAGCTGCCACCAAAAGAGAGTTTCATGAAACAGCGTCATCTATAGATAGAATTGGAACAAGTCTCTGAGTATTCTTTCCTTGCGGCTTCCTACAATTTTGGTTTCACGGAACTGTTGTTCAGCAGCACGTTTGTATAATATTCGGTAAGCAATACATTTTTCTTCTAAAACTTTGGGGTGCATTAAAGTTTGGACCCTCAAGAAATAAAATGACGGCTCCCTTCACAGCCCACCCCTTCTCAGATAAAAGGGGAGAGCTTTGAATCAAGCCTTTGGCGAAGCGTAGTTTACATGTGCCTCTTTGCAGATGGAACGGTGCTTGCCTGATCAGAAACTCTACCGCCTTTGCAGTAACAGTAAGCAAAACTTCGGAGTGAAATTGCAAGGTTAAAACGACAGCCTGCCTCTCAAAATGTACGGTGTATTTATGACAATGAATACGAGGTACACGAGTACAAAATACATGGCAGCAGGGAAAGATCTGAATGAATATATCGTGCGCTCTTTGACTAGCAGTTCAAAAAAATGGACTCACGATTTACACTCAGAGTTATTGCGGTATAGCGATCAGCCTTCTTCCAACGCATCTAAATAGAAAACAAGTCCACTCTGAACGTCTATCGAGCCGACTAGCAAACCTATCTAGAGAAAGAGAATTTCCTATAGGTCCCCAGCTTCTGGAGCGAAAGCTATTGTCACTGAACGTGAACCAACCCAAATCCTATCGACTATGTAGAAATACTAATAAAAAGGACAGATTTCTGAATCAATGAAACAGCGGTCGAATAGGATGACAGAAATTACAAAAGCCGCAAAAGTAACCACGGAAGTGTGAAAAGATAAAGATGAACTGTGCGTTGAAGTATACAAAAAATAAAAACTTACCCCCAGTGAAAATCTGTTAAGCAATGATCAGGGTCTAGAAATCTATACTGAACAGAAGCAGTCTCAGGGCAGAAGCTCTTTCTCTATATTCTTGGTTGAGTGAGCACATCCAGGTGTGAAATTGTTTGCACACCCCAGCACCTCTTATATTGCCAGCAAAATTAGCTGTTATTACTGTCACTGTTTAGTGATGGTTAGCTTGATAAAAAAAAAACTGCTGTAATCAAGACCTGGCGCATCTTTGCAAATTACAGATAATTGTAAACGTCCAGATTATGATAATAGCATCCTAATCCAGCCTGCAATATAATTATTACAGAGTGTTACATCTGAAACTGTCCAGTAGGGCTAATTCAGCCATTATTTAGACCCTATTTTTGCACTGCAAATGGGTTGCTGAGTTGAAAATGTAGGATTGTTATTTTACGGGGCACTCAATGAGTAATGGTATAGGAAGAGAAAAATACAAAAGTGAAATGTGAACAGTAGCGATCAAATCAAACACTGAAGGACAAAAGACTGTTTGATTCATACAGAATAGGAAGAGCGGGAATTAAGAAAATAGCAAATCAGTGGTCTGTAGTGTTACGTGTCCAAATCTCAGATAGTGTGAGTTTGTTGTGCATTCAGGGGCTGATACTTCTGCTAGCTGCTGTCTGAAATCATTCTTTTTCTCAGCTCATCTTGTCCCAGGCAGTATTTCCCTAGGTTTTTTTTAAACACTCCTATGGTTCCTCCCATCCCCAAAAGAAAGCAAATTTGTCAGTGGAGTGATTGCTTTCTCTCAGATGATTTAACCATCTGCACCTCACTTTTCTAGGAACAGAACCATTTTCTTTCTAATAATAGTAATAATAGTAATAATAATAATAATAATAAGATCCAAATTGAATTTGCATCCTATCTGGCCATCGTGGAAAAAGCACTCGAGTATGGAGCCAATAGGCCTAATTCCCTTTCGCGTTCACTCAGTGGAGAAGTCATCAGGAGTCCTACAGGAAATTAGCAGAGAATGCCTTAATGGTAATTAATTAAACAAAGGAATCTGACTAACACGGCTGCCTAACAGCTAGTCAGGTTGACTCATTGGGCTATTGGCTTTAGACTCAGGATTAGTTTATATTAACCCCGGATGTGAAGCAAACCATCCTGCTTCGTTTTTAATGGTCCAAATCATCGAAGTGCTTTTGTTTGCTTGCTTGTTTTTGCTTGTTTTACTGTATTAATGTTAAGCCTTTTTAAACAAGTCGATCCAGGAGATATATGTTGGGTTAATCACTGTAGGTTAATGGTAGCAAACGGGATATTTTCTTGCCTTTAGTGTTGGTCCCACTCAGTATTAAACCTGGAAAGGAATTCGAACTGTTCTATAGGTAAATTCCTATAGTTCCTACAGAGTCCATTGTCCTGGGCTCCTTGTAGGGTGGAATTGATCAATTCAGTGTGGATTTATGATCTTTACGGACTAAATTCGTTCTTGGGAATGTTAATAATGTTACTGTTAATGAGTATTAATAATATGCGATTTGTATGCGCCTGTTCCTCATGGAAATCAATAAGAATAGCGTGAAGAAAGGAAAAGGGAGGATAAAGGGATAATACAAGTCGAAGCCTACACAACACATTATATGGTACATGTAAAGGGGACCGTAAGGATTTCCTGGAATCTGACAATTAGCGCCAGATCTTCAGCTGGTGTACAGCAGCCATGAAGTCAATGATACTACTTCGATTTACACTAGTTGAGGATTTGGCCCTTCAAATGAATTTGTATTAGAAAAGGCTTCCTTATCGCTATTGCAAACGCATCGACTGAAGTCTTATGCACATAACAGGCTTTTCTGAACGGCAGAAAACAATGAAATCCTATAAAGTGCAGCCCATATTTCAGGTTGCAGTTCCCTGTGCTCAGAATTTAATCTGGTGGCTGGCAGTGCACAGCTGAACCTAAACTGAGATTCCTCATCCGAATGAAATGAAAACTCTATGGTGTCTTGAGAAGGTATTTTTCTTTGGTTAAAGGTAGCAATGTGTGGTTTTTTACGGGTTTGTATATTTCTTGCATGAGGATGTGGATCAGGCCCAATAAGGTATGTATTTTTGGCAGATAAAATACTGCTTATTCCCATGAATCACATGTAAACAGAGGCACCGCAGAACAAAGAACAGAAATATCTAATTGCTGTCACACAGGATCTCCCTTACAAAAAAAGAGGCTCCATGTAAATTACCCAATTTCTATCTCCAAGGTTCTTGTCTGACCTAAAAACAGGTTATTACATTACTGCAGACATCACTCCAATGACTAAAAGCAAGGAGGGGTGTGTGTGTGTTTAATTTAACTGAAGCAATATATATATGTTCTGTAATCCACAACTAAACACCCTAAAGACTGTCAGTCGCAAAATTGCGTGGTAGAAATATTTAATAAATAACACATGTGTGAAGCCCGTTTCTGATATATTCCTACATCCGTGCTGCCAGATCTGAAATGTGTAACGTCTGGAGGCCTGAGTGCCTATACAAAGGAATAGTTGCAGCTCGGGATAATTTATTGGGGAGCCCTAGAGAAGTGAAAGCGAGAAAAATGCCTGCCTGAGCTGGCTGGGGTTTGTGTGGTGACAGGTTGGCGTGTGTATGTGTGCTCGGAAGGAAACTTGGACATTTCTCAGGGGTGAAGCACTCTCCATCCGGAGGAAGTGCCCAGGAGATATTTCGGCGAGTGACCAGGAGTCAGGAGTGGACGGTTTGTCTGTAATAAGGGAGCCCAGCGGGGACACGGAATTAGGGGAGCCCAGCAGAGAGGCTCCTGGACGATTTATCCGACATCTGTTACTGTGATATCCGGAGCGATCGGGTGCCAAGGAGGACGCTGCAGGGCAGAGGCGAAGCGGGGACTTTGTGTGTGTCGCGGCGGCAGGGTGTGTTTGTGTGTGTGTGTGTGTGTGTGTGTGCACTTTCCGGGGGCGAGCATGGTGGAGCTGCGTGGGGGTAAACTCCTGTGTGGGTGCACTGTCAGGAGTGGGGTGTGTGTGTGTGTGTGTGTGTGTGTGTGAGGCCCTGCGGCTCAGCCCTGGAGCCGCTCGGCACCCACAGGAATGCGGCTCCTCTCGGCTCCCCAGGTTGCCCCAACTCCACATGGCCGCCAGGAAAAAAGAAAAAAAAAGAAAGGCAGCAACTCGCCGAGTACAGACTGAACGTCAGACAAAGGCCAGTTCATCTGGTCTCTTACCCAGAGAGGGCTGGAGAGAGCCCAGAGCTGGACGGGGACCGGCTGTTGTGATGGAGAGGGGAACACAGGGATGGGGAGAAGGGTCCTAAAATCTATCCCGTCCCATGCAGGTCCAAGCAGCATTAGCTAGATATTGATGTGCGCGCATCTGATCTGATGATGGCTTTCACACAGCAACTCCGGCAAGGGTGTGTACACAGCTACCTATTTCAGGGATGGACATATACACTTGTATATACTGGGGGATTTATACCTAGCCTCTCTCCAGGCCTAGTCTTCTTGACATACCTGGCCTCAGAGCTCCGGGGCATTACACCATCGCAGATCTGCCCAGCACCACGGGCAGCGTGTTTGTGGGAGGAGGATATGGGGGGGGGAGCATCATCAGAAGCAATTAAATCCTGGAGTGGGATTGACGCTGAATCCAAACATCTACGGGCAGAACCAGGAGCCGTTGCTTTTAATATCAGGCTAAACAATCCCAGACCCAAAGCTTCAAGGTCAAGGCTGACCATAAAATGCCCTTCTCTTTCTGCCTCTCCCCCACCCACCAAAGTGGCTGGGATCAAAAATCCGAAAGAAAGAAAGAAAGAAAGAAAGAAAGAAAGAAAGAAAGAAAGAAAGAAAGAAAGAAAGAAAGAAAGAAAGAAAGAAAGAAAGAAAGAAACGGGGAAACTCTGGAAAATATATTTTCACTTTTTATGTCCTAACCTTGAAAACAAAAGGACAGAGAATCACAAAAAGGGGGAACGTCCATAGCAGGTTCAAAAGCTGTTTTGAGAATAACGCTTGCCTAGAGCAGCGCCAGGACGAGCACAGAACAAGAAAGAAAGCACACGCTTTTCTTTTAATGAAGAGGAAATTAGCAGGAGATAAAAGTTGCGTTTTTTCAGCCTCTTCAGAGTGATGGAAATTCCCTAAACCCTTACAGTAACAATCAGCAGGCAATACTCAACAAACAACCGAAGCGCACCGGAACAATGCGTAAAATGGAGCAGGTTGCCCCGTAAGCAGCGAGTTAAAAAAAATGAATGGATGAATGAAAGAAAAAGAGTAAATGTTTACAGATAACCAACCTCCCTCCCCAGCTAAGGAACACGTATGAAGTCCTTGCATGCTGCATGTGTCTGTGGGTCCGCGTGTGTCTGCACGAACCTCCCTCCTACACGCACACACACACACACACACCTTCCCAACGTCCAAGAAGAAGTTCTAAAGAACAGACTAATCCATTGTACTAAAAGTCAATTGCTCTCCCCCCCCCACGCCCACCCCCAACCTGCTACAAAACAGCAAGCCTTGGCTTCTTTCTTTGGAAGGAAAAAAAAAAAGGACGGCGGTCAAGAATGGAGGGAGAAAAGAAGGAGGGGGCCGGGGAAGAAGGGACTAGAGACAGGTAACTGTGCCCGAGGGTACAAAGCGTGTCTTTTCAGGTCTTGTCTCTGAGCCCTGGAACAGCTCTTACTGAGCTCCTCAGCTGACAGGATACCATTTTTAATGTTCTAACCCAGGGGAAAAGAAAAAAAACCCAGCCCCTTGTCACATTGATCGCTGCAGTTTTCCCGCATTGCAATCAATTTCACATACATTTTCCTATTTCTAGCCCGGGTTTTAATAGCAATCGCTCAGTTCTGCCCCAGAGCTGGCCAACTCTTGGCCCTGCAGAACACTGTGCAGCCCTGGGAAAGCAGCTGCTCTATTTGCACAGTGGACGTCTGCCTGTCCGCTCTTTTATTTTAAGGGGGAAATTCTTCCAGGTGAAAATAAATAGTAATAAAGGGCGCTGAGATGGTTTTATTCTGCAGAAGAGGAGGCCGACAGCAAAGCACACATTTTGAAGTCACGTCCAGCTCACACAATACAATCACTGATGCCCCCGACTGGAATCAGTCCGGTGTATTGTGGGAAAGCCATTTCTCCTGCCCCATTATCAGCTCTCCAACCTCTTATCTGAAAATTGTCCCCGTTAATTGCAGTAAGACTTTAAATATGAAGAAGATAACGATCGCTCGGAGGTCTGGGCTTTTCCATGAACAGAGTTAAAAAGGTTCCTCCAACATCCCTTATTCACAGGGTACCGCTGGCCTCTACCCGACGCACGCTTTTTAATAGGCACAAGGGGAGTTTTGCCCTCATGTTATCCTTTGGTCGCATTTAGAAGCCTCCTTTGAAGGAAATGTAATTTGTATAATTACCCTAGCGCACACAGCGACTGACGAGTGCGCAGCTCTCAAGGCTAATTGCTCTCGGCCCAGGATTCAGAGGGGCTTTACTGGGAGATTTCTCTTTCCCAGTGTTAAAATTTGTACGTTTCTTTTAATTGTAAATAAGGTTGGGTAAAGTGCAAATTGTCTTTGAAAAGCCCATTCTCCAGATGAAAGCTGCCCTAGTTGGCAGCTCTAGATTTACAAGGGGGTGGGGGGGCTACACGGGCCATAGCCTGTAAACTTTTACAATCCATAGTGCTTCCAATGAGGTTGCGCCTTTAAGCAAGGAGTCGTTATCTGCACAAGGATCGGGCCCTAAAAATCTATCTCGCCAACAAACAAGAAAAGCAAACGAAGCTGTTCTGTTTTCTCCTTGCAATGGAAGAAGGGATATTTTGGAAACGTCTCTTGTGGTCGAAATAATTTTATTTATTCAGAATATACAGTTTAATCCCTCTATCTACACTTATTTACAGGGTTAAAATAACATTGGGAAAAAAAAGTCTCTGGAAAAGTTGAGGTCATAGATTTCAAGGCACCATTGATAGTGTCCACAGCTGAGCAAAAATTGTCCGTCTGTAAAAAAAGGGTCTCCTTTGAAATGCAATAAGTTACATGCACAAGCGTTACACATTTAATCTTTTTTGTTTGTTTGTTTTGTTTCCCTTTAAAACTCCCCCACAGGCATTCCTTTCGTTATGATTCCTTAACAGTAAAACATAGGAGTCCAAGGGAAAAAAACAGTCTAATAAATTGTCCCAGAGGCTAGCGCTAACGGGTGCTGTAGGGAGCCGTGGGGCTGGAGGTGGGAATTGAGGGAGTTAGCACTGGAATACCAGGAGGTGGAGGTTTCTAAGTAGCTGGATGCAGGGGATAGGTTGGAGTTTGGAGCATGAGGATGAGGATGATGATGGCTGAGGGATCTGGAAGAGCCCTGAGGTTCCCAAACCGCAGGTGACTGTGGAGAGTTGCACGCCATGGGGTCGCTGGAGCTGGGACTGTGCTCCGGAGGCATTTCCCCGTTTTTCATAATCTTCTTGATCTTGGATCTTTTATTCTGAAACCAAATTTTCACCTGAGAGGAGGGGAAATCAAGATGATTAATACCAGCGTAACGGAAACGATCTGAGGCAACAGGCTAAGGGTCTGTCTTCAGTCAAGGAGGGGAGAGAAGCGAGTTAAATCTTTCCCAACACCAGCTGGTCAGTTACCCAGCGCAATCTACTATCGAGTGTGGTATTTACAACGACCGTGCCGGGCCCGATCTTGCGGGCCAACTTAAGTCTCCAGGCTCGAGGGTTGCAAGATCGGGTCCGGTCGGGAGATATTCTGCCCCTGCGCTACCCCTCCCTTGTCTGCGGAAGGCAGTGCCTTGCCGCAATTATCTTGCGAAATCCACCGCCGTCTCTTTCTGAAGTATTTTGTTTATGGGAGGGTAATAGAAGCCCATAAAAACATTTCAAAGGAAGCGGGTGGGGGGGGGAGTGAAGGCAAACGAGAGAACCGCATCTGATTCAGATACGTCTTTTGCAATCTCTGCGCTCTCTGGCAAACTGAGCCGGCTCTGCACCGCCACCAGGATTATTTTTGTTCCCGTGCCTTTCCGGAGACAGACTGTAAACACCACCAACAACCGCGCCAGTCTCGCCCCAGAGAAGCAGGCCGGGTGGGCGGTTGGCCAGCACATCGATCTATCGCTTTCTGTGCCATGAATTCAACCCGGAAGGTAACAGTGACAGGTTATGTTTGTAACGGGCAACGTTGGAGATAGGTGCCCATGGAGTTGTTCTCTGCATATGGATCCGAAAGCCTTCAAGCAGACTATGAGAGTGCGAGAGACCCCATCACATCCCCCCGCTCCCCTTTTTACGCAGAGCCCGGCTCCTGTGTGTGTACGCCAGCGAGCTCCTAAGCCTTTCAATATAGAGCTGTATGTAACAGACAAATCAGGAATCAAAAATCAACCAGCACAACAAGGAAACAAAACCCACCCCGCCCGTTTCAAGAACAGCAGGCCTCTCTCGCGCGTTTTAATGCATAGGATCCGGCTACTGTTTCTATCCCTCACCAGTGGTATCGGCTCTCCTCTCAGGGGGGTGAGAAAGACCGTCTTAATACCGACAAGGAAAACGCAATAGGTCCCAAGGCTGCATTACCTGTGTCTGTGTCAGTCCCAAAGAAGCAGCCAGTTCAGCTCTTTCTGGCAGGGCTAGGTACTGAGTTTTCTGAAACCTCCTCTGTAAGGCAGCCAGCTGGAAGCTAGAGTAAATAGTCCTGGGTTTGCGAACTTTCTTTGGTTTGCCATTCACCATTCGCACCTCGGGCTCTGCCACCTCTTTTTCTAAACAATCCAAAATAGACCAGGTTAGAGCTTCCCGGAAAAATCAAGTCCCCAGTGGAGAAAAAGAGCAAAGATCCAGCCCACTCGCCCAGCCACTGCAGCCGCCAGCTCTGCAAACACAAACCGCGCGGGGTAAGGGCTATTTAAAGCCACTGGTGGAATAGAGGTGAAGAAATGAGCAGGGGGTAAATGGAGTAATCTCCCACCTAACCACTTTCCGTTCACTCTTTGTGAAATGTATTGGGGGAGAGCTCTCGGGGACGGCAGATCAGTTCCTTCCAGCCTACAAGTCGTTCAGGGTTGTTGTTGGTTTTAAACCTCTGAAGTCCCATTGTGAAGGAGCCCAGTTATGGGGGGGGGGGGGTGTGTGCACTGGGCAGTATATTTCATCCCTCCATTCCCCCCTCGGGCGAGTGGCAGCCACTGAATTGCAGGCTGCAATGTCTCGAATTCCAACCCGCAGAGCCCAGACGGCCAGGCTGGGAAGACGCGATACTGAGGTCTACACAGTTCAAAGGCCCACAAGAAAACTGGCCTCCTTCAGCTCGACAGAAAGTGGCCGGCTCCGGCTCAGACAGAGGGCCGATTATAGTTATAATCATCTCGCTGCTGATCTGCAAAGGGCGCGCAGATGCGTCTGGTTTCTTTTACAAATAGCCTTAATGCGCCAGTGGCCTTTATTTTCCCTTTGATTTGATGAGCAAGAGCAAACGACAGGGAAAAAACGTGAAAGCAAATATCTGTGAGTATAATGACGTAAGAGGTTGGCGGGAGAGAATTGCAGAGGCTGCAATCCATTGGGACTGCTACTGGCAAAGTCTGGTTTGCGATCCAATCTGTTTCACAAAGGGGTGGGGGCAGGGGAAAGATAAGGTACCCCAGTATATCCGTCTGCTCCTGAGTGTGCATCTTGACCTGTGTAAGAAGAGCCCCAGAGAAGCAGATTCGCTCGCGGGCGGATGGTTTTCATTCCGCACACGAACGGGAGGCTAAATACGAGCAGGATTAAACACGAGCTGCTGGGACCAGATCAGATCGGACCAGAAACTTTTCCAAAAGCTAGATCTCTCCCTTCCCCACCCGAGCCTGCCCTCCCCCAGCCATTGACCGAGCCGTGAACACCACAATGTCCTCACGAGATTCATCTCGAAGCAGGCTCCGATCGGCTAAAGCAGAACATTGCAAACTGCTCGAGCAGTCAGACATTTCAATGTTTTGGGGGTAGAATTCCGGCCAGATCCGCACCCTTCCCTTCCCAGGGATTTTCCCAGCCGCGGGGGCCGGGAGGGGTGGGAGAAGCAAACTTCAGAGTTTCGCTTTCCACGATTGCAAGAAGCCGGCGTTTGAGACAAGCTCCGACATTCTTTCTCTTTCTTTACTTAGATTTCTCTGGAGGCAGCCCCAGAGGCCCTGGGCAATTTACAAACATTTGCTTTGCTAATGGATGGCTGCTTCTGAGAGGAGTTTTCAGATCATGCAGATTAATTCCGTGGCTTTATTCCCACCCCATTTAAGGATCGCTAACTGCGCAAGATACATATTAAAACGCCATGAAGCCAGGCACCCAGACCTATCCGAGGAAGGATCCATCCCAGCAACCCTCTCGGGGAATCATTCTGCTCTGGTGGTTTGGGTTCCCAGCAGCCACTACTCCCACAGACTGTTTCTCATAGCGTCAATTTCCTCCCCCTCCGCACCAGCAAGATGTCCCCCCATTAATCCAGGCCACCTCCGCCCCCTTCCCCAACTCTCACCTGGCTGGTTTGAAGAACTCTGTGCCCGGTTGTAAGCCCCGCTGTACTGGTGGTAAGGACTCGCGTAGCCGTAGTCTGCATAGGCTTTGGCAGGATAGTTCCCAGCAGGTCCATTCATGCCGTGGTACTGGTACTGGTACGGATTGAGCGCTTTGCCGTAGGAAGCCGAGGTAGGCGAGCAATAGCCGTGCGGGGCTCCCCCCGTTGGACTATAATAGTCAGAATCCGTAGCCGAGGACTCGGGTAAAGTTGGAGATTCCTGAGACGGATGGTGCATGGCTGCAGACGTCTGGAAAGGAGCCTGGAAATCGCTGGATCTGATATTGGGGACCCTTCTGTCAAATACTCCTGTCATAGCTTGGAGACGGCTGTTTGCTGGGGCTGGCTGCTGGGACTGCTCAGGGCTAAGCAGACATGTCTGGGGGAGGAGGCTGGGAGTCTTTGAGTCTCTGTGTCTGTCTCTGTCTCTGGCAGACTGCTGGCTGGGGCGCAGCATAGGCTTGGTTAAATCCTTAATTGCGCTCTTACGCACAGCAGGGTGGATCGGGTTCCATTGGCCAGAGCAATCAGGAGCAGCGACACCCTAACTCGTCCAACTAGTTTTGCACAACAAAGCTTTGCTGGGGAGGGGGGGGGGAGAGAAAGTCCATTTCAAGCTCTTTTAAAGTGAATAACAACAGCAATGCACAAGGCATAACATCGGTATCAGAAGATTCTCTGCTCCCCAGTCAGCTGGAGAGAGATGTGCAAATATTATAGACACCACGCTTGGTGAAAGATCGTCACCATTACTGCTCAATACATACACGGAGCTAAATTCATCCCTGGTGCAAATCCACGCACTGCCGTGGATTCAGACCAGGGATACATTTGGCCCAATACCGCCGTACTGTCTATTGCTGCGAGATCAATAACGAAGGGAAGTCCAGAAAGAAAAGTGCAGTGTGGTGGCTTCTTCAGTATTTGTAACTAACGTAGCGGACATTTCTGATTTAAATTCTGAATTCTGATTTGGTGGGAAACAAATGAGTAACTTTCTCATGCCGGGGCTCTTCCTCCCCTCAGAGACATGCTGCAGAGCTTCTGTTAAATACAACGAATGAATGTAAAATAGATCTAGTCCAATCACTGCATGCAATAAAGACCTCATCCCGGGGTATCAGTTTTCCAGCCGACCTCCCCATTGCTATCAACAAGGGGTTGTAGGAGACTTGAGCACGGGATAGGGTCTAGTAAGTTTCTCTGTTACGTGGGTTCCATCGCTGTGGAACGCGCCATTGGAATAAGTTTCAGAGTAGCAGCCGTGTTAGTCTGTATTCGCAAAAAGAATAAGTGTGTCACACGCAGCCCCACGCGACTGCCAGCTGCCTTTCACACAGGACGCCAGAACCGAATCCCAGCGGGCCGGATCCTTCTCCCCTTCCTCAAGCCCCCTGGCTTGATAATGCTATTGCTCCACACGACCATAGCTCTGGAGGTTTAAAACTGTCTCCTTGCAAATGACCCCACTGTTGCTGTGACCAGAGAGAGAGGCTGGGGAAAATGCTTAGCGATCCACACTAAATCGATGGTACCTAAAGAAAGGACAGGGTGACACGTAGAAATGGGAGAAAGCGTGCTGCGCTTCTTAACTGAGGGTTCGTCCCAAGAGTTATTTCCGGAGCTACTTCCATCAAAAAAAAAAAAAAATGGCTGGTGGGAAGATGTTTTGTAGTTAAATCACTTACGATTCAGGTTTTATGAGGTCTCCTCGCCATCCCAGAACTCATTCATCCTTCTAAGTTCTATGTACTAAGATACATATATAATGTCCTTTCCAGTCTGCTTAGGCTTTTTAAATTTGGTATAAAATATTTCCCCCCTTAGAACATAACAATCCCACTGCCCCCAAAGACTGGTTTAACGAGGTCTGTTTTCAAGAGCCATTCTTTTATTTGCAGCAAAACCATTCACAACCCCCCTAACATTGGTCTCTCTATGATGGTCAAAATATAGTCTTAAGTAAATGTAGCACTAGATCCACACCGCAGAGCAGTTAAATAAAAGCACACATACAACAACCCCCGCCAAAGCAGCCCCAGGTCCCCTTAAAACAGAAATAGATCTGTGAGCGCCGGTCTCAAGGTATTTTACAATAGCACTGCAAAAATGTATCAGATTTTACTAGACATTAGGGAAAACAAATAAAAGGCTGTTTTCAGTGACCTGGGGACTTGTAGATTTTTCTGAAGCTGTTTACTCTCCAGATTTAGACTGTTTGCTCTCTGAAGATCTCCTAGCCAGCTGGGTAACACTTGTAACACAACCATGTATGTTGTACTTGAACTCATTGTTTGCTTTGGAAATGTCCGCAGCTTATATAAAATCACATTAAACAAATCCCTAACCATTTAATTATATGAATCACTTACTCAAATCAATTGCAAATACTTTTTTTAAAAAAAGGGGCGGAGAGGGCGGGAGATCTGTTTACCACTGGGGGGGGGGAAGCAAGTTTATTAAAATGTCCAATTTGCAGCCATTTGGTAGGGACGGTGGAGATTTTAACCAGGCGAAGCAGGGAGAGCGAGAGACGTATTTGTACCATAAATTCTTGGGCAGTGCACCTCAACACGCCCAGGCAAGATAGTAACGTTTGAAAGAAGAAAATAAAGCGCAATATAGTGCTGGCATCGCGCTACTCTGAGGCACGGTCCAGAACCGGAGTTGGATTTACCAGCCAAACCTTAATGGCATGATCATCTGCAGCTGCCTTTGTGCATCTGGATTACAATCCTCCAGAACAGAACGCGGGTTCCTTTTTATTATTCACAGGCCCCTGGAGTAAGAGGTTTTAATATTAAAATAATAATAGCAACCCCGTCCCCCCAGATAATCACACAACCAAACAGCTGATTTTTTAAAAAGGTAAATCTATTGTCCATTAGTCCACCTGAGGGAGGATTACTGGCCCTCGGGCATATAAACCAGTTTCTCTCTGGCTTTCCTGCCCTCATCTTTACCAGTCTGAACCCGATTTTCTTGACTTTCTCAGTGGTTTTTATTTAACACATCCGGTAGCGAGAGAGCGTTTTATAAGGAGCGGGAGCCTGTTTTCTATTTCACAATATGGTCATTGTTTATCAGCACATGGTTGGCTCAGTGGCTGAAGGAGACTCTGCCCAGGGCCCCTGCTTAGACGCCCCTGCAGCAGAAGGCTCAAATCGCTGCATGTTTGAAAGATTTAAAAAACCAACGACTTTTGCGGAGTTTATGCGACTGACGAGGCGAGTAGCATCTCGGCCTGCAACCCCAGGGGGGAGGCGCGGGAGCGGGGAGACCATGGGACAGACACTGAACTGCGCTCCCAGCTGTGACACGTAGGAAGAATGTGAGTTATTTCAGCATCCAGGGTCGCAGCTCTGGCAGCTGCTCAAGCAGACGCTGATGCCTGTGCTAGGAGCGCCACACAGTGGCCTAGAGGCGCACTGCTCCTGGCCCTCCCCTCGCACAGGTACCCGCCGGGCGACAGCCAGGCTCTCTGAGCGGGGCAGCCTGGCCCTCCGCGTCTGCAGGCTGGGGCTCCTGTCTTGCTCAGCGCTTCCGGCACCCCCTGGCGGTGTTGCTCGGTAATGCCGGCCGGGAGCGCTGCATGGGCGGAGCAGTGACACGCGGCTTGGCGTCCAGGCCCGGCTGGGCTACGCAGCTGCAGGTGCCAGGAAGCCGGGGCGGGGGACTGAAGCGGCAAAAACAAGAAAGCAGCCGGCCTGAGCTCTGCAGCGTCACTGCGTGAAACAGGGAGGCCAAAGGCAAATGGGCTGAAGAGAGGCTGGCACCCCCCGCGGGCTAGCGAGGGGCCAAGGGATAGGGACTCGTGGGTTCCCCCCCGCCATCCTGTTTGATCTTTGCCAAAGTCACTTACCCCGTGTGCACCTGTGGCCCCAACAGACCGGGGGGGGATCGAACTGGAGACTTCTGGAGCTTAGTGCATGAGCCTCTACAGCATGAGCTAGAAGCCAACTGGCTGGTCACCAACCTTGTAGAGCAGCCTCGTTTAACTCTCTCTCTAAGGCTACTGCCACACTAGAAACTTCAAAGCGCTGCTGTGGGAGTACTCCGGCCTCAGCGCTTTGAAGTGCGAGTGTGGTCACACGTGGGCGCTGGGAGAGAGCTCGCCCAGCACTCCTGGTAATCCACCTCCACAAGGGGAATAGCTCCGAGCGCTGGGGGTGATTTTTCACACCCCTGAGCCAGCCAGTTAGAGCACTATAAAATGTAAGTGTAGACAAGCCCAAAGTGGTCTCCCTGCCACTAGATGGGACACAACACCACACCCAGTAGGTGTGTGGGTTACACACCCAGCCAGACTCACTGTGCTGGCAGAATACTAAACTCCAGGCTGACAGCAGGTGATAGGCCTGACTCCTCTGGACAGTCTACATAGGGCAGGTTGAAATTTTTCCACCCAAACTGAGTGAGAAAATTGTGTTGTTGATGAAACTATATAGTGAACAGTGCCTGCTTTTCACGGGAAAACAATGGTTTTTTACCCACATATTTCAGCTGCAAGACCGAAAGATTTCAGATGACAGCTTTTGATGTTCAGACGAAATCTTTCTATTTTCAAGTTTTCAGGGGAAAACAAGTTTTGGCTTTGAGTTTTTAGTAAAAACTCAAAAGTGTCCATGGAAATTTTCAATTAAAAAATAAACAGAAATCAGACTAGCTTTAGTTCTTCAGCATTGGAGGGCTGGGCTACAAAGGAGCCAGGAAACTGGGTGCTCCCCAGAATATATACTGTATCACATCTAAGGGCCTTGTCTATGCTGGTGGCAGAGTTTAGTGTAGGTGCAGTTACACATAAGGCTCTGGCAGTGGGGAAGCTATGGGAAACTACTCTGCTGAAAATAGCAGTGCAGACATGGGCAGCACTGCTTGACCTTGTAAGGAGCAGTATAGCGTACATACCCAAAGGTTCAGGCATGTCTTTATTCTCCTAAGCAGTGCCTTGCCATCTACACTGCTATTTATATCCCTGCTAGGGGTGTGTGCAGTGTATATACTCTACACGCCGCAGAGACACAGACTTCAGACTTGTCTACACAGGAACGGGTGGGTTTTTTTTCTTTTGTGTATAACTTTGGTTTTTTTGACATAAACTGCCTAGCTTCCTGTCATCCCTCCCCCCAAACAGTTTTTTTTCCAATTTATCTGGTGTCTGATCCCACTTTAACTAATCCACTTTGGAAGCAACACATCTCTATTTCAGAATGAGTTAAACTGCTATAAGCAAGGCCCTACTTGAATTGTGGGATGATTGTCAAATAATTGCACTGAGTTGCGGACAAATCATGGAAAACGGTGGAAAAGTAACAATGGACCTTTATTAATTGCAGTCATTTGGAAAAGCCAGAGAAGACCTATTTGTTTTAGAAAAAATATGCTTCAACAATATAAGCACTCAAGTATTACGTTATGCCTGCTAGATTTTTGACAACTAGACATTTTGCTGCAACTATATTAAAGTCATTAATGTGCAGGGCTGACAGTGGGAGCCCCGCCATGCATGGGGCTGACAGCCCAAGCCTCAGCTGCTATCAGCTTGGATAAATGGGGTTCTAGGGTACTAATGGGGAAAAAAAAGTGTGTGTTGTAGATCTCAGAATGTATGCAAAATTATAGACTATGCAAAGTAAGCTCATTAAAATCAAAACTGTGGTGGAAGCCTAATATTGTGGGATCTGCAATATTGCAAATTAAGTAGGGCCTTAGCTATATGATTTGTGTGGCTGTATCCCTATTTCAAATTAACTATACCACTTCAGGCAGTCCTCCCACTCTGCATTGCTTCACATCTGGATGAGCCTGTCTGCTTACTTGTGTGCCCTCCACTGCTCCAGGGCAAGGACGCCAGAACCAGAAGGATCAGGCGAGCCATGCCCCCCCCCCGCAACTTTTAAAAAAAGGAGAGCCATGCCTGCCCACTTTTTAACATGGGTGTAGTTTGGGGGGCTGGGAGCCATGTTGCCCTCCCCCCCAAACTGCAAGCCTTGGGCAGGCGCAGAGCGGTGCTGGCAGGGCCTGTGCTTCATGGTAGGGGTGATCAGCTGATAATGTGATCAGCTCCCCTTCCATGAAGTGCAGCCCCTGCCGATGGTGCCAGCCATTTCCAGGTAGGGGGGCTGAGGTGGGCCTTAGCTCCGCCTCGCCATGAGGCTTGGTCCCTCTCAGTGGCTCCTCCCTGGCTCCTCCTTTTTCCTCCAAAGCCCCATCCCCTGGCCAGGCTGGAATCCAGAGCTGGGCTGTGATAAGAGGTGCCCAGGGAGCCTGGGCCACTGTGGGCACCCCAGACTCTCCACCTGTCCTGGGCTGTGCACCACTTGGGACCCACAGAGCCCTGCCCATGGCAAGTGGAGGGTCCGGGGCTCCCCACAGTGGCCTGGGCTCCCTGGGTGGCTCTTTCTGCTGCCGAGCTCTGGCTTCCAGCCTGGCTAGGGGCGGGGCCTCAGGAGTGAGAGGAGGAGCTGAGGGTGGGGCCACATAAAGTTACTGCCTGACCCCGCTTCTACCAAGGTTCCAGCGCTTCTGCTCCAGGGTCGCCATCCCAGGACATCACCTCCCTATTTAAATCCGAGCACACACCCATGCATGCCCCTTGGCGATTCCAGCTTGGGGCAAGTTCATTACAGTGGCCATGCCCTCTCAGGGACCCAGCTGCAGCAGGGTCAGCTCCCTAGCAACACACTGGACAGAGCTGATCTCAGCAGGGGCTGCCTGAGCCACTGCACTTCCTGACTGGTGGCGGCGTGGAGCTAGCTACTACTTGATCCAGCAACAGCCAGAGCTCACTGGCTGCTCAGCACATTTGCCTGTCCTGCTTCCTGCGTCTGCCTATGCACCTTCTCCAGCTGTTCTTGTGCATGCTTCAGTCTGTGCCCTTCACATCTTTGACACCCAGGCTCTGACCAGGGGTGGTGCTATGGGGAGCTTGTAGGGGCTCTTGACACCCCAAAATTTTCCTCAGCCTCCCCATAGCCACCCCATAGCAGCCACTGCTTTCCCTCCACCCAGCTCCGATGGCAGAGTAGAGAAAGTGGCAGCTGCTGGCCAGGTGCCCCGCTCTGAAGGCAGGGCCACCGCCAGCAGGAGTAAGCCTGAGTGGGAGGCTGGGGGCCCTGAGAGAAGAACCTGACCCATGTCCCTGCCCACTGTGGCACACCGCCCAAGGTGGAGGGTTCAGGGCTCCCCACAGTGGCTCCCCACAGTGGCCCAGCGTGACTTGCTCCGACCCTGCCCCTGCACTTGCTGTTGCCCGAGGGCTCTGCTGGCCCTGGAGCCAGGTCCCCCTGCCGAGGCGGCTGTTACTGGCTGTGAACAGTTGATGGGCAGTGGGGAGCTGAGAAGCAGCCACAGCCCTGGGGTCACGGGCACCAGCAGCAGCAAGAGGAGGAGATGAGGGAGCGCTCTGACTGCCTGCACCATGGCACTAGCTAGTGCAGCAGCCACTCCTCATTGCCTGGCTCCAGCTTCCAGCCTTGGATCTGGCAAGGGGACAGGGCCGGGGGGGGGAGGGAAGAAGAGGAGGAGGTGGGGCCAGCGCTTTCCTGAGGAGGAGCAGGGGGCAGGGCCATTGAGAGCGGGATGCAGACCCCCCAATTTTCTGTCTAGACTACCTCAGCCCATCCCGCCCCGCACTGGGAACAGGCTGGTGCTGACCCTGGCTCCACTTCCCGACCATGTTTCTGGCTCACCCAGTAGCTTTGGCATTCGGCTTCTGATCCCTGGCTTTGACCCTTGTTTCTGTGTTTGACTGCACCCAGAGGTATGCCATGGTCCTGATTTTGGACTCTGCTCTAACCTCCAGGCCTGGCTTCCCCCGTGGCTCTGACCATTAAGCCCCACTGCCCATGTCTTGGTCCCAGACATGCTTACATGTGATCTTGTCTGGAGATCCTGGACTCTCTTGCCCTCTGAGGAATGTCCAGTTCCATCTTACCAAGAGCCACCAGAATCTGAAGCCAACCCTGCTCACTTTGGCCTTGTTGACACTAGAGCAATTTGAGGCGCTAACTACCATGCTACATGCCTGTAACACTCCACACACAGAAGCGCTGTCAATGGTACACAGCTGGATCAATCACCATTTGGATTTGACTTGGTTTAGAGCCTTCCCTGTGCTAATCCCCACCAGCACAATACCACTGTCATTGAAAACCACTGGCATCAGAGTCCCAGTGTTGCTCATAGTCTTCCCACTGCCATCCCACACTACACTGATTACTGCTTGGGTGGACTGCCAGGACTACTTTCTGCACACGGTTGCACAGGGGACATGCTGGACAAAGCCACTTACCTATACAAATAGCTCTGCACACTACACTGCATAATGAAGCAATTGCACACTGTTTTCACAGAGAACATCTTCTTCTATTTCTGTACAGTACTCTGATTCTATCAATATGTCACACAGAAATCCAGTTTATAAGCATGGTGCCAGCTGGCCTGAGGCTATTGCTCAGACAATGGTGTTCACTTGGGGGGAGGAGATCCAGGCCCAGCTGAACTTGGTCATATTCAATATTTTAGGGTGTCTGAGTGACTGGGCATCACTCTGAGCAGCAAGCAATGCCATGAGAAGATAAAGAGATGGAAAGTCTTATATAATAAAAGGAGGCAAAAAAGTTGAGTCTGGCTCAGGGTGGAAATTTTATGATGAGCTGAACAGAATTCTCTGGTGATTCTGCCAAGTATGTCATGTCATGCATTAATGGGATGAGGAAAATGCAGAGATAAATTCTGAGTTCATGAACAGGGCAGACCAATGGGGCAGGGAGCCCAACAAGAAGATCCTGGAAACTTTGCTAGGATCTCAGAATCTTTCTGTGGGTTTTCTGGATCCAGAGATGGCTGCTTACCTGGTTCAGAAGAAAAAGGAGAGGCTTTTTTCCACCCGTGGATAACATGTGCTGATGTGGTTTGATTTTGCAGGCCCAGGGGCTGGTGGAACAGATTCCTGGGTTCTTACGAACGTCACCGTGACGGTGTCTGATTAAAATATGACAATAGAATATAGATCATTGTTGCAACCACTTATATATTTGCAGCAAACCTTGTACAAAGGTTGTCAAGTGAGGTGTCTATGAAAAGGTTATGATTTGCTGGTTATGATTATGCTATATGTATGCATAAATCATTTTTGTATTTGAAGTTATAAGTATTGGCGCTATACTTGGATTTCAAATGTTTGCTCCAGGGGTACTGCCCACAGGTAGCTAGCCAGCACATCTTGGAGGGACTATTCAAATTGAGTGGCCCAACAAAAGGACACTTAACTCACAATGGACCATGGGAGATGCCCATCTACACTGAGTGGACTGTCCTATAAACGTGCTGTCTGGAATATAGGCAACGGCTTCCTTCAATGACTGAGTGAAATTGGATATGAACATGTGGTTTGCCCATGTGACTCCAAACACTATCTGGTTACCTGTGATTCTCCGCTAGCTGGACTGAGGCTTTTGTGTGAAACAAAAGGTTTCCCTGCACATGGCAGAGGATATAAATGAGCCTGGAAACTCCTCCATTTTGCCTCTATCCTGATCCAGCCCCTTTCTTGTCCAAGCCTCTGGACTATGGACTTATACTAATGGAGCATTCTAACTAAGGGACTGAGGCCCTTCCCATGTTTGGAAGCAATCAAAGACTTATTAAGCCAGCAGTTTATTCCATCGCTGCTACAAGCCTGAACCAAGAACTTTGCAATTACTGTATGTATTTGATTCCTTTAGCAAATTTTAACTATCACTTTTCTTTCTTTCTTTTTATGAATAAACCTTTAGATTTTGGATATTAAAGGATTGACATCCTCGTGATTTTTGGGTAAGAGCTGAGTAAAATATTGACCTGGGTATGTGGTTGGTCCTTTGAGATCAGGAGAACCTTTTATTTGATGAGACCGGTTGTAAGAGTTAGGGTTTCCTTATTACATTTTAATCATTATTACTCAGTCTATGTACATTATGCCAGAGAAAGAGAAGAAGAATATTCTAGATTGTCTCCTCATTCCCAATCAATATGGTCTCCTAATTCCAGCTTTGTGTTTTTCCCTCTGAGAGAGTGGAGAAAATAACATAATCAGAAGTCTTGATTTTCTGTGTCTGTATCACAAACACTGAGTTGACTCTTTCACCAGCCCCTTCCCATTCAACTTGGGGCTATTATTTTGAGATCAGCTTCAGCTGATCTCAACTGCCACAGAGCAGGGTGATCTCCAAGGTAGCTAAGATCCAAGCCACTTTGGCTTTATAGGTCAAGCTATCATACTGGATGAAAACCAGAAACAAAATATAAGATAGTGCACATCATAGATCATGGGTGCAAATGTTGCCTGAAAGAAGCACCACAAAGCAAATGGGCTGCTCTGGGTGGCATGAGCTGAAGTTTCAGAATGGTCTTCAGGTGGAGTGCCACATGGAGTGTATTTCAGGAATTTGGCCTGTAAGTGACAAAGGCATGGTGAGATCTGCATCAGAAAGAAAAAGTCACAATGCTTCACCAAGCACAGGTGGAAAAAAAAAAACAACCTTGGGCCACTGTTGTCTGGAAACATAGAAGTAGTTGTGGATCCAACAAGACCCACATTTTTTTGGCCTGTGTCATGCAGGATGTCAGAGTAGATGATCAGAAAGTTCCCTTCTGGCCTTAAAAATCTATGAATCTAGGTTGCTAATCTGAATAACAGGCTAATTCCTTCATTTGAGGGGGCTGATTGATCTGTGCTGATATAATTTCCTCTGCTTCTTTCCTCTAACCCAGGGGTTCTCAAACTGGGGTTGTGACCCCTCAAGGGGTAATGAGGTTATTACTTGGGGGTTGCGAGCTATCAGCCTCCCCACCCCACCCCACCCTGCTTCACCTCCAGCATTTATAATAGTGTTAAATATATAAAAAAAAGTGTTTTTAACTTATAATGGGAGGTTACAGTCAGAGGCTTGCTGTGTGAAAGGGGTCACCAATACAAAAGTTTGAGAACTACTGCTCTAACCTGTGAATATTACTACAGTCTTACCTCATTTCTCTCCTCCAGTATTTCAGAAGGGAAGAGAGTTGCTTCTTCTCAAGTCCATGGGCTTCAATACATCAGGTAAGTCTTTGTCAAGCCCTATGTTGAGATTGCTCTTTATGACACATGCCAGATTATCACTCCTGCCTTCGTAAATTCATGTTAAAGGATAATTGGTCATAGTTTTTGAAACACAGCTTCTGAAGTTCAAGAGCTCCCTTAGCGTCTTTTAGACAAGGAAGCCCGGCATCACTGGTAGCTTACTCATGCTGTTCAAGATAGCCTGGATGTTAATTGTCATGTCTTCAAATGTAGAAGGAAGAGAGGGTTTTTTTTTTTTCTGGTCCTAATTTTTGAATTGTAGCTTTTGTCCTTTAAGAAGGCCTTCTTGCAAGAAAGCAAACATGTCCGATTCTAAACAAGCCATACATACATACATCTTATATCCCCAAGTATGAGTAGGCTTTAAAAATTGAGACTTTTCCTACCAGCTGTGAAGATCTTCAATTATATCAAACTTGGGGATATTTTCTTCTCTCACTCAGATTTTTTTCATGGAGCCTTACTCTTGCTACAGAGTGAAAATGTCCTTCTTGTAGCATAAGGTGAA
Organism: Dermochelys coriacea; assembly: GCF_009764565.3. Lineage (NCBI taxonomy): Eukaryota > Metazoa > Chordata > Testudines > Dermochelyidae > Dermochelys > Dermochelys coriacea. The sequence goes on along the minus strand of NC_050069.1, from coordinate 221,953,551 downwards.
CTACTGAGGCTCTTCTAGTCCTTATGTGCCTAGGACTAAACTGATACTTTTGGTTAGCGGATGCCAAAGTTTTAAAAATGTTTGGTGAGAAATAGGGTCCCTCTTTCAGATTCTGTCATTCACACCTTCTGAGACAGGCAGGTGCTTTTAGATCAAGACCCATCAGGGTAAGTACCACGGGGGGTGGGGGGAATATTTTTGGTACGAGCTTTTTAATTTAGCAGAACAGAAAACGTAGGGACAACCAGATTGAAAAGAAAAAGTGAATATCTCTAGTGATTTTTTTAGTCAATAATATAATTTGAGATTTTTTCTGACAAAGTGGAAACATTAAGGAATATGTTTTTTTCCCGCTTTTCTTTCCTTTTACTTTTAAAAAGGAGAAAATACTAGAGCATATATTATTAACAATCTGTAAGTAAAAAAGCTTCAGCAAACTCTGACTCTGCATCCTGGCCTCCACTCTCAAAAGTTGTCTTTTTGTATTTTTTTTGTAATATGTAACTGACATAATAAAAAAAGACAGCATTGTCACAATCAGAAAGATATTCCTTCTGATGTTTAATTCGTTTACATTTTTCACTGAGCTTTGGAAACCCAAGAGACAAATTCCTTAGCCTGAGTCTCACTAGAATGCATGCTCAGGAACATTTAGTATGCACCATCACTAAAATTGAAAATAAATGCAAGTAATTACCACCGTGGTTTATCTATTTATTTTTGTTTTAATAATTTTTGACGAAAGTGCCCTGCACCAAGTGACAGGGTATTGGATCAGGCCTGTCATATGAAATCAGTTTGATACCTCTGCTCTAAAGGTTCTTTACAGAGTATTTTCTAATTCTCCACGTGGGTTCACCACATACCCATTTCATTGCAGGGCCCTGCAGTTGAGCTTTGATTGGTCCAACATATAATCATTTTCACCCCCTCTCAGTCATCATTCCTTGAGGAGGAAGAATCCCATACCATCTTTGCAGATTGCTCCTTTGTTATGTATTTGTCTCAATGTATTTGTAGTTCAGAAAGCACCATAATAGTTTATGGGACAGATGAAATCATCTCAGTGCAGCCTGTCTCAGGGCTCATCTAACTTCTCCATAGGGATATTGAGTCCCACTGCAGCTTGGGCAACACAAATAGTAGCTTCCTACTTATAGTGGATTAAAGGGACAAAGGTCCCGATCCCAAGTGTATTTAGGCGCTTGCCACCTACAATGGGCATTAGGTACCTACATGCCTTTGAGGATTTGGGCCATACAGATGGCACCAAAGCCAAAAGAAGTCAATGGGAGTGTTTCCAGTGGCTTTAACAGAAACAGGATCAGGTCCATTGTTCTTAGACATGTTTTGGTGTAATAGCTGAAATCCTTGCCCCACTGAAGTTCATGATAAAACTCCCATTGAGTTTGGTGAGGCCAGGATTTTACCCAATGTGTGCTACATTAACCGATGTTGCTGCTGTTAATAAACCAAAACACTGAATTAATTCCACCTCCATTCAAAACATAAAAGGGCAAAATTAATAGAGGAAATATTTTCAGATTCCCATGGGCAGGGTTTGAATTGAGGAAAGATAGGGAAGAACACTGCTTCCTTTGGTAAAACAATTGCTAATACTGAGAGGCTCAGGATAGCAAGGAAGGAGAGCTGCTCATGTTAAATATTTAACATTTAATCTTTGCCCAGCATGATTTCACAAACCAATGGAGTGTTAAAAAAGAGTGACGGTCACAGATTCCTGCACATCTTATTTTTACAATTATGACATGATAACAGTGCTTATTTATCCTATCTAAGCATAAGTATCTAGGCAAATTTACAGCGTGTACTTAAATTCATTGTCTGCAAAACAAAATTTACACACCACAGATGAAAACACTTCAGGCTCATTTGAGTAGAAAATAAAAGGGATTGCATTACTCTACTCCTTTGCAAATTGAAAAAAAGAGATCTATTCTCCCTTCAAAGTTCAGATTTCATTTTCTTCAAATGAAATTTTGGCAGTTATATTTACAAAACCTCTATTCTTTGCACAGGTCTATAAACATTCCAGATTTTTTTTAAAACAAAACCCTTGTAGTGAGTTAAAAGGAAAGTAATAGGCTGACAAAAATTCAAACCGAAGGTCCCAATTTAGCATAAAAATGGCAAGAATGAAATCTGAGCAGTCTCTAATAACACTATAACCCCTAGATCACTTTACATTGTTAAATTCATCTCCCCAAAGCTATTACATTTGATATATAAGAAAACTGAATATGAAGTGGAGAAGAAACATGTATAAATCACTTGGATTGTTAGAAAAAATACCTGAGTCATATGCCAAAATACGTAACCTATATTATAGGCGCGTATACTGAGTTACGGTTTGTTTTACAATTTGGCATTTTTTTTCAGACTTCCATGATTTCATAATTTTAGTACATTAAAACAAAGCATGGAAACACAAAATACTTCTTCTACAGCTGTGTTTACTCCTTTTTTTTTCTTCTCAACCAGGCAACCAGCCTGGAGATAAGAGGTTTTCCTACTGTGTAACACAGTATAATCAGTTGTACACACAGCACTCACCTGGTGCAAGAGTAGATGGAAATTAAAGCATTAGAATGGAAAAGTCAATAGCTTTTGACATGTTTGACACAGCAATAGACTCATTCTCCTTTTAACCATATACATATATAAAGGAGCTTGGAGTATTTGCTTACAGTGTAAGTCTGGATTATACAGGAAATAAACAAAAGGAATTCAATTTTTTAAATCAAAACTTTATTTTAAAGGCTTTCCAAAATATTTCCGTATTATCTGTTTTTTTACTGATAAGCATGACCTGACTAGTTATTTTACAGTGTTGTTAATACTTCTTGATATAGATTTGGCATTTGTGAATGTGAAAACCTAATGGACAGCGATCCAATGCAAATGAAATTATTTTGCCACAATTTTAAATTCTTGACAAATTTCAACAAGTCTGTATAAGATGGTCCAAAAAACCCCCCAACCCAACTAGAACATTGCTGAATTTTTTTACAAAATATTTTTGAAAATGTTCATAAACAGTTTTGGCCAGCTCTTATATCTACCTTTGAAATGAAATGTACATGTCTATGGCACCCTTTCTACCCTGGGAAAAATAGTAGACCTGGTGTAAAGAAAAATACTCTCTCATCTTAAATCAATAATGCTGCTTTCTATTCTTCATCCATTAGTGACAGGCAGTAACCTTTTCTAAAGCACCTATGTGACTTAGGAACTTAAGTGCCATTTTCAAAAGTGTCTTAGGTACTAGGGAGCCTAAGTCATATTTGTGACAGATAAGATGATTTCCTGCAATATCCTGGACTTACTTTATTGAATTGCATTAAATCTTATTGGATTAAGTTTATGTATCACTGTGGGCCAGGGATTGGGTGTAATTTCCTGGGGAATGGTGAGCATAGCTCTCCAGGAAATAAGAACAGTGCAGGGTGGTTAGGCAAATTTACTCAGGTTGTAATACCTAGGGTGAGATTTGCATATACTGGTTCAGACTGGATTTTCCAGGGACCAACAGACAAAGAAAAGATTTTTAGTTAAATAACTTGAGTTTAAATTGACTCAGGGCCTTCTTTCTGATCCAACAACTGGATAGGACCTTCAATAGGGCCATCTTCCTTCCTGTGAAGGGTTGGAAGGACTTGGCCCAGTCTGGGAGCTTGTTCTGAGCTAACAGCTGTTATGAACTGGTGATCACAGGAAAACCCAGGATGGGGTTTGAAGGTCTGCTCACTGGACAGAACCCTTGTTGGAATGGGGGTGATCTCTGGTAAGCTTATTAGCGTGCATGTAGGTTCCTTTTATTATTTTTACTATGTTTTCTCTGTACTGCTTTCACCTGAAGAATAAATGTGCTTGCTTATAAAGAACTGCTGGTAAGTTAACTTGGCAGTTACACTGCTAACTCTCTGAGGAGAAAAATAAAGAAGGTCTGCTTAGGCAGCTTGATTTGTAGGCTTATTTTTCAGGTTTTTGTTATGTTACACGAATCCTTATGTTATAATGGGTTAATGTTACGATGTTTGCATGCTGCTTATGCACATTTATGGTTTTGGATGCCATCTTGTTGGCATCGCCATATGAATAGGGCTAAACAATAGCCCTTCTCTACAGAACTCTTGTGCCATAGAGGTTATATATATAAGGACACTGCATCCAGCAACAATGGCTGTCCGCCACAGAGGCAGCCCCTGAACCCATCACTTGGCATGTGCTTCGAGAGTCAACATCGTCGGCATCACTTAACTGCAAACCATCCCGGAGGATCCTGAGTGTGGGCTGAGCCATACCATCTGCTCCATCTCAGTCAGGTTCTGTGTTCCTCCTGCGAACTCCAGCTTGAGGCAGTGAAAGGTCCACAGCCCAACAGCCGCTGCAGGGACTAGGTTCCAGCCAACAGTTTGCTGTCCACTTGCCAGTCATTGCCATCGCCCTGCAAGTATAAAAAGGACTCTAATTAGGGAAACCCATAGTTTGCTAAGGGTTAGTTGGGAGCCGGGCTTCAGGCCCAACTGGTTACAACCACTGTGCTGTTTTGCTCTGTTTATTGTTTCTCCCCCTTAACTGTGTTCACTTTCCCCAAATAAATAATACTTTGTTTGCACCTTATGCTGGGGTTAAGTTTTACTTACTTGGGGCGTGGGGTGGAGTGTGAGGGATTTTATTTTACCAGGTGATAGATACTGGATGCTGGGGCTGAATCACAATCTTTTAACTGAGTTTAACTGTTGTCATAACTTCTTCATTACAACAGACTTTGCTGGGGAATTCACAGTGTAAGCTGAGAGCTGTGCAGCCTGGACATACTCTTCTTAGAAGGGAGAGAGACATGGGTATCCGCCCAAGAGAGGTGATGGCCGAGAAGCTGGGAGCCTAGGGTGGGTGCCATTGCTGGACCACAAAAGGAAATACAGGGTCAGTTGCCCTGAGCTGTGATACCATTCCATTGACTCTCACTGAAATATATACTGCTAAATGCCTAAGGCCCAGATTTTTAAAGGTATTAAGGCATAGCTGTGTTCTAAATTTCCATAAACCTAAGTCTTATTTTCAAAAGTGATTTAGGCACTTAGGAACCTAAATCTTATTGACTGTCAATGGAGATTTTGGCCCTTGAGTACCTTAATCCCTTTTGAAATGAGATTAGGTGCCTAAATCAACTGTAAGTGCAGCAATGCCTAAATACCTTTAAAAACTGAACCTAAGTCTCTTTTGAAAATGGGACTTAGGTTTCTAAGTCAATTAGGCATGTCTGAAAAGTTGTCTAATAGGCTGGGATCTTAGGCAAATTTGGATGCTTAACTCCCTTAGTCTCCTTTGAAGACCCCAGCCATAATTAAGTTTCTGTTTTCCTATAAATTGATCATTTTTGAAAAGTGGCACATGATAAAACAGAGTATTGTTTCCTCTCATGTTCAGAAGATATGGTGATTTTGAAAGGTACACATCATATCTGCTAGGACCACTGTGCTTTATACAAAATTCCAATATTTTTTAGCGTGCACATAGAGATACTCAATAAAGGATACAAATTGACATCTTTAGAGGAAGCTCACTAATATATTCCCTTTTCTATCTGCTGTATCCATCTGGTAAATCTCTTAGAGTGTCATGAGGAAACTCGGTGCAAATCCTGAAAATATAAAAAATACTTGAAAGCAGAACCCAAAGAGAAGTTTGACCTCTTTCCAACCCCCAAAAAAGCAAGAGAAAGCTAATGATCGCTTCTTAGGAAGGAACCAAGGAAGTTGTATTAGTACATACCCAGACTACTACTCATAGGAAGGATACAGGCTGAATAAAGTAAAACATTTATAATGGCACTGGATGCAGAGTAGGATAGCTACCAAACTTGGCTTGTCAAGATGAATGACCCGTTATCTCTCCTGTAACATGACATAGCTGTTCAGAATTGTAGCTATACATGATCCACTAGACGCATAGAGCATCAACAAGTCAAGACAGTTCTGTGCTGTGTAAACTTTCAGTTGCATCCAGAAATAGAGAGATGAGCTTTCTAGAACTGTGAGTAATATCTTTTCATTCTTCAAGGGTCATATAAACAAATAAAAAAAAAACCAGGCCATGTCTTTCCCCCAAAGTCATATGAACTAATGGTTTAATCCCAGGACAAGAAGCTATGAGGTCCTATATTCTAGCCAATGGTTGGAAGCTAAAATTAGAGAGTTTGAACTAAAACAAGCTACAAATTTTTTAGTAGTGAGAGTAATTAATCATTAGGACAATTGACCAAAGAACATGATAAATTCTCTATCACTTGGGGACTTCAAATCAAGACTATAGACTATAGATGTGTTTGTAGGGTGGGATTTTCAAAAGCATCCAATTTTAACCCTAATCTGTTCCTGTTGAAGTCAGTAGGGGGTTATCATGGACTTCAATAGAAGCAAAGTTAGGCCAGTGCTGAACCTTTTTGAAAATCCCACTCATAAACTAGTTCAACTCCCAGTTGTTAAGCTACATGCAGGAATCTCTTGGCAAAATTCTATGGCCTGTGTATAACCTCCAGCATAACATAGGCCATATAATTTTGCCAAGAGATTCCTGCATGTAGCTTAACAACTGGGAGGTTAGACTAAATGCTGGCAATAGTTCTAGCCTTAAACATATAGGGCATCTGTTACATGCATTTCCATCTCTGCTACTACCTGGCCTTAAAATACTTTGTATTTATTGAGCAATTTATAAACATTATTTAGTAGGTTGATATAATAATTGAGCCTCATTTTCCCATACTAATATAGGGGTAATGATGCTGACCTACTTTATAACCAAAAATGTCTGTAAAATGCTTGTATAAGAGCAGAGTATTAAAACCTGAGAGCTGCATTTTTTTTTTTTTGAGTTATGAACCATTTTCCTTTCTAGTGTCTCTTTTGTAACAGCTTCCTGCAAATGTTTATGCACAAGGGTGATTTTATGTTTGGGCATGGTTGCACTGAACTCACTACTACCCATGTGCATAAGGGTTTGCCGGTATGGGGCCTGTACATTTATAAAGCACCTCATCAAAATTATCTTACAAAACTTCAGATAATACATGAATTCCTGCATTGTGGCGTAATTTATAAATGAACACTTGCAATACCAAGATTTTTCCACAAAGAGTGTCAGCTTTTCTAAGGATTTACAAACACTATTAAGTAAAAAAAAATAGATGTCTGTAGACATAGACTGATCACATCCACAATGCCTATACATTCCTTTCCTTCAGGATTGTTTACTATTATATCCCTATGAAAGACACTTCCAGTGCTGGTGTCCATAGAGTAGAACTGAATGAGGAGTGTTTTCCTTCTCATAGTTTTGAAACAAAGGTGATAATCTACCTAAATGAATAATGGGCCTTCAAATTAAATATTGAAAAAGAAACAAAGAAATGATTCTTAAAAATGTGAACAGATTAAAAAGCAACAACCCACATTCTGTGCCCAAAGATCTCCATGCAGGAAATTAATGGACAATCTTGAGAAATCCATTGGATACAAAGCTATTTGACTGCCATGTGCCAGTTTCCTTTTTATGTTGTTTGAGCATTTCTGTCATAACAAACATTGCCCAAAACTGTGGCACCCTTTCCTCTTACAATTTTTTGAGTGGTAGTAGAACACACATGGATCTGATTTCTTTCATTTTTTGAATCGTTATGTCATCTCTATCGATTTACTCTGACAGCATTTCATTTTGACATCATTGTGTCATCTCAACTGACTTTGCATTGAGAACACCACAGGAGAGTTGTGATGATACTATGCTAAGTGCAGTTTGAATAAATAGGGTCTTATCATGACTGAAGAAAAACAAATCATATCCGAAGTAACTGCTGTGCATGCTCAGTAACAGAGTTTCAGACTCAAATGACAGGTTTCAGAGTAGCAGCCATGTTAGTCTGTATTCACAAAAAGAAAAGGAGTACTTGTGGCACCTTAGAGACTAACACATTTATTAGCTTTTGTGAACTACAGCTCACTTCATCGGATGCATTTGGTGGAAAATACAGTGGGGAGATTTATATACACACACAGAGAACATGAAACAATGGGTTTTATCATACACACTGTAAGGAAAGTGATCACTTAAGATGAGCCATCACCAGCAGCAGGGGGGGGAAAGGAGGAAAACCTTTCATGATGATAAGCAAGGTAGGCTATTTCCAGCAGTTAACAAGAACATCTGAGGAACAGTGGGGGGTGGGGTGGGGTGGGGTGGGGTGGGGGGGAGAAATAACATGGGGAAATAGTTTTACTTTGTGTAATGACTCATCCATTCCCAGTCTCTATTCAAGCCTAAGTTAATTGTATCCAGTTTGCAAATTAATTCCAATTCAGCAGTCTCTCATTGGAGTCTGTTTTTGAAGTTTTTTTGTTGAAGGAAAGCCACCCTCAGGTCTGTAATCGAGTGACCGGAGAGATTGAAGTGTTCTCCGACTGGTTTTTGAATGTTATAATTTTTGACGTCTGATTTGTGTCCATTTATTCTTTTACGTAGAGACTGTCCAGTTTGACCAATGTACATGGCAGAGGGGCATTGCTGGCACATATCCCATTGGTAGATACGCAGGTGAACGAACCTCTAATAGTGTGGCTGATGTGATTAGGCCCTATGATGGTGTCCCCTGAATAGATAATATTTCAGCTGTTTCAAAGTCTTTTCTTTTAAAAATGATGAAAAGACTTTATAGTGAATGCTATGGGCAACATTTAGTCCCAGTGTAAGCAGGTGCAACTCCAGTAAAGTTTATATCCCTGTTGCGTTAAAAAAGGTGTTAAAACAACGTTGTTTATGTGGCAAAATCAAGCACATGGTAGTCAAGAAATGTCACAATTTAGGATGCCATTCAACCTTAATTCTTCATCCTTGTGTATATGCATTTGGATACAGTCTTTAATTACATGATCATATAACATATTGTTTTAGAGCAGAGGGGGCCAAACGATGGTCCGCGGGCCATATTCGGACCGCAGGACCCTTCCCTCTGGCCCCTGAGCTCCTGCTAGAGATTGGGGTCAGGACAGGCTTGTAGAGGAGCCAGCCCAACTCCCTGGCAGGCAGCGTGGTGAGCAGGGCGGAGGCTAGCCCCTGGCCCTGCCCCTTCTGCTCCCCTCCCTTCCTGCCTCCCTCCCTCGCTGTCATAATTACCCCAGTACCTGGGCAGCGTGGCTGCAGCTTCGGCCGGGCAGCACAGCTATAGTGCTGCCAGACCTGGTACTCTAGGGTGGCGTGGTCAGGGGGAGTTCGGGGAAGCAAGGAGGGGGGGGCATGGTCAAGGGGCCTGGGCCCTGCTGCCAGGGACAGGGGCAGAGCAAGCCAGGGCCCCCTCCACCCTCAGCATGCTTGGCCCCTGTCCCCAGCAGCCCAGCCCAGACAGGGAGTGAGCCCTGCCAGACTGCCAGGGAGAGCAGCCAAATGAGCAGGGGAATTGCACAGGGAAAGGACTGAGCCCTCCTTTCCCCACCCCACAGGTAACATGGGGCGGGGAGAGCAGAGAGGGTTGGCTACGGGCGGCGGGGTCCCAGGGGGGCAGTCAGGGGGAGGGGAGCGGGGAGATTGGATAGGGGTGGGGGTCCTGGGGGTGGTCAGGGGGTGGGGAGCAGGGGGGATTGGATAGGATGCAGGGGGCAGTCAGGAGTTGGATGGGGGTGGGAGTTCTGGGGGACTGGAATAAGGGCGGGGTCCAGGACACACCTCGCTGTTTGGGGAGGCATAGCCTCCCCCAGCCTTCCCTACCTAGCCCTCCATACAATTTCTGTACCCGATGAGGCCCTAGGGCTAAAAAGTTTGCCCACCCCTGTTTTAGAGGATCTCTGCCTCATTCAGTGCAGAGGATGGAAGGTGCTCAGGGAATTAGGTTGTTCAATATTCTTTATCATCATCATGACATTAGTGGTCCCTAACTTATTTACTGCACACCATGCAATAAACACTTAGTCTTTACTTCAAAGTCTCTTCTAGGACTCTCATCACTGAAATATTCAAGTGCAGGGTACACCCAAACTTAGTTTAAAATGTTCATGGTCACTTATTATTTTGGCAGGCTCCCAATATTTTGTTGCTGATCTAAGCAACAGAATGGAAACAATGATTTTCAAAAATTAGTATCTCAGTCAAACCTGAACTGAACACCTTGGGGAAAAAGAAAAGGCACTTGTCTGGCCCTAGGGCTTTGTCTCAGTTGACTTGCAAAGGCATGGAGGTGTTAGTATTACTCACTAAAGGTCAAAAGAATCTTTTATAATGAAAAGTGTTAGGCAGCCTAAATCTAAGGGTTTCTGTCATAAAAATTGCTCTTTCATAATAATTGCGACAGGATTCTTTCCCCCCCCAAAAACTATAGACCTATTTCTCATCTCACTTTAGAGCAATGCAAATCAGGTGTAACTTCAGTTTTTACACCAGGGCAAATTAGGTATAATTCTACTGGAATCAAAAAATTTGCAGTAAGTGTGAGATTAAACTCATCCTCTATGAGAGGAAGCATGGCCCAGTGCATAAGGCTACTGGACTGAGACTTACAAAATATGGCTTCTATTCGTGACTCTTCTACTGATTTTCTGAATGGCCGTAGACAGAGCACTTTACCTCTTTATGCCTCTCTTTCTCCTCCTACCACTGTAAGCTCTTCAAGGAAGGGAAACTCTTATTAAGTGTTTGTACAAGGTCTCTCTGAATGGGGCCCTGATCTCAGTTTAGGCCTTTGTGTACTACTGCAATACAAACAATAATATATGGCTCTCTCATTATGTTTTTGCTTCATCATAACTTAGCGATGATGTAACTAGTTAATACTATTTTGGACATAAAATGTTCATGAATTATTAACTTTAGAAAAATTACCTTATAGAATTAAACTTGATATCAACATTGACAAATGCTACCAGTCATTCTTGGCTTTTATGTCTGAAGATAACAATACACACTATGCTGTATACATAAGTGCAGGGAGCTGGATGAGATGCACTCTTGAGGTCCCTTCCAGTTCTACATTTCTCTGATTCTATATAGATATGGATTTTTTCCCTTCTGCTTGGGCAAAAATTGCTATCTTTTATTATTTTTTATATACTTCTATAGCTTTGCATGGTGCTTTTCAGTCAAATAGAAAGATGGGGCAAATTTTGTTTTTGCTTACACAGATTTAAAGAGTGTAATATATTGGAGTAGTGTCATTGCAATTAATGTATGATTGGAAGCAGAATAAAACTCTGTTCCATGAGGAGTTTACAATCAATTAAATAAAGGACAATACAGCATGACAATAGGCCACAGTGGGTAGGGACATGGGACTGAGGCAGGGAAGGAAGACCGCAGGATAATTAAAATCTTGGGGAGTATGGTTCTCCAATGAAAAATAGATAATATCTGTTGCTTATTTAATATCTATTGATCAGGCACTTTTAACCTGAAAAATGACTTGAGACTGAATTCTACTTGCCTTATTCATATCAATAATCCCGGTGAAGTTAGGAGTCCTGGGGGCTGAGATTGTTTTTGTCTAAGTAACACAACAGTATACTTAATTTGTTAGTCTCTAAGGTGCCACAAGTACTCCTTTTCTTTTTGCGAATACAGACTAACACGGCTGCTACTCTGAAACCTGTCTTTATATAGCTAGGATAGCAGATAATGGCAGGTGAGTATTTATGAAACAGATATGTCATGGTACGAGGGACTTGGGTCTGATTTCTGTGGTTTGGCTAGGAGATTGGAGTTGGTTTACAACTTGTCACATGATGCTTTCCTGTTGGTGGCGGGAGGGATACATGTTGAGTTATTATCCACAACATATACTGCACTGCTGATGATTGCTGTGTGAGCTTTCTATTGACAGGGAAGTGTGGTAATAAAACAGTGGGTGAGATTCTGGGCTGCAACTCTTGCAGGCCCAGGTGAAGGGATGGCTTTAGCCATCTTTGTACTTTTCTGATCCTAGGCTCTTCCAGGGGGTTAGTACCACCCCCCACTGTAATTAAGACAGCCTAAGGGAAGCTATGGCAGACTCTCAGCTGCGGTGTGGGCCACAGATGCCTGGAATATCTCTGTAGTGCTGTATGCTGTGGCCCCCCTCCCCAATAACTCCACCCACCCATTGAGCCACCTACCCCTCCTTGCCACTTCCATACACCAGGGCTTTTAAGGGAATCCTTAGTAAGCAGTCATATAGTGTCTCCAGAGTGCCTGCACACAGGAAATTCTCCACCGGCCAGAAATTGGTATTTTAGAGCCTCTACTCTGCTTTGGCCCTTTACCCAGTACAAAGGGGGCAGAGAGAGAGAGGGTGCAGATCTGACCCAATATGCCTATCTGTGTTCCTCATGGTGCCTGCACATCTAAGGTAGCCGTTGTGCATCCGTTATCCCACCTAAAGGATAGAATATTTTTTTTTATACTGGACATGGCCTCATTTCAGCCAGATTCGAACTAGTAGGACTTGAAATAGAATTTGTTGAGGTAAAAATGCTCCTTTTAAGTCAAAGCACACTGCCTTTTTCAGACACTTTGGCCCCAACAGAGGTGTGTGGGACACATCCCATAGAAAAGCTATCTGTGGCCTATGCCAGAGCCAACTGAAATCAACAGAAAGATTCCCAAACACTTCAGTAGGCTTTGCAGAAGGCCCTTGGAGCCTAAATTATCTTGTAAAGGGCCACTTCTATGCTGAAACTGAGACAAGGGGCCACATTTTCTACTGGTGTCAATTAATGCAGCCCAGCTGAAGTCAATAGCTTTGTACCAGTTTACATCAATAAAACATTTGGGCCAATAATGTCATTTCTGACACTCATCACATGAGAAGATTTCACCCTCAATCTGTATTGCTTTTGTTTTCAAACTCAAACTCCATTTTCAGAATTTCCATTTCAGAAATGAACTATAGTTTAGAGTACAGATTTATTTTTTAAATATCAAACCTTATTAAAATAACTAGCTAAGTTTTTAAAAAGCTATTTTCCAAAAAAAAAAAGCTTAAAATGAAGTTTCTTGAGTTTCTGTTGATCAAAAACCTTCAGTTTCTTGCAAAGCTTAAATCTGGGATTACTGCCAAGTGTTTGCTTCTCTATTGCTATCATATTCTGACCTCAAATGGAACTCTCTAACTATATTACAAATATTATTACATCATGCAAATTAGGAAATGTTTAACATAAAGCCTGAGATAAAATAGTTGCTACTGCTACTTTCAGTTATTTTATGAAGGGGGCAAGCTTTAAAGTATTTTAAGTATTCAATCATTTCAGTTAAAATGTTGAAGAATGAATTACTCTGCAGAAGAGTGTCTCACAGAAGTTTGCTGAGCCATGATACAGATCATTGTCTTCTTCCCTTGTCACTTTCAATAATAGTTCTTGAATAGTGTTTTCTGTCCCACTAAGAGTTATGTTTACTTTACATCATAGGTACCATCCTAGATGAATCCAAGGGTATTCTGGCCAGTTAGTCACAGCTAACACATTCCTTAAACTTAATTTTCATCTTTTTTTATGGTAAAGATCTTAATTTTTAACATATATTTTGCTGGAGGGGAAAAAATCGCAGAACAATTAATAGTATTGTTTACAGGACTGGGTTCTTCATTTGCAGCCAGATGAATATGATTAATATGCTGTTGCTGTGGAACAACAATGACACCTAGTGTTCAGTAAGAGTACTCTTAGGAGTGTTTCACGACTAACATATGTGACATCTCCTCACCAGATTTTCCAGGGCAGCTGATGGCAGGATAAGCTAAACACGAAGAACATAAAATGTTGTTTTAATAAGACTTGCATTATATGGAGAAATTAGCTGGCAATCGGATAGAAATGATAAGACAAATCAAGTGTTTTACACTTGTGCTTTTATTAATATTTGAAAATAAAAATAATGGGCTAGCTCCTCAGCTGGCGTAAACTGGTGTGTCGCCATTGAATTCAATGGCATTTTTACTTATACTTTGCAACTATAGAGATAGTGGAGCTATGCTGATTTATAACGTCTGTGGATCCGGCATAAGAAAAAAGAAAAGCAGAGGCAGGAAGTGCACAATAAATGAAACATCTACTCTTCTCTTTAAAAAGAGAGAGACACAAATAAAGGCTTCCAATATTTAAAATTATATAGTCATCACTTGTGTGCCACATTGCTAATGCTATTTGCCAGTTTTCTATTTGAATATTACAAACTCTGTAAACTTCATGCAAAATGTTGCCCACTATCTCAGAGAGATACATGGTATTCCAACAAACACTTTTAAATGTAATTCATATACCGTGGCCTTTACAAATCAATAAAATAGGCGATCAAAACAAGTATTTTTCTGAATATGTGGAAGGTAAGTAAATTTCACGCCAGCTAAGTTCAAAATGTATCATCAAAATGTATCAAAATGTAACCTGTCTTCTATCAACTCTACTCCTACAATTTTTAGTTCTGCTGCTTCACCAAGATGATGCAGTGCAGCAGAACCAGCACCATAGAAAATCATCATATTCTCCTTCTAAAAATGCTAGGTTGTACCAATTTACTGGGTGAGTGACACTGGCTTGGAAATGTTACACGGCTAGTGTCAGCGTACTATCCAGCGAAGGAATACTGTGCTTGGAAAGTATGACTCTGACTCAAGGCCCATGAAAGCAAATCAATCCAGAGTTAAGTGCAACAAAGGCCTTGAGTCATCTCACTAGACTAGACCCAAGTCAGAATTACCTGGGGTTCCCAGGTGAAAGGTCCTCAGCAGCAGAACATCTGTCAAGGCAGCAGAAAATAGCCTGCAGGCAGCATATACTGCTCAAAGAATAGCCAGTACAGGGCAGGGAGAGTATAGCCTGGAGAATGCATTGATTCAAATGTATGGATTAAGACTTAAGACCCTGATTCAGCAAACTACTTGAGCATGTACTTAACTTCAAGCAGGTGCTGAAGTCCCGTTGACTTCAGTGGGACTTAATAAGGTGCTTAATGTTAAGCATGTACTTAATTGTTTTACTAAATTGGGGGCTTACAATGCAACAGAGCAGCTGAAATCCCCAGCACAATTCTGAGTGTATTTTTTGACTTACCTTTGTTACAATGAGCAGCTCACAGGACAGCTGGAGGAGGAGGCTAGAGAACAGAGTTAAAGGGGTTAGGAGAACTACCTCTGATGTCACAGCCCTACTACCCAGAAATGAGATTTTCACAAGGCAGTAGCAAAAAGAAGAGGTGGAAGAGAGGGAGAGAAGGGAGGAGAAAAGGCACGAAGTGGGAAAGGAACAGAAAAATCAAAGAGAGGCAGAGCAGCACCAGTCAGGCCTGTTATGCTAGTAATGATATTTATTTGTTGTAGTAATAAAACAGAAATCTATGATGGCAATGGTCTGATGTTTGAAACACCACAGAAAACACTAGGAAACCTTATGCAGTGTATAGGACCTCAGCCTCATGGTGTGCGCTCCAAGCTTAGAAGTTGCCTTTAAGGTCTTCGCTGCGCTAATGCTAGCAGCTGGAAAATTGTGAAATGAATTCCCCGTTCAAATGCCATCAGAATGTAGCATTTGAGTCCTGACTTGCAGCATTCAGAATACGGGACAAAACTGGCATGCACATGTATGTTACGTTGCTTGTTTGAATATGACATCCCGGCTTTCAGTTTTGAATGGGTAGATTGTATGTTGAAAAAAATCAAGAGCAGGAAAGCGTTGTCCATATTTTCAGATACACTTAAGTTCTTTTAAAAGAAATATCATGAGACGTGAACTTTCGTGTTAAACACAGTGACCTCTAATAGTGAAAAAAGAATAAATCAGATGTAGATTTCCGGGCTGCTCTCACAAGTTACCAGTTCATTCATAACTTCTGTAAGAGTTCTTGCATGTTTGTGATTTCCTTAGCTGCAGTAGCCAAGATATATTTAGGTGGCCTGAAAACTACAAACATGACACACTTATGTCCCTGTTTCTTGATTATATTTACTTTAGAGTGGGTGTTGAAGTGATTTGGATGTGTGTGTGGGTACAGAGTGAATGACAATGTAGTTGCACCCTAAAGAATTTTGAGCTTATGCTCAAATAAATTTGTTAGTCTCTAAGGTGCCACAAATACTCCTTTTCTTTTTGTGAATACAGACTAACACAGCTGCTACTCTGAAACCTAAAGAATTAAAGGAGCCAAGCAACATGGCTTTATGGAAATAGATCCTGTCAAAATAACTTGAGATCTTTTTGATGTTGTTGTTGAGATTGCAGATTTGACTGATAAAGGTAATCGTGTTGATGTAATATGCTTAGACTTCTGTGTTTGCCTGGGTATCGCATGATATTTTGATTAAAAAACTAGAATGACATAAAATTAACATGGCACATATTAATTGGATTAAAATATGACTAACGGATAGGTCTCAAAATGTAATTGTAAATTGGGAATCATCATCAAGTGGGCATATTTCCAGTGGGGTCCAACACGATTTGGTTCTTGGCCCTACACTATTTAACATGATTATCAATGACCCGGAAGAAAACATGAAATCATCACTGATAAAGTAGTAGGTGACACAAAAATTGTGGTAGTGGTAAATGATGATGAAGAGGACAGGTCACTAACAGAGAGCAATCTAGATCAGTTGATAAATTGGGCACAAGCAAACAATATGTGTTTTATCATGGCTAAATTAAAATGTATACATCTAGGAACAAAGAATATAAGCCATACTTACAGGATGGTGGAATCAGTAGGAAGCAGTGACTTTGAAAAAAGATTTGGGATGGGGTAGATAATCAGCTGAACATGAGCTTCCAGTGCGACACTGGCCAAAAAGGCTAATGCAATCCCTGGATGTCTAAGCAGGAGTATCTTGAATAGGAGTAGAGAAATTACTTCACCTCTGTATTTGGCACTGGTGTGACTGCTGCTGAAACACTGTGTCTAGTAGTTCTGGTGTCCACAATTCAAAGTGATGTTGAATAACTGGAGAGGAACCTGAGAAGAGCCATGACAATGATTATAAGATTAGAAACTCTGCCTTATAGTGATAGACTCCAGGAGCTCAGTCTATTTAACTGAACAAAGAGTTTTAAGGGATGACTTGACTACAGTGTATAAGTAGCTACATGAGGAACATATATTTAATAATGGGCTCTTCAGTCTAGCAGAGAAAGTTTTAACATGGTCCAATGGCTAGAAGTTGAAGTAAGACAAATTCAGACTAGAAAGTAAGTTGTAAATCGACAACAGTGAGGATAATTAACCATTGGAGCAATTTACCAAGGGTTGTGGTTGATTCTCCCTCACTGACCACTTTTAAATCAAGATTGGATGTTTTTTTTCTAAAAGATCTGCTCTTGGAATTATTTTGGGGAAGTTCTAAGGCCTATGTTATACAGGCAGTCAGACTAGATGATAACAATGATGCCTTCTGTCCTTGGAATCTATTAATCTATACTGTGAGAACCAGAAACTATTTAGAATCTCTTTAAGAATTCTTTGTTTTACTTTTATTTAAATTCCCTGCAGTCAGTTACATGCCATTTTTTTATATATAAAAAAGTTTAAGAAAGATAATAATGGGGTTTTCTTTTAACCAAACAAACAAAAAATCTCTTGAACAGTAAAAAGACAATTTATTGTAACCACCAGTCTCCCACTGAAAAACATTGACTTGCTCAGGCTTTTTGTCTAAAGGGGCATTGTGATGTCAGACTGGAACCTACTTTTAGGATTTGTAAATGAAAGTTTTCACATTTCCATATTGATAATTTCCAATGGAAACAGGGGATTTTGTTTACGACAAATAAACCTCTCTCTATAAAGTCTGCAGCTCAAACATTACAGCCTTGCACTTCTGCAATAGAGCCAGAGAGTGCAACTGACTAGAAATGGATTACATACAACTGAAACTAATTTTCCTTGTACAAATTGAGAGACGTGTGAAAACACAAAGAAGCAGCTAAATGGTGTAAAATAAATCAGGTCTTTGCAATGATCTAAGGTGTGGTTAGTGAAAGAGTTCAGAACATTGGTTTAAAAAAAATATATGGGGCAAGATCCTCAGCTGTGCCACAGCTCTGCTCCGTTTAGCTAAGGAGGCTGTTAAGCCACTTTGTGCTGCTCCAATCTTTTGAGCAGCTGGGGCCTGGGTCAGTTCTTTTTGGAAGAATCATTTAAATTCAGATTCCCATCCATGGTGACCATCTAATCCAGACTGCATACCATCTATCAGACTGCATACTTTTCAAGTGAGGTACTTTCTTATGTGGAGCATGTCCTTTTATTGGCATGTTTTGTCCTAGACCAACTTTACCCATAGCAAAGTAAACGATGTTTGATGTATCAGAAGAGTAATTTTAAGCTCTTGTGTGTTAGTGGCCTGATTTTCAGTAATCGGGTTTGCTTACAGCATGTGTGTACAATGATGTACATCTTTGCATACCCACTGCTGTGTATGTATACGTGAATTAGGGACTTCTGCACACAAATGGCTAGGTAGACCATAATGGCCTAAATTTTCACCAGTGATTTTGGGTGCCTCAATTTGAGACATCTGAAAAGGGCCTGATTTTCAGAGACACTTTGGTATACTTCTGAGCTGTGTCTTGCCATCTGAAAATCAGGCTCCATTAAGATGTCTTAAGTTGGGCACTCAAAACACTGGTTACTTTGGATAATTGAGGCCTTATAACATATAACTGTCACAAACATTATCAACCAAACCCATCAAACTGCAAATTTCTTGTCTAACCTTAGGACAGCAAGAGATTGTTCACATTAATCTGCCAAACGAGAAACTCTTCTCTTCATCTTGAGGGAAATACAGAAGATGAACATGTAGGCTATCTGGGTTGGAGAGATGAACAAAGAGCTGGAAGTGAGGATGGTCTGAGTTCTAAATCTGGCTCTGCCCTTTACTTGCTACAGGGTCTTGGGCCAGTCACTTCATCACTATCTCAATTTTCCCATTGGTAAAACGGTGGTACAGTACTTACCTTCCGCACAAGGGTGGGTTGTAAGGATTAATAGTAAGTGGCTGTACAACCTTTAGAACATGCAACACTCTACATATGCTAATTATTATAACAAGCTCAGAGTCTTCTTCCTCCTTAGATGTTTTCCCTTTGTGGGCAAGGTCAGCCTCCTTCCTCTGATCATGGAATGTAGTAAACTGGCTGAGATGTACCTTTCCATCATCAGGGGACAAAACAGTCATAATGTCAAGTTTTTATTTATTTTTTAACACAAACACTACAGCCAGCCAGTGCTGACATAGGTATCCTTTCTTCTCTCCCCTCTCTCATTTTAGAGACTAAACAAAGAAAAGATTAAGATGTGTTTAAAGTCTTCTGAGACCTACAAGCATCCTCTTATTAGATGGTGTTCAAACTATTTCTGAATGCTTCAGCATATCTTTACTTTTCTTTGATTCTTCTGAGGTTATATGGGTGGTTACTGGCAGAACTGTACAAATACAGTGTTCACAGCTCAGCAATCCTTGGATCCAGATTTGGAGTTCAATGTGGGTGGCATGTGAGTAAATGCCAATAAGGAGGCTATGACAGGGTTGTTCCTTACAGAAACTAATGACTCAGTATAGAGCCTTTGCAAGCTGCAATTTAAGGGCCAGAAGTATTTTTCTGTAACTACTCAAATGCAAGTAGCAAAGCTCAAATTTTGCAATGATGTTATTTATATTTTTTATTAACATTTTTAATCTTGCCTGAAGGCATCTTTCTGCTAGCCAGTGTCAAGAGACAATCAATGTCTTTTAGCACTATTGCTGCTAAGAGCATTTGCAACTCTCTGTGCTGCTGGAACATAATTCAGCTCATTTTAGGGTTAAGACTTCAAACCTCAATAACTGTATGTTGCCTCTGAGACAGCCTAAATAATCTATATATATATTTCCTTAGCACACCCTGTACTTTTCACTGGTTTCGTGGATAACTTATCTCATGATAAGAAAACATCGCCCAAACTACTTTTCATAAAATCCATCATATAGATATATTTTGGACCAATACAAATCTGTGCAAACCATCGAGGAAACAGGGTCTAGTGGACTAAGCATGGATTTGAGTGCCAGGAATGATGGCAATATAATCCCAACTCTGCCACTGACTCAATGTGTGGGTGGGTTTGGGGCATATCACAACCTCCCAGAGTCTGCATCTGTAAAATGGGCATACTAGCACTTTCAAAGGCAAGGGTTCTCAAACTGGGGGTCGTGACTCCTCAGGAGGTTGCGAGGTTATTACGTGGGGGGTCGCTGTCAGCTTCTACCCCCAAATCACACTTTGCCCCCAACATTTATAATTGTGTTAAACATAAAAAAATGTGGTTTTAATTTATAAAGGGGGGGTCACATTCAGAGGTTTGCTGTGTGAAAAGGGTCACCAAAGCAAAAGTTTGAGAACCACTGTTCTAAGGTGTTCTAAAGTTTAATTGGATTAAATTTGTACAATGCTTTGAAATGTAAAGTAATTTGTAAGTGGCAAGTATGTGTAACTATATTAACATCATAACACACACAAACACACAATAGGCAGCTAGGAATCTGGAACAATATCAATGACAGCAAGAAAACAGACTTTCAATTTAAGTAAATGCTAAGTATTTTATCCATATGTGTGATATCATCCATCTAATGAATATATATATAAAATTAAAATTGGTGATGTATATCAATTGCAGCTGAAGGTCACCTCCTGAGAATATCCTTTGCTGGAGTCTGCTGTTTGTCACCCAGGGTACGTCTACACTACAGATGAGCATGCCATCTTTTTAATGCTTCTGTAAGGTCCCCCTCTGTCTTGACTAACTTTGAACAGGTCTGTGCTTATCCTCAGATTGAAGTTCTTCTGTCTGCACTTCATTTCTTTGCAGAAGATTCTACCGTCTTTGATATTTTCATAAATGTATTTAATCAGTCCATTAGCAATGGAAATCTCACTTGTTCCCAGTTTTTTAAGTCTTAGTTTGGTCCAACACCAGGAGGATGGAAAAGCTGTACACATCTGGTTTTTTTCTCCTTATCGGTACAATTGTCATTCTTTATTAAACCTGATGTGACTTGTTTCCTGTGATCATTTTGCTGTATTTCTGAGCTGTGTCTTGATGTGTTTCTAGTAAAGCAATAGATCTGAAATATTTCAAAACTGGTCCTTGGTATTGTTCAGTAGCTGAGCTCAGGGGCGATTCATGCTATACATTTCAACAGGCTCAGAGCCTTAGATTCCCCCTAGATCTACAACAAAATAGTTATAAGAATCTGAAATTGTTATAAACATTCATTTTAGGGTTGCTGTATCTCAAGAATCCCGTAACCAAACCTTCTCAATTTGCACCATGATCTGCACTACAACCCCTGTTGTGGAATACCAGTTTCAAGACAATTGATTTATGAATGTGCATTATTCTAATAATTTGCATATTAAAAGCAGCTTCTTACTGGGGGAAGCAGGGAAAGGGCTTTATCTGAAACCTGGCTTTATCTGAGGAACCCTTGGATCAAATGACTCTACATTTGCACAACCAACCTTACTCGTGTTCCTGTTAAGGTATAGAAATGTTCAAAACAACCAGGGTACACCTGTGGATTTTACAGCTGTTTAGGTTGAGATTAGTGTTTAACTATAATGGTGCCATTACCCTGGTATGATACACTTTGCTTAGATATGCCCTGAAGGCTCAATTTTCATTGACTTTCCAATATGTGAATTAAGTGTTTCACCCAGTCATTAATATAAAATAGATATTTTCCATCTTTGTTCAATGATCAACATTTTTATTTAAAATAGGAGAATATATGTTACCAGGACACTTCGTTCATAGCCTCTTAAAAACAGAATTTCCTCAAAATAAGCATTCTAATTTCAAGAGATCAGTGTCCAGAATACTTTCTATAGTGTTATAGTGAAACATAATCATTTTCCATATATTAATTTGATTTCCCATAAAACTGGCATGTTATTTCCATAGTCTCAATATATTGCTGTGTCAAATATGATAACAGTAAATCATCACTCAATATTTCACTGTAAACCAGGTCACTGAAAGTTAAAAAGCAAATGTCTTTTACAAATTCACCGGGAGTTTGTAGTTAGTAATCTCATCTTTTTCAAATCTGAAAACTAGTTTTATGTGGCACATAGAAAATATCTTCTATTTGCCATATCAGGGTTTCAAGCCTATGATCCACAGAGCTAATTAACAATATAATTATAATTAATATTAAAATCCATATTTCATACATGTCACCTTCTCAGTGATGAGAGACACAGCACTTCCTTTAGATTATTATTAGTCCTGCCTCCAGATGTTATTTGATATGCAACCATGGCATTGTAATCTCCAACTAAGCCAAGGAACTTTCCGTATTTATACTTTTCCAGGTGGTGCCAGATTTTAATATGGATCACTGATACCTGGTGTTATACAAAGAAACCACAAAAGGAAACATATTTAGAAGAAAATACCTTCCCAAGGCACCAAAAAAAGAAAAAAAAAAAACAAATTTGCAGATCAAATGAACAAAACAAAAAAATTAGGATGAATAAACAGCCACTCTGATGCCCTCAGTCTGTAATCTAGTATTGATTTTTCAAACTAAGGAATGCCATAAACAGAATAGAGTGGTTACAGTACTGCACATTGTTTCATGTTGGGTTTATAGTTGTCATATGATAGCAACCTCTGAAATTGGTTTGAGAGAGGAGACTCATATTCAACAGTCTAGGGAAAAGCAAAGTATTTTAATAGATGGCCAAATGGTTAAACTTCCCTGGACAAGTAGGGTGCAATCAGAGAGCATCTAAGGGGATAGCAATGTTGTTTTTCTGGTAGAATATTGTTTGACAAATGATGAGTGCCAGCAGATTATGTATATTTTGTTTTACCAATAGAAAATTATTTGGATTCTTTAAATGCCAACTCGTTTTAAAAACAAAGCCTTGTATCTGAAACCCCCTAAACTCTGATGAAGTGGAGCCACATCTGAACTTTGTGGCTTTGTGAGAAATCAAAATGATGAATCTGAATACCCTCAAAGTATGGAAAAGTTCAGATTTCAATTACAGTTTTCAAGTTCAGGCTCAAGCTGTGTTTTAAAGTCTGCAGCATGGTTTGGCTTGCCTTTCACAATGACATCTCACACTATCAATACATTGTTCCTACAGTGGTTGGGTATAGTAGAGTGTATACCAGGTGCAAACTGACACAACATTTAACAAGGCTCATGCTTTGTTACTTTCATGTGTTTTTTCTCATTCCTATGTCTTGCCATGTTGCAAAGGTAGAGGAATTATAACTGATTTGTGATTAGACAAACTGGAAAAAAGGGTATGTTCTTCTCAACTCCTTTACCATGAGTACTGCTGCCAAAACTGAAGCAGCCACATAGAGTGCAGAGGAAACTTTAAAAACGTAATTAGGGGAGAAAGGCAAACAAAGTAATGCTGTAGTGTATTTACTCAGACTGCAAGATCACCAGGGAAACCACATAGTTTGAACTTATATGCTTCTCATATAAAACATATTTAACTAAAACAGGAGATGGGACAACAAGCTTACTTCTAAATTCATTTCAATACATGTTTGTTGTGTTCAGATTCTCTTTGGGTTAATGTAAAGTTGATCTGAAAGTTTTAAAGCAATGTAAACCAATCAGTTTTTTCCCTCTGGCCTTGGGGGGGCCCTATCCTGTGAGATTTGGAGTGCCCTTAATTTTCATTAATAGCGAGCTTCCACTACTAATGAAAGCAGATTCTCAGCTGCTCCAGGAAGTGCTCTGTTCTTCACAGGCTTGGGCCATAAATGATGCTATTGTTTTACAGTCATATAAATTTGTTCTACTCACCTGGCAACTTTTTATAATCTTAATTAATTTGATGTAGTGATCTTCCCCTTTGTATCACTTTCCCTCTACCTTGGAATCATCCATGTAATAATTTTAGAGATACTGTTGTGACCCTTTATGCGATACTTTAAATCACTGATAGAAGCATCTTGGCTTCTTTTTTATTTTCTGAATGGCTTGCTAACTACAGTAATAAAACAAAACTCTTCAAATGAATATTGCACACATTTAAAATATATTTTAATAATTTAAAATGTATCTCTTCATATTGTACATAAAGATATATACATTAACAGAACATGAATTATGTTTAGGATTATTTTCCAGCATATTGTACATTTTTCCTTTACATTAATATATATATTAACTCCTAAAAGGCTAGTATGTATTGCAGAGTAAGAAGGTGTATTAATATCTTTTAAAAAAAGGATCATTAAGGAAAGGAAAATAGAGTCATTCTAAATATTTAATTTTTAGGCTATATTTAAACTTTCAAAACTAGATTCATATAGTCAATGCTGCCTTGATCTCCATTTAGTTACAGATTTACACTGAATACTGAAAAAAAATGTGTATACCATATAGGTAGAGCTGGTAGTTAAGGTTGCCTGATCCTTCCCATTGTAAGACTCCATTTTCAGTTGTTTATAACTTGCCAAACTTCAAATGTTCAGATTGAAATTTTCCATTCGGGGTGTCAGCCCTAGGCAAAAAGAAAAGGAGTACTTGCGGCACCTTAGAGACTAACAAATTTATTTGAACATAAGCTTTCGTGAGCTACAGCTCACTTCATTGGATGCATTCAGTGGAAAATACCCTAGGCAGAATTCTTTTGAAAAGTTTCATCTAAGATAGATCAGCTGTTTCTGAGAAGAAAAGTACAGTTTTGGCCCATGTTAATAAATTCTTTGGAGCAGAAACTTGAAATCTGGTGGGGGATGGAGGGCTGTCCTAGTTCCAGGGATGTGCCTTGCATTGTTTCAGTGAAACTAAGCTTAAATTCAGCTGAATTAGAAGTGTTTGAGAAACCTCAATTTGCACATGTTCATTAGAGTTTCATAGCAAAATTCTTTGAAGATTCTATCTGCATTGGGCATGCTAGAACCCAGGGCTACACGGGCTGAGCAGGACTTACCCTGCAGTTAATCCTCCCGGGTCTAGCAGTTGGAAGAAGATATATATCAGTATATTTATCAGGAGACCAATATATGCTTCAGAGGAATGATACAAAAAAACATGCAGTTATGGGATAACCTGAACTCAGGGAAAGTTACCTTGTCATCCGCAAAAAGCCATCAACAAACAGATGATGAAGGTGGCTTAAGTTCAGAAGCACAAAGCTTTGTATCTGTTCCAAAAACCTTTTCTACCCCAATATTTACTATAACGCTGAATATTCTTTTATCCACATAAATGTCTGCATTTGTACACCAATCCATCTACATGAGTATGAAATACATAATTTATTATGGTTTGCTCCTTGTTTACATATTTCCTGAATTAACACCATCTTTATGTGCCCTGTGTTCTATGGCTCTAGTTATTTTATTCCTACACTTTTTCAGTGTTCATGGCATTCGGGTTTAAGGATGTCAAAGTCATTCTGATATTTTCAACTGACATTTACAATTTACATTTACAAAATGACATTTCCACCACACAATTCGTAACAGGCCCCAAAACAGCAGGGCCAGGTAGGGCCCAGTACACCACAACTGTGGCTCACTGTTAAAGAGCTCTTTTAAAATCTCTAGGCGTCATATAGCTCTGGGCTGAACTCTTGGGTCTGGCTGTTCAACCTCAGCAGACAGCCGCTCCACCTCCGCAGCAAGTTTTCACCCTTTGCTTCACAAATATTATGCAGGATACAACAGGCAGCTATAACCGATAGGATATTTTTCACACTGAGATCAAATCTGGTGAATAAACAACTTCAGCTCCGTTTCAATCTACCAAAGGCACATACGACTGTCATTCTGAACCTGCAATGCCTGTAACTGAATATTCCCTTGGCACTGTCATGAGCTAGGGGAGCAAGGGGTAGTCTGGATTCCCCCCCACCCCCAGATTCAGTGTAAATCTGTAACTAAATGGAGATCAAGGCAGCATTGACTATATGAATCTACTTTTGAAAGTTTAAATATAGCCTAAAAATTAAATGTTTAGAATGACTCTATTTTCCTTTCCTTAATGATCCTTTTTTAAAAAAGATATTAATACTACTATTAATTACTACTGGCATTTCAACATTACCAATGGTAATCTGCCAGTTGGGAAAGAAGGTCCCTGCTTGTAGCTTTCCGAACAGTCCTGTGTGAGCATCATGCTCCTTCCCTGAACTGCCAACACAGACGTCAGTAAAGTGTCTCCAGTGATGCACTAGCACTTGCATAACCACAGAAAAGCAGCTCTTTCTATTGATGTACTCTGAGGCAAGGTACTTAGGGGCCAACATAGTCATGTGTGTGTGTGCCATCTATTGCACCACCTTAGTTCAGGAACCCCATAGCTGCAAAGCCATTCACTATGTCCTGCACATTGCTGAAAGTCATAGTCCTGTGTAGCAGGAGATGATTAATGACTCTGCACACTTGCATGACAGTGGCCTCCAGTAGAATTTTCCTTTAGAAAGTGGCAAGAACGTAGGTCCTAATTCTGCAGCGATCTCCATGAAGGCAGACCCTCTCCAAAATACCCTGATTCTGCAGGGTAATTATTTTAGTTTCAGCTTCAGATGGCAAAACATATTCTAATTATTCAAATTAGTCCTAAATGTGGAATGAGCCCCATTTGGTGTTTTGAAAAACAAAATATTCAAAACATAAAGAATGACCAATATTTGTTTAACACCTCCTACGAGTTTGTGTATTAAAACAGATGGGAAAAGAATATAATGCAGCAACTGGGCCAGGTTATGCTTTGGTGAATTCTGTGCTTGAATCTCTGTGTGTCCATGTAGAAGGATTTAACTGCCTCTGCAACATTATATCCCTGTCCTTCTAGACTGTGGAGAGCCCTCCATTGGCTTTGGGATCTGTAAACTGGCAGAGGGGGGATAAGGCTGTTGGGTGGCCACGTGTCATCCTTTCATTGACCTCATGGAGAATCTACTGTGAAGTTGATAGATCCTAATGGAGTGCTCTCTGTGATGTGAAATGCCATAGGGAGGTGGGAGAATCCAGGCATGGCATTCATTCTAAGGAACCAGAAAGGGAAGAAATAGGAGGTCAAGAGCCAACATGGAAGAACCTGATATCTGTGCAGGTGGCTGTGATGTGTGCTAGTACTCTGAACTGAATAACTGCTTATTCTGTAAGGTCAGAAGAGACAACCCTCTTCTTCTCCCAGACGGAATTCCTAGGAAACTCCTCTGAGTTTTCTCTCCCTACACAAGGGGACATAAACTGAAGCAAAACTTGTAGATTAAGTTTAAGAAAGTTCTCACTGACAGGCTGATATAACTTTAAGTTAATCAGTAGTTGAATAACAAAGTATTTGTCCAGCAGCGGGCTCACATAGGCCACTACAGAAAAAAATAAGGTATTAAGAACCATACATGTTGTATCGATAACAAATACTGTAGGTCCACAAAGCAAGCTGCCTAGTCATTATCGCAAAAAAGTCATGGAAGACTTAAATAAGCTTCTCAAACCAGTGCAGCTTCACTAACTTCAGTGGGGTTCCATGAGTATAGGATAGGGCAGAAATTGGCTTCTTGAATTCATCCTTTTTTCTAATTTGGAGGGTATTAATGAAACACTGACAAGGAACTCAGGCTCAATTTATTTATTTACTTTAGGCACTACAGTAATATAAATTAATAATAATTTAATAATTACAAACCCCATTACTAACAGAAATGTCAAAAAAAATTAAATATTCAGTTTAAACAGTTGCTTCTATGATTTAAACAACCCCCTGCAGTGTTCACAACCCTAACAATGCTCCTCTATGCATAAGAATCAGAAAATGATAGACTAGAAACTGACTAAAAGGAAAAGTGAAAGTGACTAGGGCCCAGATCCTCAACGGTACTTGGGCTCCTAATTTCCACTGATTTAAGTGGAAGTTAGGAATATAAATACTCTTGAAGATCTGGGCCTAGCCCCTTTTCATTGTCCAAGTGGAATGGTGAGAAATTAAATAAGCATCATAAATGGTTATAAGTGAATTATAAAAATATAATCCTTTCTAGAATAATGTAAAGTATTATTATATATTATTTGTAACTTGACACTATGCTTTTACTACATTTCTTACCAACCTTGATCCAAGATTTATTGGCAGGCCTATCAGGCCTGTAGAAAAGTTTCCTTGGATTTTACGAGTCAGTTACTTGATTGGTCACAAGAAGGTTAATATTATATAATTAGGCAGGCCTTTTATCACAGCTGCTATTGCTTGATTTTCAGTTTCTCTTAGGGTACAATGGTCTCACATTGCACTAAATCTCAGATTACAAAACACATTTTTTTGGATATTATAGGTAATACAAATATATACTAATGATGCCGTAACCAGTTACATACCTAGTATTTTAACCCCTTGTTGTCTGCCAGACCATGCCTATGATTTAGCAGCATATTTCAACAGAACGTTTATTCAAATGAACAGAAATTTGATACCTAGCAGGTATATTGAGTAACATTGGAGGACCATATTTCCTGGATTAAAATCAGTCTTGCTGATTCCGAGCTTTACTAACCTGCTGACCAGTTCTGTATAGAACTTTTGTGTTGTGCAGCATACCACTGACTAGTTAGTTCACCAGTCCTGTGAATTTATTCTTCGTGAGCACTAACTGCTTTTATTTAAGAGAAAGTAAGAAGATACATTATTTGACTATTCAGTGAGCAGAATTGGGTGCCTAGAAAATCACTGGGAGTCACAAAGCCTGTGTTAGGTTCTCGGGCTTCCTATACAATTAATGGAGGAAGATATACACCTAAAAATGAAATTCACGAAAGTCAGCATGTTAACCAGGGAGCCACCTAAAATAGCCAATCAGAGATGTCAAGGGAAGGGTATGCTAAGCTCTGCCCTGCTCAAGGTGTTCAGCACCTAAAACCAGGTTGCAGGGAGGCACCTATCTCTACTTGGGATTTTCATTTGTGAACCCTGTCCTGGAGTAGGCACCTAAAGTGTTTCTTGTGGTGAGGAAGAGGACCTCCCTCATAACTTTTAGCCCAGTGGTTAGAGCACTCACCCAGGACATTGGAGACCACCACTTCAAGTCTCCCACCCACCTAATGAGGAAAAGGAATTAAAACTGGGCTCAGCCGCATCTAAGGGGAGTGTGACAGGTTGAACCCCCCATCTGGGATGCCACCTGATGTGCTGAGGTCCCACTGGTTCTTCCCGTTCTACCAGCCTGGGTTTCCTTACCCTGTCCTAACTGTGCCAGGCCTTCAAGCTTTCTCCAGCACACATATAGGTAAGGCCACACCCAACTGCAGATGGACACAGACACACTCAGATTAGCTCTGTGTGGGAGGAATCAGCTTGGGGATTGCTCAGCACTCACATTCACACCACCTTTGGGGGTATAAACCCAAAATAATATTGTCTTGTAGTGCATAGAAAGATCTGCACAGCACAAGCTCATAAAAATCACCCTCTCCCTCAATGTGGAGAGATATGTGCACAGCTTCTTGCCCCCTCAGGTATGAATTGCACAAACTGGGTTATGTTATACACAAGAAATAAGTTTATTAACTACAAAAGATAAATTTTAAGTGATTATAAGGGATAGCAAACAGAACAAAGCAGATTACTGAACAAATAAAACAAAACATGCAAATCAAGGTTAATACACTTAAAGAAACAGGTTACAAAATGTAATTTCGCACCCTAAACGTTGTTTTAGACAGGTTGCAAAGTTTCTGTAGCTTAGAGTTCCAGTTATTTCTCTTTACAGACTAGAATCCTGTCTCAGCCTGGACTCAGCCCTTGCCTTACCCTCAGCGTAGTCAGTCTCTTCAGGTACTTTCAGCAGTCTTTCTTCTTGGGCAGGCAGGTAATGGACAAGAGCCTAGATTGCCTTGCTTCCCAGCCGTAAACAGAATTTACATAAGGCGGGAAGCCTTTGTTTCCAGTGGAAAAGTATCAGCAGTGTCCAAGGTGGTATTTTGTACCAGGTGACCTTATCACCTGACCCTGCAGTGTCAAAGCAACCATGAAACAAAGTTAATTTGCAATGTCCATAGGAAGGAACTGGGAAGATGGGGAATCCACATTTTCAAAGACTCATTGTCTTTTCCTAATGGTCCATTTAAGGCTGATTGCTTACTGTCTGGTGGGTGTTTCCCAAGTACATACACACAAACACAGTTGTAATTGTTACATAGACAATATTCCTACCTTCAGATACAGAAATGATACATGCATACAAACTGGATAAACACATTCAGTAAATCAATCTTTCCAATGATACCTCACATGACCCATCTTGCATAAACCATATTTTAGTTATTCCATATTCATATCATAACAATATTTATATGAAAAATATTGGGATGTAATGTAAAAGGGAGTGCCCTCACCACTGGGCTATGGGATATTCTGATGTAGGTCTCCTTCAATCTCTTCTGTTAAAGTTATTCCACTTTGGATAACTAAATAAGTATTACTAGGCCACAGAGACAGTGAGAATGATGCTATAGCCTGGTGGATAGAGTAGGGCACTCACTGTGGAAGGGGGAGACCCAGGATCCAGTCTGCCTACTCTTTAATTATTTATCCAAAGGAGAACAACTTCAACAGCAGAGACTGAGGGAGCCCTACATCAGAAAATCCCACAGCGCAATGATGAAGGCACTCACCAATGGGTCGCAGATCCCTGTTCCAATCCCTTCTCCTCATCAGGTGGGAAGGGAACTTAAAAATTGGTGGTCTCACAGTGTGGGTGAGCACACTAACCACTGTGCTAAAAGTTATGAGGGAGCTCCCGCCTTCTCTCCCCTCAGGCTGTTTTGTGTAGCATTGGGTGGCCTCTGAGCACACTTAATGGATTTGGCCCAGCACGTGAATTAGGCAGACAAATACCTTCCCTTCCCCCAGTTCATGAACTGTACTGGAGCTTAGATCTTGAGTGAGGCTGCAGCACACATGCACTGAGGCAGAAACATAAGTATCTAGGGAACTTTTACTGCAAAAATTTAGGTGCTGAGTGTGTTTAGGCAGCTACAGGGTTAAGCAGCAGCCATGTGGTGGTTTTGTGTATACCAGTGGCACCCCTAAATCTGGAAGTCAGGAGCTTAAGTAGCTTTGTGGAATCGAGCCCAATGTGCCCACATACAGAATTCCAAATTTCCAGAGTGGTATCTTTTTTTTTGCTAACAGTCACTTTTAGACATTAATGTTAATATTTAGATATTAATATTTTCTAATTTCTGTTCTACATAACTTCTCCCACAGTTCATAATTTAGATAATTATGCTGAGTTATACAGACTTCCCATGTAGAAAACAATGTTGGTTACTATGGCAAGGTAACCGAGACCAAGCGGCTATACATATATAAAGACCTAAGGGTACCAGGGATTTAATGCATGGTGGTGACATTACACCATGTAACGCTATATTTTGCTATGTTAGTTAAATTCAACTTCATGTTTTGAAATTATTTGGCTATTTCCATTGTTACTAATTAATTTGGTGGGTACAGCTGAAACAAATGAGTGTTGCTATTTGAAACCCTCATCCCCCAACCACATACAAACACACCTACCTCTTCCTTCCTTGATGGGCCACACACAACTCTACCTCCCCACAGAGACATTTTATATAGAGCATTTTCATCTCAGCCTTGCAAAAATTTTACTTCTTTGCTTGCCTGGGGAAAGTGCTCTTTGGACAAGCAAATAAAATATTATTTTTTCATTACCCGGGTAAGGATGGAGGAACAAATAACCACAGCATTATAGACACAGCAGGGCACTGTCTGGCAGTGATCTGGGGAGAGGATTATTATTTTTATTTCATAGTGCCCACACGTCTGCTAGACACTTCACAGAACATGTATTAAAAAGCTTTAATGCCACCTGACGTGCTGGGGTCCCACTGGTTCTGCCTGTTCCACCAGCCTAGGTTTCCTCACCCTGTCCTAGCTGTGCCAGGCTCTCAAGCCTGGCTTTGAAGAGCTGAGGATCTGTATGATACATTTATCAGAGGAGTGAGGATATCACACATGCCAGGGAAACATGTCTACACTCAGGAAAAATAAAATGTATAGTTTTTAACTCATGTTAAGCTAAACAGTGTTCAAATCCTAGGTTGCCTTCAGTGAAAAAAAATATGGTTTTTACATATAGTTAGTAAGGTTAAGATTTTGTCACAGTTAGTTTTAGAAAAAGTCACAGACAGGCTGCGGGCTTCCATGAACATTTGTTTATTGCCCACAACCTGTCCGTGACTTTTACTAAAAATAACAAAGTGGGCGAGTGTGGTGGGCAGTCCGCTGGGAGCAACTGACAGCTCCAGCCCCTGCTGCTGTGGCCATGGGAGCTGAAACCAAAGTAGTTATGGAGGTTCGTTAAAGTCACGGAATATGTGACCTCCGTGACTAAATTGTATCTTTAGTTAGCATATACATAAGGAACTTGTAGTTTTAACCAGTGTTAGCTGGCCCTACAGTCTAACTGAACCAGTAACAGATTAAAACTAAAACTGTCTACAGGTATATCTACACTGTACACTCCTTGTGGCAGTGTGTAGCGCAGGGTATAAACAGCAGCGTAGATAGTGAGGCAGAGCTGAGGTGAGAAGAGTAAGGACATAGCTGAATGCTGTGGGTATGCACCCCACTTGCCAAGCAGTTCTTTCCCCCAGTGTACTGCTGTCTCCCTGCTGCAGTGAAAGGCTTCAGTATCAGGGAAAGACTAAGTGGGGAGGCAACAAGAAAAGACTCCTGCAGTGGGGAGCTGCCAGAGCCTTTCACGAACAGGTGTAGATATGTACTGCAGTGTGGACACAGCCTGCTTTTCACTTCGGTGAGTAGCTACACCCTGCACCTCGCTGCCAGGAGTGAGCAGTACAGACATAGCCTAGATGGGTTAGTTTCACACCAGTTCAAATGCACCATTTTCACCCAATGAAGACAAGCTTTTGACAAAGCCCAGTGTAGGAAAGGCCTGATTCCTGCAGGTGGAGATCTAAAGGTGAGGGTGGCACCTGGATTAGCAGGCTTGGAAATGAGCTAATGGCCTGGCCAGTGGGTGGAGCCCTCCTTAGGGGAGGCTAGCACTTGGCTCTGCCTCTTCCAACCACCCCCCAACCCACCTCAGTCTGAGCCCCTGCTGCTACCCTGTGGCCAGTGCCAAGAGTACCCCCTACCCAGAGGATTCCTGAGCACCTGCCACTCAGCCAGAAGATCCGCGCTAGCTGGAGGCTCGAACGTCCCCCCCAGCTTGGCTGAAGAAGTCCTGGGCCAGCTGAAGCCCCGAACTTCTCCGCCACGACCCTTTGGTGCTTTGGGTCAGCCGCAGTCGTCCTGCGCCTCCCTTCCCCAAAACCCAAGATGCTGCAGGAAAAAACCTCTCAGCAGGCCGCCGTTGGGGGCTACCCAGCTTCTCCCACCATACCTCCCTGGGACCATTCCCTCCAGGACGGGCTGCTCAGCACCTTCTTCCTCTGACAACCATTTCTTTCTATCCTCCCTCTTCCACACTTTGGAAGCTCCTCAAAATCACACCATCACAAACTCAACAAAAAATTCTCAGGTCTCCCCCCACAGTGAAAATCGTAATAAAAGGAAAAAGACAGGAGGCCAGCCTGCCAGCTACCACCCTGTTTGGTTTGGTGATTGTCCCCATGCCCTTGGCCAGAGTATTTTCCTTTGCGACTCTGACATGTGCCCTGACATGCAGGTCTTGAAGCTGGACCGAGTGGCGGAAGGCGATGCAGAGGCTTTTGCTAGGGCAAGCAGGCAGGGGTGACCTTGCTGGCTAATTGTCTCTCTGGAGGTGAAAATCAACACTGCGGGGTGTGAACAGAAGTCGCCATGGAAGAAGGAGGTGAGGAATGTCCTGGCCGGGAAAGGCATTTCTTTCTCCTCATTCAAAAGGTGTTGTGCTCCCTGTTGGGGAATCAAACTTTGGTCTCCTGTGTGACAGGCTAGAATACTCACCACTATACTAACAAGGAACAACCTGACACACTGCAGAGCTCCTAGAGACCAGCTTACACCACAACACGGGCTGCACCGAGTAATAACACCTCTTGCTCTCTTCTCCTCCCTAAAAGCTTTGGCTGCAGGAACAGCCCTGCTAAAAGCCCTATACCTCCTCACATGTGGTTGCCCAGCAGGCCACCTTTGGGGGCTACACAGCTCCTCCCACCACACAGGCCTGGGACCTTTCCCTCCCCGACAGGCTGCTCAGCACCTTCTTCCTCTGACAACCATTTCTTTCTACCCTTCCCCTTCCACACTTTGGATGTTCCTCAAACATGCGGTCTGTTGGTTTGGGGGACCGTCTGCTCAGCCTAGTGGCCTTCTAGGCAAGACTGAGAGCTTTTTAACGAGGCTTTGATCCCCAAGCCCTTTAGCACCCATCAATCCTTAACCAGGGGGTCTCGCTACTCAAGAAGACCAAGGCTTTAAAAAGCCTGCTCCTAAGCGACTAGAGGAGCTAGTGAACAGGAGTGGCTAACAGCGGGTTTTGCGAGGGAGTTTAAAGGGAGGCAGAGGCTAGATACACTTCAGATTCCTTAAACTTCTTTAAACTTAAAGCCAGAAACACCCCCTGATAAAAACAAAACAACAACAAAGGAACGAGCTGCAGGAATAAAAAGATAATGCAGGGAGAAGTCCAGCAACAGAATTGGGGCTATCCAGTTTATTGCACCCAATGCAGCATGTATGATTACGTGCTGTAATAAATATAAAGGGAAGGGTAAACACCTTTAAAATCCCTCCTGGCCAGAGGAAAAGCCCTTTCACCTGTAAAGGGTTAAGAAGCTAGGTTAACCTCACTGGCACCTGACCAAAATGACCAATGAGGAAACAAGATACTTTCAAAGCTGGAGCGGGGGTGAAACAAAGGGTCTGTGTCTGTTTGTGTGATGCTTTTGCCGGGGACAGAACAGGAATGGAGTCTTAGAACTTAGTAAGTAATCTAGCTAGATATGCATTAGATTATGATTTCTTTAAATGGCTGAGAAAATAAGCTGTGCTGAATGGAATGGATATTCTGTCTTTGTGTCTTTTTGTAACTTAAGGTTTTGCCTAGAGGGATTCTCTATGTTTTGAATCTAATTACCATGTAAGGTATTTACAATCCTGATTTTAAGGAAGTGATTCTTTTTACTTTTTCTTCTATTAAAATTCTTCTTGTAAGAAACTGAATGCTTTTTTCATTGTTCTTAAGAGCCAAGGGTTTGGGTCTGTGGTCATCTATGCAAATTGGTGAGGATTTTTATTAAACCTTCCCCAGGAAGGGGGGGTGCAAGGTTTTGGTGAAGATTTTTGGGGGAAAGACGTTTCCAAATGATTCTTTCCCAATAATAAACCCGGTTAGATGTTTGGTGGTGGCAGCGAAAGTCCAAGGGCAAAAGGTAAAATAGTTTGTACCTTGGGGAAGTTTTAATCTAAGCTGGTAAAAGTAAGCTTAGGAGGTTTTCATGCAGGTCACCACATCCTAGAGTTCAGAGTGGGGAAGGAACCTTGACATGGTGGCAAAGCGGTGGGATTAACTTGAAATCATTTTGAGATCAATTTGAGATTTTTTGAACCAGAAACACAGATTTTAAAAGGGATTTTTTTTTTCCTTTGAGTTGCTGGAAAGCAGGTTTCCAACTGGAAGCAGTTGGAGTTTTTTTTCTCTCCTTTGGGGCCAGAGCAGAGACAAAAGGAAATTGTCTTTTGTGAGCTGGAGTTTTCTCTACCTAAAGGCAGGGTAGTTAACCTCCTGCAGGGAAATTCACAAGTC
The DNA here is from genome assembly GCF_009764565.3 of Dermochelys coriacea. Lineage (NCBI taxonomy): Eukaryota > Metazoa > Chordata > Testudines > Dermochelyidae > Dermochelys > Dermochelys coriacea. The sequence continues at coordinate 221,917,771 of NC_050069.1, read as the reverse complement.
TTCACAGACCTGAAGTTTATTGCTTATTATTTTTTTTTCTTCTCCTAAGAGTAACTAAGGGGTTTTCTGCCTATTTGCCTGGAGACAAAGGTGTGGTTTTTTTTTTTTTTTTTTTTTTTTTTTTTTTTTTTTTTTTTTAAGGATTTCTCTATAGGCTGACAATCGCTATCAGAGAACATAGGTATCCGGACAGCACAGCAAAATTTTACAAGCCAATTTTTGTTTGTTTGTTTTGGTTTTCTTTCTAACTCTCAGGTGTAAAGTTAGTTAAAAACAGAGAGGTTAGGATGACAGACTCCACGGTTCAACAAAAGCTGGAATTAGCCAGATTTGAGGCTGAGGAAAAACAAAAGAAATATGAAAGAGGGATAGAACTTATGCGGATGGAGATGGATGCACATGCAGCCAGGGAAAAAGAAATGGAGGCTGCCCACAGGAGGGAACTGGAGGCAAGGGCCAAAGAACTCGAGGAGACGGAAAAAGAGAAGAAGCATGCACTGGAGATGGAGAAGGCAAAGGCTCAGCAGAATATACCAACAAACCCTAGCAATCCTTCTCCAGGTACCACTTCCCATCCCAGAAAGTTCCCCACCGACAAGGCAGGCGAGGCCTTCTTAGAAAACTTCGAAAGGGCCTGCCTTGGGTACAGCATCTCTACAGACCAATACATGGTAAAGCTGAGGCCGCAGCTCAGTGGACACTTAGCTGAGGTGGCAGCTGAAATGCCTAAGGAACAAATGAACCAGTATGAACTATTTAAAACCAACGCGAGAGTCAGAATGGGGCTAACTCCGGGCATTCCCATCAGTGGTTCAGAGCCCTAAGGTGGAAACCAGACGTGTCATTTACCCAACATGCCTACCACATTGTGAAACATTGGGATGCCTGAATATCAGAAGCAAGTGTTAAATCTGCAGCAGATTTGCCCTTCCTAATGCAAATGGAACAGTTCTTAGAGGGTGTTCCTGAGGAAAGAGAAAGATACATCCTAGATGGGAAGCCCAAAACTGTAATTGAGGCGGGGGAGATTGGAGCCAAATGGATGGAGGTGGCAGAGAAGAAAAAAACTGGTCACAGTTGGAGCGGATACCAGAAGGGACAACCTCAGACCACACCCTACTACCGGGGACAGCCCAAGGTCCCACCTACCCCCCCAAGGAACCCTCCAGACACCTTATTGTCCCGCCACACCGTTCTCCAGCAACCCACCTTGCCCCAGTGACCTGTCAGCTGGATGATGTTTTAAATGTAACAAGCTGGGGCATGTAAAGGCCAACTGCCCCAAGAACCCCAACAGATTACAATTCATTGCACCGGAATCATCCCAGAGGTCCTCAGGCCCAGATACCTCCCAGATACCCTCGGAGCGGAGGGAAACTGTGCATGTGGGCGGGAAGAAGGTCACCGCGTGGAGGGACACCGGAGCACAAGTGTCAGCTATCCATGCTTCTTTAGTGGACCCCAATTTAATCAACCCAGAGATCCAAGTGACGATTCAACCCTTCAAGTCAAACTCTTTCAATTTGCCTACAGCCAAGTTGCCTGTCCAGTACAAGGGCTGGTCAGGAACGTGGACTTTTGCAGTCTTTGATGATTATCCCATCCCCATGCTGTCGGGGAAAGACTTGGCCAATCATGTGAAGCGAGCCAAGAGGGTGAGAATGGTCACCCACAGCCAGGCTAAACAAGCTGTCACACCTAGCTCTGTTCCGGAAACTTCTACCAGGACACCGTCAGAGGTGATGGACCTGGACCCCAGGCCAATGTCTGCAACAGCAGTAGTGGATCCAGTCCCAGAGACCAAGACAGAGCCAGTCCCAGAACCAACGGAACAACCAGCACCAGACCCATTGCCCACACTGAATCCAGTACTTGCAACTCCAACACCAGAGGGCCCCACTGAACCTGAAGCGGCAGCAGCCGATAACGTTACACAAGAGGCGCAGCCGGACCCTGAACCCCAACATAGTGCACCAGCGGAGAGCGGTTCACAGTCAACGGAAACAGCCCCATCCCCTACATCACTTCCAGAGGGACCAAGCATAGGTCCACAATCCAATGAGGAATTGATGTCTCCAGTACCAAGGGAACAGTTCCAGACCGAACAGGAAGCAGAAGAAAGCCTCCAGAGAGCTTGGATGGCGGCAAAGAGCAACTCACCGCCTCTTAGCTCTTCTAATCAATCCAGGTTTGTTGTAGAAAGAGGACTTTTATACAAGGAAACTCTTTCTGGTGGACACTAGGAAGACTGGCATCCTCAGAGACAGTTGGTAGTTCCAACTAAGTACCGGGTCAAGCTCTTGAGCTTAGCCCACCATCATCTTAGTGGCCATGCTGGGGTGAACAGGACCAAAGACCGGTTGGGGAGGCATTGCACTGGGAGGGAATGGGCAAGGATGTTTCTACCTATGTCCGGTCTTGTGAGGTATGCCAAAAAGTGGGAAAACCCCAAAACCAGGTCACAGCCCCTCTCCAGCCACTCCCCATCATTGAAGTTCCATTTCAGCAAGTAGCTGTGGATATTCTGCGTCCTTTTCCGAAAAAGACACCCAGAGGAAAGCAGTACATACTGATTTTCATGGATTTTGCCACCCAATGGCTGGAAGCAGTAGCTTTAAGCAACACCAGGGCTAAAAGTGTGTGCCAGGCACTAGCAGACATTTTTGCCAGGGTAAGCTGGCCCTCCGACATCCTTACAGATGCAGGAACTAATTTCCTGGCAGGAACTATGGAAAGACTTTGGGAAGCTCAAGGGGTAAATCACTTGGTTACCACTCCTTACCACCATCAAACAAATGGCATAGTGGAGAAGTTTAATGGAACTTTGGGGACCATGATACGTAAATTCGTAAATGAGCACTCCAATGATTGGGACCTAGTGTTGCAGCAGCTGCTCTTTGCCTACAGAGCTGGGATGTACCACATCCCAGTTTAGGGTTTTCACCATTTGAATTTGTATATGGCCTTGAGGTTAAGGGGCCATTACAGTTGGTGAAGCAGCAATGGGAGGGATTTACGCCTTCTCCAGGAACTAACATTCTGGACTTTGTAACCAACCTACAAAACACCCTCCGAATCTTTCTAGCCCTTGTTAAAGAAAACCTACAGGATGCTCAAAAAGAACAAAAAGCCTGGTATGATAAACATGCCAGAGAGCGTTCCTTCAAAGTAGGGGACCAGGTTATGGTCTTAAAGGCGTTCCAGGCCCATAAAATGGAAGCATCATGGAAAGGGCCATTCATAGTCCAGGAGCGCCTGGGAGCTGTTAATTATCTCATAGCACTCCCCACCTCCAACTGAAAGCCGAAGGTATACCATATTAATTCTCTAAAGCCCTTTTATTCCAGAGAATTAAAAGTTTGTCAGTTTACAGCCCAGGGAGGAGATGACGCTGAGTGGCCTGAAGGTGTCTACTACAAAGGGAAAAGTGCTGGTGGTGTGGAAGAGGTGAATCTCTCCATGACCCTTGGGCGTATGCAGCAACAGCAGATCAAGGAGCTGTGCACTAGCTACGCGCCAACGTTCTCAGCCACCCCAGGACTGACTGAATGGGCATACCACTCCATTGACACAGGTAATGCTCACCCAATTAGAGTCCAACCTTATTGGGTGTCTCCTCAAGCTAAAACTGCTATAGAACGGGAGATCCAGGATATGTTACAGATCGGTGTAATCCGCCCCTCTGGCAGTGCATGGGCATCTCCAGTGGTTCTAGTTTCCAAACCAGATGGGGAGATACGTTTTTGCGTGGACTACCATAAGCTAAATACTGTAACTCGCCCAGATAACTATCCAATGCCACGCACAGATGAACTATTAGAGAAACTGGGATGGGCCCAGTTCATCTCTACCTTGGACTTAACCAAGGGGTACTGGCAGGTACTGGTAGATGAATCCACCAAGGAAAGGTCAGCCTTCACCACACATGTTGGGTGGTATGAATTTAATGTACTCCCTTTCGGGCTGCGGAATGCACCCGCCACCTTCCAAAGACTTGTAGATGGTCTCCTAGCAGGATTAGGGGAATACACAGTCGCCTACCTTGACAATGTGGCCATATTTTCGGATTCCTGGGCAGAACACCTGGAACATCTACAAAAAGTTTTTGAGTGCATAAGGAGGCAAGACTAACTGTTAAGGCTAAGAAGTGTCAAATAGGCCTAAACAGAATGACTTACCTTGGACACCAGGTGGGTCAAGGAACTATCCACCCCCTACAGGCCAAAGTGGATGCTATCCAAAAGTGGCCCGTCCCAAGATCAAAGAAATAGGTTCAATCCTTCTTAGGCTTGGCTGGTTATTACAGGCGATTTGTACCGCAATACAGCCAAATCGCCGCTCCACTGACAGACCTAACCAAAAAGAAACAGCCAAATGCCATTCAGTGGACCGAAGAGTGTCAGAAGGCCTTTAACCAGCTTAAAGCGACACTCATGTCTAACCCTGTACTAAGGGCCCCAGACTTTGACAAACCGTTCCTAGTAACCATCGATGCATCTGAGCATGGTGTGGGAGCAGTTTTAATGCAGGAAGGACCGGATCAAGAATTCCACCCTGTAGTGTTTCTCAGCAAGAAGCTGTCCGAGAGGGAAAGCAACTGGTCAGTCACTGAAAAAGAATGTTACGCCATTGTCTACGCTCTGGAAAAGCTACGCTCATATGTTTGGGGATGGCGTTTCCACCTGCAAACCGACCATGCTGCGCTACAGTGGCTTCATACTGCCACAGGAAATAACAAAAAACTTATTCGGTGGAGTTTAGCTCTCCAGGATTTTGATTTCGACATCCAACACATCTCAGGAGCTTCTAACAAAGTGGCTGAAGCACTCTCCAGTGAAAGTTTCCCAGAATCAACTGGTTAAAATTGTCCTTGAGATGTGGAAAATATTGTTAATCTTTTTATACTTGGTAGTATATTTAGAGGTGCATGTGTCTTATTAACTCTGTTTTCTCCTAGAACTTCAGGAAGAAATCCCAGCCTGCGTTTTACCCTATCTGTGATTTGGGGGGCGTGTCATAAATATAAAGGGAAGGGTAAACACCTTTAAAATCCCTCCTGGCCAGAGGAAAAGCCCTTTCACCTGTAAAGGGTTAAGAAGCTAGGTTAATCTCGCTGGCACCTGAACAAAATGACCAATGAGGAGACAAGATGCTTTCAAAGCTGGAGGTGGGGGAGAAACAAAGGGTCTGTGTTTGTCTGTGTGATGCTTTTGCCGGGGACAGAACAGGAATGGAGTCTTAGAACTTAGTAAGAAATCTAGCTAGATATGCATTATATTATGATTTCTTTAAATGGCTGAGAAAATAAGCTGTGCTGAATGGAATGGATATTCCTGTCTTTGTGTCTTTTTGTAACTTAAGGTTTTGCCTAGAGGGATTCTTTATGTTTTGAATCCAATTACCCTGTAAGGTATTTACAATCCTGATTTTAAGGAAGTGATTCTTTTTACTTTTTCTTCTATTAAAATTCTTCTTGTAAGAAACTGAATGCTTTTTTCATTGTTCTTAAGAGCCAAGGGTTTGGGTCTGTGGTCACCTATGCAAATTGGTGAGGACTTTTATCAAACCTTCCCCAGGAAGGGGGAGTGCAAGGTTTTGGTGAAGATTTTGGGGGAAAGACATTTCCAAATGATTCTTTCCCAATAATAAACCTGGTTAGATGTTTGGTGGTGGCAGCGAAAGTCCAAGGGCAAAAGATAAAATAGTTTGTACCTTGGGGAAGTTTTAATCTAAGCTGGTAAAAGTAAGCTTAGGAGGTTTTCATGCAGGTCCCCACATCTGTACCCTAGAGTTCAGAGTGGGGAAGGAACCCTGACACATGCCCTATGGGCAGGTGGCGCTATGTGTATATTTGGTGCCAGGAGCTCCTGGCCCTCAGATACCGTTTATGGGCCTTGGAGACCAGAGTGGCTAAACTGGAGGAGCTAAGGGAGACAGAGAGGTACATAGATGAGACTTTCTTGGTCACATTAGAACAGTTTCACCCCTGGTCTGCCAGCCTCTGTGCTGTTGAGGAGGATAAAAGTATCAGGGAATTAGAATATCCAACTGGATTAGAGAGAAACGATCCCATAGTTGGGACCCTCCTTCCAGATGATGTTGAAGTATCCTTACTACAAGAGGATACCACTCCAGGGAAGGGAACTCCAGTTATTAGGAAGAGACAGGTATTAGTAATGGGCAATTCGATCATTAGAAACATAGATAGCTGGGTTTGTGATGACCGGGAAAACCGCATGGTGACTTACTAGCCTGGTGCAAAGATTGCTGATTTCTCAAAACATCTAGATAGACTTATGTATAGCACTAAGGAGGAGCCAGTGGTCATGGAACAGGTAGGTAACAATGAGATAGGGAAGGATAGGACAGAGGTCCTGGAAGCCAAATTTAGGCTGCTAGGTAAGAGATTGAAGTCCAGGAGCTCCATTGTAGCATTCTCTGAAATGCTTCCAGTTACATGCGCAGGGACAGTTAGACAGACAGAACCGCAGGATCTCAATGCGTGGATGAGACTATGGTGTAGGGAGGAGGAGTTTAGATTTATTAGTAACTGGGGAAACTTTTGGGAAAGGGAGAGCCTATATAGGAAGGATGGGCTCCACCTAAACCAAAATGGAACCAGATTGCTGGCACTTAAATTTAAAAAGGTCGTAGTGCAATTTTTAAAATAAGGGCTGGGAAAAGCTGACAGGTGCGGAGGAGCACGTGAGACATCCCTTGGGGGAGGATCTATTAATTGAGATTCTCTATGTCCTAGCAAGGAGGAAAGGATGGAAGATAATAAAATACAGGTAGGATCTGATGAGAAACAGTCAAATGAAAAAAGTCCCATTCAATTACATCAGCTAAAAAGTGAAAAATTTTTAAAGTGTTTATATACAAATGCTAGAAGTCTAAATAATAAGATGGGTGAATTAGAGTGCCTCCTATTAAATGAGGATATTGATATAATAGGTATCACAGAAACTTGGTGGAACGGGGTTAATCAATGAGACACAGAAATACTAGGATACAAAATATATTGGAAGAACAGAACAGGTCATACTGGTGGGCGAGTAGCACTATATGTGAAAGAAAGCATTTAATCAAATGAAGTAAAAATCACAAATGAACCAAACTGAACCATAGAATCTCTATGGATAATAATTCTGTGCTCTAATAATAGGACTATAGCAGTAGGGATATATTACCCACCATCTGACCAGGATGATGATAGTGATTGTGAAATGCTCAGGGAGATTAGAGAGGCTATTCAAATAAAAAACTCAATAATAATGGGGGATTTCAACTATCCCCATATTGACTGGGTACGTCACATCAGGACGGGAAGCAGAAATAAAGTTTCTTGACACCTTAAAAGACTGCTTCTTGGAGCAGCTAGTCCTGGAACACACAAGAGGAGAGGCAATTCTTGATTTAGTCCTAAATGGAGCACAGGATCTGGTCCAGGAGGTGAATGTAGCTGGACTGCTTGGTAATAGTAACCATAATATAATTAAATGTCTCATCCCTATTGCAGGGAAAACACCTCAGCAGCCCAACACTGTAGCATTTAATTTCAGGAATGGGGACTACACAAAAATGAGGATGTTAAACAGAAATTAAAAGGAACAGTGCAAAAAGTGAAATCCCTGCTAGCTGCATGGAAACTTTTTAAAGACACCATAATAGAGAGTCAACTTAAATGTACACCCCAAATCAAAAAACATAGTAAGAGAACCAAAAAGTGCCACGTGGCTGAACAACAAAGTAATAGAAGCAGTGAGAGACAAAAAGGTATTCTTTAAAAAGCAGAAGTTAAATCATAGTGAGGAAAATAGAAGGCAGCATAAACTCTGGCAAACGAAGTGCAAAAATACAAGTAGGAAGGCCAAAAAAGAATTTGAAGAAAAGCTAGCCAAAGACTCAAAGTAATAGCATTTTTTTTTTAAAAGTACATCAGAAGCCTGCTAAACAACCAGTGGGGCCACCTGACAATCGAGATGCTAAAGGAGCACTCAAGGACGATAAGGCCATTGCGGAGAAACTAAATGAATTCTTTGCATTGGTCTTCACGGCTGAGGATGTGAGGGAGATTCCCAAACCTGAACCATTCTTTTTAGGTGACAAATCTGAGGAGCTGTCCTAGATTGAGGTGTCATGGGAGAAGGTTTTGGAACAAATTGATAAAGTAATAAGTCACCAGGACCAGATGGTACTCACCCAAGAGTTCTGAAGAAACTCAAATGTGATATTACAGAACTACTAACTGTAGTCTATAACTTAACATTTAAATTGGTTTCTGTACCAAATGACTGGAGGATAGCTAATGTGACGCCAATTTTTAAAATGGGCTCCAGAGGTGATCCTGGCTGGTAAACCTCACTTCAGTACCAGGCAAACTGGTTGAAACTATAGTAAAGAACAAAATTGTCAGACGCATAGATGAACATAATTTGTTGGGGAAGAGTCAACATGGTTTTTGTAAAGGGAAATCATGCCTCCCCAATCTACTAGAATTCTCTGAGGGAGTCAACAAGCATGTGGACAAGGGAGATATAGTGTACTTAGATTTTCAGAAAGCCTTTGACAAGGTACCTCACCAAAGGCTCTTAAGCAAAGTAAGCTGTCATAGGATACGATGGAAAGTCCTCTCATGGATTCGCAACTGGTTAAAAGATAGGAAACAAAGGGTAGGAATAAATAGTCAGCTCTCAGAATGGAAAGAGGGAAATAGTGGTGTCCCCCAAGGGTCCGTACTGGGACCAGTCCTATTCAACATATTCATAAATGATCTGGAAAAAGGCGTAAACAGTGAGATGGCAAAATTTGCAGATGATACAAAACTACTCAAGATAGTTAAGTCCCAACCAGACTGCGAAGAGTTACAAAAGGCTCTCTCAAAACTGGGTGACTGGGCAATAAAATGGGAGATAAAATTTAATATTGATAAATGCGAAGTAATGCATATTGGAAAGATTAATCCCAATGATACAAACAAAAAGGTTGGGATCTAAATTAGCTGTTACCATTCAAGAAAGAGATCGTGGAGTCATTGTGGATAGTTCTCTGAAAACATCCACTCAATGTGCAGCGGCAGTCAAAAAAGCTAACAGAATGCTGGGAATAATTAAGAAAGGGATAGATAATAGGTCAAAAAATATTGTGTTGCCTCTATATAAAGCCACATCTTGAATACTGTGCGCAGAGATGGTTGCTCTATCTCAAAAAAGATATATTGGAATTGGAAAAGGTTCAGAAAAGGGCAACAAAAATGATTAAGGGAATGGAATGGAAAGGAGCGATTAATAAAACTGGAACTTTTCAGCTTGGAAAAGAGACGGCTAAGGGGAGATATGATTGAGGTCTCTAAAATCATAGAGAAAGTAGATAAGGAAGTGTTGTTTACTCCTTATCAAAAAACACAAGAACTAGGAGTCACCAAATGAAATTAATAGGCAGCACATTTAAAACAAATAAAAGGAAATATTTCTACACACAATGCACAGTCAACCTGTGGAACTCCTTGCCAGAGGATGTTGTGAGGACCAAGACTATAACAGGGTTCAAACAAGAACTAGATAAATTCATGGAGGAAAGGTCTATCAATGGCTATTAGCCAGGATGGGCAGGGATGGTGTCCCTAGCCTCTGTTTGCCAGAGAGTGGGAATGAGCAATAGGGGATCGATCACTTGATGATTCCCTGATCTGTTCATTCCCTCTGGGACACCTGGCACCGGCCACTGTTGGAAGACAGGATACTGGGCTAGATGGACCTTTGGTCTGACCCAGTAGGGCTGTTCTTGTGTTATGCCCTTTCCAGGTCCATCAGGAATCCCCCCGCATGGGGCATAATTAAGCAAAAACTCCACAACGAGAGGTACACCGGCAGGGGAGGCAGAGCCGCCCTTGGCCTATTTTACCCGCAACCCGTGGCTGGTGGATTCTTACGTGTGTGGCTCCAGAGGCTCAGGCCGCCCCACGGAGCGGTAGTGGTTGTAGCCCCAGCCGGGGAGCCTCCATACGAGAGCGTGGGGGCGCCTGAGTGCGCTGGGCCGGGGACTCCCGGGGCCCCGCCCCGGCTGCTGCTGGGGTAGCGGCTGGGGGGCGGGAGAGCCGCTGAGCTGAGCTAGGCTGGGCCGGCTTGCGGGGAGTCGCTGATCCGCCCCCCCTCGCTGGGGGCCCAGGGCCAGGCGGGGCGTCCCGGCTGCGGAAGAGCCCGACGCGCCGCGTCCCCCCCCCCGGTGCCACCGCCTCAAAGCTCTGGCGTGCGAGCGCTTCTCTCCGCGCCCCGCTGCCCACCCGGGGAGCGTCTCCGGGGCCTGCGGCTGCCCTAGCACCGCCCCGGCCCGGCCCGGCCCGCCCCTGCTGCTGAGCGCAGCCCGCTGGATTGCCCGCCATGCCGGGCCCTCTCGCCCCGCACGTGTCCCGAGTGCGGGCTCTGTACCGGCGGATCCTGCTGCTGCACCGGGCGCTGCCGCTGGAGCTGAAGGCGCTGGGCGATGAGTACGTGAAGGAGGAGTTCCGGAGGCACCGCTCGGTCGGGCCTGCCGATGCCCGGCGCTTCCTGCGGGAATGGGAGGCAAGTGCCCTAGGACCAGCCTCCCTCCCCCCGCCGCTGCTGGGGGGCTGCGGGCCATCTAGCTCCTCCCTCACCTTAGGGCCCGGCCTCAGCTGCGTCCATCAGCCTGGGGCAAATGCAGGGGATGGGGAGTCAGGAGATCTGGGCTGTGCCCTGACTTACTGTGTGGCGTGACCTGGCCTGGGGGACTATCTAGGCCCAATATTTTCAAAAGTAGCTGCTGAGCACTTGCAGCTCCCAGTGACCTCATTGTAGAAAATGTAGGGCTTAATTTCTCTCCGCCTCAGGCCTTCCCTGCATAGTATGGAAGCTGTGATGCTTTGACACCTCTGCAAAGTACCCTGAGAGCTGCAGATTTTTTTTTTTTTTAAAAAAGCTTATAAGTGTAACCTATTTATTATTGTATACTAACCTCAGCACAAAGTTAAGGGATACCCATAATAATAGGCTTCTCTCTGCACAGGATTCTCTCTGTGTGGCACCAGACTGGTAAACCTCTCATAGCTCGTAAGGTTTTTGGTTGGGGTGAGGGGCAGTAGTGGCAGACCTCCTACTAACTGTCCTGTCCCTCTCTGCACCCTATCCCCCCCGTTTTCCATTCAGTTTCCCCTTCACCACGAGACGCTCTCACTGGCCACTTCTCCAGCTGTATCCCAGATCCCAACAATGCCTTATCAGGTGTTCTCTTGTATGCCTAACCCTTCCAATTAGCTAGATCTGAGACTGTGTTGTAAATATTAGAGGTCCGTGCCTTGGGCATTTTGGCACTCTACTCCAATATTGGCATCTGGACACACTGGGGGCTTTAGTGCTTGAAGTTGGTCGTATGGAGCTCTGGTTCATTGTGTGAAGCAGAGACTCGTAGAAAAGGCCAAGGCATGAAGCACCAAGAGAGGTCTAACAGCTTCTCAAAGCCCATGACTCCTGGCAGCTTGAGTATGTAGGTCTCTGGGCATCCTTATGCATTCATGAGCTCAAAGCGGGCATGGGGCAGAGTTTCCTAATATTGGTATGTGTAGTGGTCTGTCGCAATTATTCTTAGTCCTGGCACGTCTGCCACAAAACCCATAGTACCTTTGAGGCATTCCTCTGACCCTGCATTGGCAGAGGTAGTATCTCTTGATGCATTGGAGTGTTTTTTGTGCTAAGGCTGATGCTCGTGCAACAAGAGTCTGTTTTTCCCAGATAGGAAGTCTTGACAATGATGATCCAGCACCTCTTACGCTGTGGATTTCACAAAGCAGATAAGATGCTCAGAACCCCTCCATCACCTAGACTGTTCTAGCTGTGTAAATAAGGGCAGGCTGAGTATTGGGGTGATAAAGGCTGTTCTTTGGACTCAGATGAGCAAGAGAACTAATTTTATGCCAGATAATCTCTGCAGTAGAGGAACACACCAATGCTTACAAGAGAGGAGCCCAACTTTCTCCAGTTCTTATAAAAGCTGACTAAACAAATGCATTTTAATTGAAACTGGTCCAAAAATTTGCTAAGTCCCCAGTTGAGGTACGTAGCCCAGGATACTCTTGCATCCTGTTTTGGACCAGCAACTGAAGAAGACCCCTCAAGCAACTGTCCAAGCCTGGAAGACAGCCAATGAAAAAAATATTATCTTTGTGAGGATGATCCCAGCTATCAAGCTGTCTGGAGTGACTCAAGAGCAAGAGTACCAACCTCCGGGCAGACTGTTAAGAACCAGCACCAACCCCCCAAATTGGTCATGAGTTCTATACTTAGATGTCACCAACCAATGATCAAGTATAAACTCCGAGGCACTACAAGAGCCTTAACACAAGAGTCACAGACTGTTCTTTTGGGTACTCTCCCTGTCTTACCACCCGGATAAGCCTACCTTTGTGCTAGATGGTACATTACATCAAGAGTCACAGCAATATTCAGGTTACTTGTAGTCCCAAAGGACCAGTCACTTACCTCAGGTCAATTGCACCTTAGAGCTCACACCAAAGACCATGCTTGTAGCCAATCCTAAACTAAAGATTTATTAAATAGGAAAAGGAAACAGAGTTATTTACAAGGTTAAATCAGGTAAACATACATACAGAAATAAGCTACAATCTTAAATTTCAAAAGGTAATAGTAGATTCTCTAATAAGCAAGCTCTGTATGTCGTTTAGGGCTAATCTCGGCTAAGCTGCAGGGGATCCCTGCTTATGCCTAGGAACCTTGCCTCCAGGTTCCAAGCAGCAATGAGAAACAGTTCCTTCTTGTTACAGGTTTTTATTCCCCTCCCCCCTTGCACTCTGAGCTGCAAACTCATCTAATGGGAGGAATTCACTTGCATGACTCGTCTTGCATCTCATGGCAGAGAGCAGTGAGCAAAGTCTTTTGTCCTCTTTAATGCTCCATAATAGTTTGTTTGGAATTGATGGGCTTTCCCTGTTGAGCAGGACATAACACCTTCTGTTGGAGACCAGCATTTCACACTAGTTAATGTCCCTCTCCTGTCTAGAGATTTACACAGTTACCGAGGCTTACAATACAAACACTTAAATATTATTGTATAATATGGGATACATATTATAAGTGAGAATGCATGCAGCAGCTCACAAGCATTCAATAAAATCTAACACATTCTTATAATTCTGATATCTATTATAACAATACTATTACACAGGTGAGCCAGACTGATTCCAGTTATGGATTTGTCAGTGTTCAATTGAGACATGGGGACCTTGGCATGAGCTGGTACCTGGTCTCTCAGCATCACACTTGCTACAGCTCTCACCCTCCTTATGAGAGTTTTGTGGAGTCAGCCATGGATAGAAGGAAGACCGTTTGTATTGATCCTGAGTATATTTAGAGGAAGAGTTTACAGGATCCAGAACCCCATCTCAGTCTGAGTCAATCAGTGATATATTCTCACAGGTGGTAGGAGAGGAGGGAGTGGAGGATTAGGCCTTCATCTGGAGGGGGACACCTTTCTCTTTGCCTTTCACTGGAAGAAAAAGCTACTGGTCTGCTCATGGCATCAAGAAAAGACTAAAAAGAAAAGGAGTACTTGTGGCACCTTAGAAACTAACAAATTTATTTGAGCATAAGCTTTTGTGAGCTACAGCTCACTTCATCGGATGCATCTTTCCTTATTCATCATTACTCCTTTTCTTTTTGCGAATACAGACTAACATGGCTGCTACTCTGAAACCAAAGAAAAGACCATGTTAGCTAAAGATATTTTCTCCACTAGCTGGGGAAGGGATGCTGCTGTACTTTTCAACAGCCTACCTCTGGTAGCAAAGAACGTGTTAAAGCTTATGAGACACAAAGGTTTAATGATTCTAATAGTGAATGAATGAATATCTGACTGCATTTCACATTGCTAGGGCCTAGCTGACCTGAAACTAGAAAGTTATGTCAATGTTCGCGCAATTCAGGTGAACGCTGACCATAACCTACCTTCATGGATGTTTCCATCAGACATATGTAAAGTAGCTGCATGGTTTTCTCTCCATATGTTCACAAAGCATTATTGCATAGCCTCATCCTCCAGGAGGAAATCCTGTTTTGGATTCTGTGTTCTAGAAAGCATTTCCAAGGTGGAAAAGGCCAAACTCTTTTACCTGCAGAAGTTTTTGTTTTATGTCAAGATATCCCAAATTTTCATTTGTCTTACTTGTGTAGGTTTTTCTTTCTGATAACATTGAAGATCAGAAGAAGTCTGCTGAAAGAAAAATAATTATGTCCAATTATTTGATTTGTAAGAGGTCACTTGCTGCTCCTTATACTGTTTAATGCTGGACATAATAAAAGAAGATCTGTTAATTCTTTTGTCACTAACCTTGTTATTACCACTTGTTTTAATTTCTGTCTCTCTTTTTGGACATTTTTCAGTCTTTTTTTCCAGAAGTGAGAGTCCTGCACAGATGCTCTCATTAGACAGGGAAAAATACTTAATTTATAATTCTACTTCTCTGAAAAGATCCTTTTTCAGGATTCTCGTTCACCTGCCCGGTTCCTCTAAGAGTCTGGAGGTTAACTTTTAACTTTTTTTTTTTTTTTTTTTTTTTTTAAAGACCGCTTTCTCTTACACCTTGTTTTTCATTTTTGTCTGAGGTGCACTTTTTTTTAATTTGTAATCTCACATTGATCATCCTGAATGGTTTTTTCTTTCTCTTAGCTTCATGTCCTGCTCAATATAAGAACGGAATAATCAGAAGGAGCACTTTTAGAGTCAGCAGTAGAGCCATGGAATGGCTAGCAGGGGGCCTGACTTGCATTTTTATCTCACTATTGCTGACCTTAAGGGTCAAAAAGCCTTGAGAGTAAGAACAGTTCCATCAGCTTTTCACTAAGGAGTCACAGCTTGGGAGTGAGAATCCTGCAAGATATCCTTTTCAGAATTAAAAAGTAAATGATTTTCTGATTTTCATTTCCCCATACCAACTGATAGAGCTTGAAAACTGAAAATCTTGGTCATACCTCTCAAACAGCCCATGCAACCATGGGTTTTATTTGGTAGTGAATTCTATAATTAAAGCTGTAAAACAGTTTCCTCTTATAGCTGCCTGTAGCATACAACTTTGTGGTTTAAATCTTCCATATTTGGTTCTTTTCCAAAAGTGACTTGGAATTTTTTTTAACAAAATTCCTTTTAGTCCCATTGGAGTTGTAAAAATACGTGGTTTTTCAGCAAAAAACCTGAATTTCAAAACCTGAAACTTAGGATGATCTTTAATGAGCGCTAATGGTTTTGCAAGGCATGGGGGTGGGAACGGGAAATTGCTTTAGATTTAATAGTGTCTGTTTGAAAATGGCATAGTGCACGCTTCAAGAGGGATGTATTATATGGACAGTTTGAAAAGATGCCAAGGTAGATTCAGGCTTTGCCAAGTTGTTCATGTGGATCCTTTTACCTAGATCTCAGTCTTCTTATTTCCCCCCAAAATTATGTCAGTGTGAAGGTGTAATAACTAAAAATCTCACATTCATTTCACAGAGCTAAGGGACTTCTTGCACCTTAGAATGCGCTAGGACTCCCAGAGCCTTGTAACCATGAAATAGATAATTGGGCAACAAGTTCCAAAGCATTTCTTCATCATTCTCTTCCCTTGCTGGGAAACAGGTTCTCAGGCCAGTGTTTATCTCTCTTTTTATTCCAGTGGGCTATAGGGCATCAGTCTATCCCTTGGCTGGAGGGAATAGCCTATTCAATACTAATTTCATGGAGGCTCTAGATTAGTTCTTGAACATCCTGCAATAGTGCATCTATGAAGTGCATGTATTTAGCACGCTTAAAGAAGTGTGCACTAGTGGTACTAGCACATTGCTTATTACAGCTGTGCTTCTAGAAATTCTGCGTACACCCAGCTTTTTTTCTTTTCTTCAAAAAACATCTAGAGGCATTTTTAAAACTAACAAAATCATCCAAAGCACAGGACGTGGTGGCCATTGTGGACTTCAACTACCCAGACACCTGTTGGGGAAAATAATACAGCAGGGCACAAATTATCCAACAAGTTATTGAAATGTATTGGAGACAATTTTTTTTATTTCTGAAGCTGGAGAAAGCTATTAGGGAAGAGGCTGTTCTAGATTTGATTTTAACAAATATGGAGGAACTGGTTGAGAATTTGAAAGTGAAAGGCAACTTCAATGAAAGTGATCATGAAATGATGGAGTTCATGATTCTAAGGAAAGGTAGGAAGGATAATGGCACAAGAAAGATAATGGATTTTAAGAAAGCAGACTTTAGCAACCTCAGGGAGCTAGTAGGTAAGATCCCATGGGAAGCAAATCTAAGGTGAAAAACAGTTCAAGAAAGTTGGAAGTTTTTTAAAGAGACATTATTAAGGGCACAAGAACAAACTATCGCATTGCATGGGAAAGATCGGAAGTATGGCAAGAGACAACACTGGCTTAACCAGGAGATCTTTCAATGTTCAGAAACTCAAAAAAGAGTCCTACAAAAAATGGAAACTAGATCAAATTACAAAGGATTAATATAAACAAATAACACAAATATGTAGGGACAAAATTAGAAAAGCCAAGGCACAAAATGAGTTTAAACTAGCTAGAGACATAAGGGTAACAAGAAAACATTCTACAAATACATCAGATGCCAGAGGAAGACAAAGGACAGGATAAGCCAATTACTCAATGGGGGAGGTGATGGCGGCTGGGGGGGGGGAATGAGACAGCAGAAAATGTGGAAATGGCAGATGTGTTAAATGACTTTTGTTTCAGTTTTCACCGAAAAGGTTAGTAGCAACTGGACGTCTAATATAGTGAATGCCAGTGAAAATGCGATAGGATCAGAGGCTAAAATAGAGAAAGAACAAGTTAAAAATTACTTAAACAAGTTAGATGTCTCCAGGTCACCAGGACCTGATGACATACATCCTAGAATGCTCAAGGAGTTGACTGAAGAGGTATCTGGGCCATTAGGGAATATCTTCAAAAAGTCATGGAAGACAGGAGAGATTTCAGAGGACTGGAAAAGGGCAAATATAGTGCCCATTTATAAAAAGAGAAATAAGGACAACCTGGGAAATTGGACCAGTCAGCTTAGCTTCAGTAATATCCAGAACGATAATGGATTAAGTAATTAAACAATCAATTTGCAAGCACCCTAAAAGATAATAAGTTGATAAGTAACAGAACAAATCATGTCAAACTGAACTAATAGCTTTTTTTGACAGGATAACATGCTTTGTGGATACAGGGGGCGGGGGAAGAGGGGGAGATGTGGTATATCTTGACTCTAGTAAGGCTTTTATTACGTCTTGTATGACCTTCTCATAAACAAACTAGGGAAATACGGCCTAGATGGAACTACTGTAAGGTGGGTGCATAACTGGTTGGAAAATCATTCCCAGAGAGTAGTTATCAGTCGCTCATAGTCAAGCTGGAACGGCATATCGAGTGGGGTCGTGCAGGGATCAGTTCTGGGCCCTATTCTATTAAATATCTTCATCAGTGATTTAGATAATGTCATAGAGAGTACACTTATAAAGTTTGTGGGCCATACCAAGCTGGGAGGGGTTGCAAGTGCTTTGGTGGATAAGATTAAAAATCAAAATTATCTGGAAAACTGGAGAAACGGTCTGACGAAAATAGGACAAAAGTCAATAAGGACAAAATGCAAAGTAGTCTATTTAGGAAGGAACAAATAGTTGCACACGTACAGAATGGGAATGACTGCTTAGGGTGGATTACTGCAGAAAGGGTTCTGGAGGTCATAGTGCATCACAAGCTAAATATGATTCAACAGTGTAATGTTTTTGCAAAAAAGCGAACATTCTGGGATGTATTAGCAGGAGTATTGTAAGCAAGACACGAGAAGTAATTCTTTTGCTGTACTCCACACTGATTATACCACAGATGGAGTATTGTGTCTACTTCTGGATGCCACATTTCAGGAAGGATGTGGACAAATTAGAGCAAGTCCAGAGAAGAGCAACAAAAATGATTAAAGATCTAGAAAACATGACCTATGAGGGAAGATTGAAAAAATTGGGTTTGTTTAGTTTGGAGAAGAGAAGACTAAGGAGAGACATATCAGTTTTCAAGTACATAAAAGGTTGTTAGAAGGAGAAGAAAAACATTCTCTTTAACCTCTTGATTATAGGACAAGAAGCAATAGGCTTAAATTGCAGCAACGGCGGTTTAGGTTGGACATTAGGAAAAACTTCCTAACTGTCAGGGTGGCTAAGCACTGGAATAAATAGTCCAGGGAGGTTGTGGAATCTCCATTGCAGTTTTTTAAGAGCAGGTTAGATAAACACCTGTCAGGAATAGTTTAGAATACTTAGTTCTGCAGTGAGTGCAGGGGACTGGACTAGATGACCTCTTGAGGTCCTTTCCAGGCCTATGATTCTATTAAATGCTAAATAGTGTGTCAAAGCAACTTTGAGGTTTCACAATTAAAATGTTGTAACAGTTAAGTTTCTTATAGTAACATTAACTTGGCATGTGGCATATGTGAAGTATTTTTATTCCTGATTTTCTTGTTAGATGTATAGCTTACTCTTGCACAAATACAATTTTAATTCCTGGACCGGCTTTTTCCTCACTCACTACACACTATACAAGATGCATATTGCAATGTGGTTCGATATATTGTGTTAGTGGGGAGAAACAACATTTAATTATAGGATCACACATTCTATCTGAATGTAAGCACATGAGAGCTGAGCTAAGGTTACAACTGTGATGTGAACTTTGTTGTTTTGTGACTTTGAGTATCTAATTATGCAATCTTAATGTTCTCAGAATTTTTTTTAATGTATTTTCCTAGGTTTTAAAAAAAAATTCTTAATCTGGAACTATTTGACTTTGTGGTTGAAACTCCTATTAACTCTAAGAGAAGGCTTGGCCTTACACCACTGAAGTCAATAGAAGTTTTAACATTGATTTCATTCGTAGGAGGATCATGCCCACTGTGTGTATCATGCCTTATTGAGTATGTATACTGGGTCATTGATAATTGGGACTGTGGTTGTGTTGTGCCTTCTTGTTATCCAACCTTCCTCCTGGATACTTACTAATTGTTAAAATAGCTCTGGCATTTTTGACCAAAACTTACCACTGTTCCAAACAATTTTATTGTTCTTACTTTATTATTTACATAAAAAATGCAGATTCAGGAAAGTGAGCACATCAGGTGTTTATGTCAAGGAAATTAATCCACATCATTTAAGTTCTCTGTTTCATATTTTGGGACCATCTTTTGTAACATAGTATTTTAGGATTTTAGTTTCAGGACAGCTCTCCTTGGATATGAACCCAAATCTCAATGTGGAACTTGAACCTATGATTTAGTTCACGGGCAAGAATGCTGCTATCTTAAATATATTTGCAGAATATAAAAAGATCAGCAAAAGATTAAAGGCAGATTTTAAGACTAATTTTAAAGAAAAATGAGAGAAAGGGGATCAAGTTTGAGACATTATATCTCAATAGATAAATGAACACAGAATAGCCATTGAGTTACTGTAATATTGCTAGGTTTCAGAGTAGCAGCCGTGTTAGTCTGTATTCGCAAAAAGAAAAGGAGTACTTGTGGCACCTTCGAGACTAACAAATTTATTAGAGCATAAGCTTTCGTGAGTTACAGCTCACTTCATCGGATGCATTTGGTGGAAAAAACAGAGGGGAGATTGATATAGGTGTGTATATCAATCTCCCCTCTGTTTTTTCCACCAAATGCATCCGATGAAGTGAGTTGTAGCTCACGAAAGCTTATGCTCTAATAAATTTGTAATATTGCTGTATTTAAGGTTCTACTTCATTTGCGATATTCCAGAAATTGCAGATTCTGCAATATTAGGCTTCCACTGTAGTTTTATTTTAAATCAGCTTACTTTGCACAGTCCACAATTTGCATACATTTTGAGTTTTGCAACACACTTTTTTGCCCATTAGTACCTCAAATGATCTTGGAGAGTTTTGGGGTTCATCTACAGTTCTACAGCGTTTTCCAGAATTAGCAGAGGCAGCAAAGCAATCACTATTGATCTTACCTAATTCTGTGGATGCTGAGTGTGCAATATCTCGATACAGACAAGTCTTCATAAAGCAAAGACAGGACATGAAGGAGACCCCTGTAGTGGGGTGTGCTGCAGTAATATTCAGTGTCTGTAAAATATAAATGGCTAAAGTGACTGAATTCTATAGCAGTTCTGTTAAGAATTTGTCTTCTGAATTTTATATTGCACCAGTCACTTTAAAAAAAAAAAAACAAAACAAAAAAAACCATAAGAACAGCCGTACTGGATCAGACCAAAGGTCCATCTAACCCAGTGTCCTGTCTTCTGACAGTGGCCAATGGCAGGTGCCCCAGAGGGAATGAACAGAACAGGTAATCATCAAGTGATCCATCCCCTATTGCCCATCCCTAGCTTCTGGCAAACAGGCTAGGGACACCATTCCTGTCCATCCTGGCAAATAGCCATTGATGGACCTTTCCTCCATGAATTTATCTATTTCTTTTTTGAACCCTGTAATATAATATAGTTGCACTAAATTGTCTGGTTGTCAAAAAAAAAAATAATGAGGAAGCATAACTGTCATGGATTCACAGGTCCCGTGCTCTGGAACAGCCCCTGGGAGAACTCCCTTCATTGTGTCAGCCTTGCTCAACGGTTGCACAAGCTCTCTGGGGTAAGCCCCTTGGCTTCACTGCCTCTTGGGACTGAACTTCACAGCCTTCAGCACCTCTGCGTCATCTCATGAGCTCCCCTCAATGAGTCCACTCGAATTGGATATCTGGGGAAGGCTTGCACACCCAAAAATGACAATGCTGCCTGACTTCCTTAAACTGGAATGACTCTTAGAAAGTATTGTAAAGGCAGATGAGTTTAAGTCCTTACATTAGCATAAAGAACGGAGAAGTTGCAGCAAAATCCACCTGGGTCTGTCCAGAACCCTGATCTCTCACGCACTCTCTCTCTGACCTTCCTTGAGTCCCAATCCAGAAGTGAGAGTCCCGCTTCTAGTAGCCTACACTATACAACAGCCCAAAGCCATCCTCTGTCCTTTTTTCTGATTCCTGGGAAAAACAGGTCACCTGGCTACTCAGCTCAATTCTTTGCTCTCTGGCTGGTTGTAATTGGCTGGCTTCTTGCAGAGGGTGGGTCCCAGGGTCATCAGTTGCTAGGTTACAAAATGTCTGGGACATTGTATCGGCCCAGGCAGCTAGGTGGCAGTCACACGTGGTCCCCTGGGTCTCTGCAAAGATTAAACCACCTTTTCCCACCACCTAGTTAAACATGCAGTACATAGGGGAAACTGAGGGACACACAGTATTAAGAAAAATTCCCGCATTGTCTCAATAACATAATAAGTGAGTGTTTATATCATTCCAGCAATTTTTTCTTAAACAAATAGGTCTACTGTGGCTTTTCCAATTACAGCTAAGGTCTATAATTACTATTCTGCGATTTTCCATGTCTTGTCCACAAGTTAGCAGCAATTATTTGAAGAACATCTCACGATTCAGGTAGGGTCTTAGCTATACTATAATTTTTACTAGAAAGAGACAAGAGTCTCTTTAATTTGCTTAATACAAGAATTTAGAAAGCTTGTTTAAAAAAAATCCCTAAACTCTTAAAAAGATGTAAGTGGGTAATGAAATATTTTTTACAGGAAATGTAATTTGACTTGTTTGAACTTACAAAATAGAAAAATGAACTGCTTTTTGTATGCTGTTGCATGAAATAAGGCCTCTAAGAATTAGATTTATAGAAACAGTCTGTATGTAAATGTTAAATTTATAAAAATAATTAGTAGTATAATGTATGTTATGCCTATTTATATTTTATAGCAGTGGGCTCAGATTAATGGTTTGTATCTTGAAACCCATGGGGAAGTATTAATACTAGAAGGAGATACTTCTAAAGAAAACAAACTTTGTTAGTCAGGAACTATAGCTCTTCAGGTGGATTCAAATGAAGCATATCAATTATTAATATACATTGCTTTCTATTTTCTAAATATTTAATATTTTAATTAAAATAATTGATGCTCATTAACAAGAGGCAGCTGGTATAATTAGATTGATAATGATTATTGCCTGGGAATGTTGTTAATGTTGGCAGAGCTGATAAGTAATTTAGCTCAACCTCTAAATTGTACAATAATTGATGGGTATGTATTGCTTAAAAACAAATAATAACAAGCTAATATTAATTACCAAACTGGTTGGGTTACAAATTATGGGTTAGTGTTGTTATAGCAGAAAATTCAGCTGAATCTTTTTTTATTCACTTCTAAGACATTTGAATTGTCCTCCTCCAATCCTTAAAGCTGCCATGTTACGAGGACCAGTCCTCTAGCTAAGAAGGTTTTGGCTGTCTTGGGGCTACAGAGAATCAATAAAGAGTGACGAGAGTCCATCTTCCTAATAGGCTAAATAAATTGCCTCTATCCATTGTTAGCCCTGGAGCACAGGATTTTGGCAGCCTTTCTATGAGCTACCACGTGACTGAAATTGATTCAGAGTTATGCTTTACCGTAGTATGCTTGGCTCATTGAAAAAGGGAGATGCTTGTATTGCTCTCTAGTAACGCATCAAGGCATTTCAGGAGCTGTGGAAAACCATAATTCCAACTATATATATAAAATGATGGGGTCTAAATTAGCTGTCAAGAAAGATCTTGGAGTCATTGTAGATAGGTCTCTGAAAACATCCACTCAGTCTGCAGCGGCAGTCAATGTTGGGAGTCATTAGGAAACGGATAGCTAATAAGACAGAAAATATCATATTGCCTCTATATAAATCCATGGTACACCTGCCTCTTGAATACTGCGTGCAGATGTGGTCGCCCCATCTCCAAAAAGATATATTGGAATTGGAAAAGGTACAGAAAAGGACAACAAAAATTATTAGGCGTATAGAACAGTTTTTTGTATGAGGAGAGATTAATAAGACCGGGACTTTTCAGCTTGGAAAAGAGACATCAAAGGGGGGGATATGATGGAGGTCTATAAAATCATGACTGGTATGGAGAAAGTAAATGAGAAAGTGTGTTATGAGAAGGAGTAAATAAAGAGAACTAGGGTTCACCAAATGAAATTAATAGGCATAGGGTTACTAGGCATCCAATTTTCAACAGGAACGCCCGTCGTAAAGGGATCCTGGTGGCTCCAGTCAGCACTGCTGACCGGTCCATTAAAAGTCCAGTTGGCCACTCTCAGCGGGGCAGGAAGAATTTCTTCACACAGTCAAGGCGTGGAACTCTTTGCCAGAGGATGTTGTGAAGGCCAAGACTATAACAGGGTTCAAAAAAGAGCTAGATAAGTTTTATGGAGGATAGGTCCATCAATGGCAAGGATGGGCAGGGATGCAAAACCATGCTCTGAAGTATCCCTAACCTCTGTTTGCCAGAAGCTGGGAATGGGCAACGGGGATGGATCACTTGATGATTATGTGTTCAGTTCATTTCCTCTGGCACATGGCATTGGCCACTGTCCGAAAACAGGATGCTGGGCTAGATAGACCATTGGTCTGACTCAGTATGGCCGTTCTTATGTTCTGGAGGGGCTGGTCCTTTGGACAGAGTACCTCTAAGATTATTAATTGTTCTGTTTAGTTTTTCTCATGAATGTTGTCACGGACAGATAAAAGCTCTGATAAATCAATGTTATTTAATCTGATTCATTTCCAAAGTGTTGATATGAATCAAGATGTTGGGTTTATTTACTTATTTTTTACACACTGGATGACTGCAGGATGTGGTTTTAGGGATCTTATAATATTTTACAGAACATAAATTAAATGCTGCTATTCACACACACACTGACGTTCTGCAGGGTCTGCCTTTAATGTTGGCTTTATATGATCTTGTTGTGACTTCCATTAATTTCAGTGTGTGTTAGATTGGGCACTATATGAAGTAACATGTGAAAGGCCCCATCTGGCTTCCTCCCTATCAATGACTGGGTCTCCTACTTTCACATAACCACAACATCATTTCCTTCTTCTGAACTCTTTGGGTGGTGTGATTCTCCCTACATCACTTTCACTTGTTCTTAAGGTCTTTGCCCACCCACAAATGGACTGAGATGTTGAGAAGTGAAACTGAAAAACAATTTTTCAGGTGATGTTTGAGGAAGAGCATTTAAGGAGCTTCTGCTATCATCTGTGAATGCTGGAATCAACCTGGGCTATGAATGGGAAATCTGGGGTGCCTGTTTGATTGTCCCTCAGCAACTGTATTGGATATATAAGCCTAAAACTGCTGCTACCTTTTCCTATTCTGCTGTAAGTGGCAATGAAGTACATTGATTAGATGATCTGCTCTTTGTCTAACAATGTAATAGATTTTTGAAAGTTAAATATGATTTTGAGGCATTTGTCATTTCAGATTTTAATAAAAATTGTGACCTGAGATTCAGGAGTGTTGTTTCATTGGCATAGTCAAAAGGTCTCTTAAAAACCAATTCTGCTGTATCTGGCAATGTTGCACTATGTGGATCAAAAACTATTTATTAAAAGTAAATTCCTATTGCTGCTGATAACCTCACCCCTAACTTAGAGTGTTCAATGGGCATTCGGTTGTAAGGATCACATTGGAAACTGTTTCCTTAGTTGTGTTTTTTTTTTTTATTTTTTATTTTTTATTTCTCAAAGTCAGGAAAGACTTTCTCATTCCTTTGAGCATCTTTAGTTGTGGCGGCTGAATGAGAGAGCTTGTGAGAATCAGAAATGACCGCAGATAGGAAATCAGGATGCTGTTCTGACTGTCAGGATAGATGTGTGTGGCGTGGCTGCAGTGACTTCCCTTATCCGCTTGATCTGCTTTGACATTAAATGCTTAGTCTTAGTCATTATTATCTGTGCAAGGCAGAGATTTTGTTTTTTCTGCATCTTTTTAATTTGGGAAGTTTCCATAAAACAGCATTGAGGTAGAATCATAGAATATCAGGGTTGGAAGGGACTTCAGGAGGTCATCTAGTCCAACCCCCTGCTTAAAGCAGGACCAATCCCCAACTAAATCATACCAGCCAGGGCTTTGTCAAGGCTGACCTTAAAAACTTCTAAGGAAGGATATTCCACCACCTCCCTAGGTAACTCATTCTTGGCAACAACGGCCCACTGTTGACTCATATCCAGCTTCTCGTCCACTGTAACCCCTAGGTCCTTTTCTGCAGAACTGCTGCCTAGCCATTGGGTCCCTAGTCTGTAGCGGTGCATGGGATTCTTCCGTCTTAAGTGCGGGACTCTGCACTTGTCCTTGTTGAACCTCATCAGATTTCTTTTGGCCCAATCCTCTAATTTGTCTAGGTCCCTCTGTATTCTAGCCCTACCCTCAAGCGTATCTACCTCTCCTCCCAGTTTAGTGTCACCCCAGATATAGAGATCATTTGGATAGAACAGGGGTGGGTGAACTTTTTGGCCCCGAGGGCCACATGTAAGTGTGGAAATTGTATGGTGGGCCATGAATGTTCATGAAATTGGGGTTGGGGTGCGGAAGGGGGTGAGGGCTCCAGCTGGGGGTGTGGGCTCTGCGATGGGGCCAGAAATGAGGAGTTCAGGGCGCAGGAGGGGGCTCTGGGCTGGGGCAGGGGATTGGGGTGCAGGTGGGTGGGACTGAGGGGTTTGGAAGGCAGGAGGGGGATCAGGGCTGGGGCAAGGGATTGGGGCTCGAGAGGGGGTCAGGGGTGCAGGCTCCAGATGGCTCTTACCACAAGCAGCTCCCCGGAAGCAGCAGCATGTCCCCCCTCTGGCTTCTACATGGAAGCGCGGCCAGGCAGCTCTGCGCACTGCCCCGTTTGCAGGCACCGCCCCTGCAGCTCCCATTGGCCTCATTTGCTGGCCAATGGGAGCTGTGGGGTTGACGCTTGGGGCAGGTGCCACGTTCGGAGCCCCCGGGCAGCCCCTAGGTGTAGGAACCAGAGGGGAGATGTGCCACTGCTTCCGAGAGCCACGCAGAGCAAGTCCCAACCCCACTCCCTGGCAGGAGCTTGAGAGCCGGATTCAAACATCTGAAGGCTGGGCTGTAGTTTGCCCACTCCTGGGATAGAACAATCAAAATGAAGGTTCCCCAGACGGATTTGTAAAACAGGATTCCATTGTAATATAGCCTTAAAATTTCATGGCCCCATTCTCATTCTGCCGGTGCTGCCTCCAAATCTAGAAAAACACCAGCAGGGTTAGGACCCTTAGTCAAGAATCCTTATCATATCGTGGAGTCTTGTCTTTCAGAGAGAATTGGAATGATCTGTGAGTATACCCAGTGGATGAATTTGTATGTGTGTGGCACACATCTGTCGTGGGAAGAAGCATTTGGTACCTCTCATTTGGAGAGTGACATCATTCTCTTTTAGATTAGTCTTTCCGCTACTGAGGTTGGTAATTTTGTGTTTTTCTTTGTTCACGTGGATATGGTATAATGTTTGATTAGCTTTTTTTGTTAACTCTGTTATATGTAAATACAGTGCCATTTCCTCCGCATTCCAATAATGGTGTGGTCTTGAGTTAATGGAAAATGAGACTTAGAGGAGGATGTGAGATGTGCATTTGGTACAGGCTTTTATTGCATTTTCCAAGTTCAAAATGTCATGGGCAATACCATTAGTATTTTTAACACTGCTGCCATATTGCTATACCACTTATTCTTTTTGTTGTTAATATATGAATTTTAAAGCTTATCCTGTAGTTGTACCTGAGTGATCTTATGTCTAACTATTTAATGCTTTCAGTAACAACCGCTTGGATTTTTATACTGGGAAAGTATCAAGAGTCATACTATTACTAACACATTATTTAAAAATTTGTAGTTTAAGTACAGAATTATGTCCTGGAACCCATTTATTCATCTATGGACAATCCCTACTTCTCTCATAAATACAGTTTAGTAATAGCCAACACATGATTAGGTCTCTCAGAAGAATATTATAGTGAACACATTTGTTATAATCAGCATTAGAAAGAATATGAGTTATCTTTTAAAAGATAATTTAGGCTTCCACCTAGTGGTGGTAGCATATTCTGTCCAACAGAAATGAGACAAACAGGAAAAACATTATCTCAGCTACATATAACCTATTTATCTTGTTATGGGGCTTGTAGATTTCAAACTTAACAAATCAGAAGATTGTGAACACAAATTATGTGCATAACTGTACATGACCGTGAGGTTTTTGTAACTTAGGGCCATCATGATTAAAACCTGTTGTTATCCCGGGAGTACATTCAGGTTCCTGAAGAACTTCTGAATCATCAGAACATTATCTCCTGATCTGCTACAAATTTAATAATATTTCTATTTTTTTCAGGGCTCTTAGATTATGCTTTAAACAAAAAGTCTAACTGGATATAAAAAAATAGTGAAGATCAAATCTGTAAAGCCCATCTTTGTATGTGTACAAGTAAACGTATTTTGTTGAGTTTCCAATTTTAGCACTGCTTACTTATTTGGGCAAAACTGACTTTATTAGGAGATCCCTTGAGTAA
Organism: Dermochelys coriacea; assembly: GCF_009764565.3. NCBI lineage: Eukaryota > Metazoa > Chordata > Testudines > Dermochelyidae > Dermochelys > Dermochelys coriacea. The sequence goes on along the minus strand of NC_050069.1, from coordinate 221,890,294 downwards.
GAACTGCTGAATATGGCTTTAAAGAAGAGGAAAAGTTGCCAAACATTGTCTTTTTTCCATTTTGTTATTCTTCCAGTATCCAGTTTTATTATTTGTTTCACCCTAATGCCTAGAAACCCTAACCAGATTAGGGCACTATTGGGTTGAGATTCTCTACAGACACATAGTCAAAGACAATAACTGCTCAAACGAGCTTGCAGTCTTACCTTACGACAAAACAAGTGAGTGAAACAGGCTGGGGAAAAGTAAGATGGAGTAACAGAAAAACAAAGTTCTTTTTTCATAGAGCTTCTGTGTGCATGATTTGCAGATAGGGAGATAAATAAGGAGATTTGTGCCAGTAATTTCTGCTTGCCACCTGCCTAGCTATTATCATCTGGAAATGATCATTAAGCATTACAGTAAAAGTGAATTCAAAAATAAAGAAGTAGAAAAAACTAACATACCCTCTTAAAAATCACTAGCTTTCCCCAACAGTCAAGTATCTAGTACGGTGTTTGTGTATACATTAAGCATGTGCACTTCCGTACTGTGAAAGCCTGTGTAAGACTGAGGATACCACAAAAAAGTTATTTTTATGAGCTAATGTAGTAGATGCATTTCATATTGAATCTGGAACTCTTCTTAAATAGTAACTCTTACCATAGATGCATAAATTCCAAAGCCAGAGGGACCATTGTGATCATCTAGTCTGGCCTCCTGTGTAATACAGGCCATAGAATGTCCCCAAAATAATCCCTAGAGCATCTCTTTCAGAAAAACATCCAATCTTGATTTAAAAATGTCAGAGATGGAGAATCCACTATGACCTTTGGTAAATTGTTCCAATTGTTAATTACCCTAACTGTTTAAAAATGTATGCCTTATTTCCAGTCTATTTCTTGCTTCAACTTCCAGCCATTGGATCACGTTATAACTTTCTCTGCTAGACTGAAGAGCCCATTATTAAATATTTGTTCCCCAGGTAGATACTTACAGACTGTAGTCTTAAACTTAACAAAGAGAAGGTAAATTGATTGAGCTGTTCAAGTCTATCACTATAAGGCATGTTTTCTAATCCTTTAA